>NW_027272541.1:0-487273 GCF_040938485.1 Diadema antillarum | reverse complement strand
CGTCAAATTCAAAATTCCGCGCGTGCGTCAATGGGGATACACAGTGCAACTATGCCAAAAAACCGCCAATTTTAAATCGGATTTTACTCGTCAGGATGGACGGTGACCTCCCATTTTCTCGATATATTCTAAAAGCTGATGAGTTGTACATGTCATTTCATGGGTTGGCGATACTGAAAAAATGATTAAAAGATATCAAATTTCTTAATAAAGTAAAGAAAGTAAATTTTCAAAATGACGTCATCAAATTTCAAATTCACTCGAGCGTATCTCACTAAAATTTCGCCAATTTTCACCCAGATTTCAGTATGTTGTAGCTTATGAAATGTTCTTTCATTAATGTGAAAACAACATTTTGATTGGATAACGTCATCACCTCGTAAAAATGGATTGAAAGTATCCTTGTAAAATTTGACCAGTTTACGTGTTATCTCTATGAGAGAGCAGTTTTTCTGGCAGTGAAAATTGACATGACTATCTATATCGAGCACTAGCTCACTTATGCTTCGGTGAATTTTTCCCAGATTTTAGTATGTTGTAGCTGAGACTTTGGGCTATCGTAAACGTGCCCCTATTTTTTCATACGAGGTCGGCATCACGTCGAAAAACTTGGTTGAAAAATTGCATGTGGCTTCGATGCAGCGTCATTTTGCTTAATACACAGGGCCTATGGAGCATGAAATGGGTCATTGCATAGCGCATCCGACTCGTAATCCTAAGGTCCCTGGTTCGATGCTCACCCCTGCCAGTTTTTTTTTTTAATTTTTTAAACACTTTTTTTCTTCTTTTTCTTTAGTCTTAATCTCCTTTCCTAACTTTATCTTTTTCTGATTTTTTCATGCTTCTCCTTCAAATTTCTATAAAAATAACATAATTTTTCTTTATTTTTCTTTCTTTCTACTACTTTCTGTGCAATAGATGAACAACAACAATGGCTAGTAATCCCATATTTTGCACATGTTTTGTTCATGTCATGAACATTATTTCATAAAATAACAATTACTTGATCGGACACCATCTTGGGTATGTAAATTAGGGTCAAAGGTCATAAATGTTTCATCCTGTATCTTGGTGAATACATGTCCTATCTCTCCCATATTTTGCACACGCAAAGACCATTTTACAAGAATCATTTCACAAAATAACCACTTTTTGCTCAGATGCCATCATGTCTGTGCAAAGTGGGGTCAAAGGTCATATATTCTTCTTTCTGTATCTTCATTATGACGTGTTATCTCTATGGGAGTGCAGTTTTTCTGCAAATGAAATTTGACATTCATGACTCTCTTTTTCGAGCAATAGCTCACTTATGCTTCGGTGAATTTCTCCCAGATCTTAATATGTTGTAGCTGAGACTTTGGGCTATCGTATTTTACCCTTCGTTTTTTTCATACGATGTCGGGATTACGTTAAAAAACGTGGTTGAATTTAAAGCTTATCTTCAATGTATTGAGATGTTTCTTTTCTTTCTGCAACTTTCTTTGCAATAACTCAAGAAAAACAGCCTCTATCACCCCCATATTTTGCAAATGTTTAGTTCATGTCACGTACATTATTTCATAAAATAACAACTTCTTGATCAAACACCATCTTGGGTATGTAATCTAGGGTCAAAGGTCATAAATGTTTCATTCTGTATCTTAGTGAATACATGTCCTATCTCTTCCATATTTTGCACACGCAAAGACCATGTTACAAGAATCATTTTACGAAATAACCACTTTTTGCTTAGATGCCATCCTGGCTGTGCAAAGTGGGGTCAATGGTCAAATATACTTCATTCTGTATCTTCGTTACAGTGTATACGGAATTTGGTACCAAAAATGGCAGGTCTCATTTCATGGGCTGGCTATGCTGACAAAATGATTAAAAGATATCAAATTTCTTAATAAAGTAAAAAAAGTAGATTTTCAAAATGACGTCATCAAATTTCAAGTTTGCTCGAGCGTATCTCACTTATCCTTGGCCAATTTTCACTTAAATTTCAGTATGTTGTAGCTTATGAAATGCTCTTTCATAAATGTAATTACACAATTTTGATTAGATGACGACATCACCTCGAAAAAATGGATTGAAGGTAACCTTGTCAAATTTGACCAGTTTACGTGTAATCTCTATGGGAGTGCAATTTTTATGGAAATGAAAATTGACATGACTATCTTTATCGAGCACTAGCTCACTTACAGTTGTATGCTTCGGTGAATTTCTCTAAGATTTTAATATGTTGTAGCTGAGACGTAGGGCTACCGTAATTGTGCCATTCGTTTTTTCATACGTTGTCAGGATCACGTGAAAAAACTTGGTTGAAATTAAAGCTTATCTTCGATATATTGTAATAGTTTTTTCTTTTTACAACTTTATGTGCAATAACTCAAGAAAAACAAACCCTATCACCACCATATTTTGCACATTTTTAGTTCATGTCACGAACATTATTTCATAAAACAACAACTACTTGATCAGACGCCATCTTGGGTATGTAAATTAGGGTCAAAGGTCGTAGATGTTTCATCCTGTATCTTGGTGAATACATGTCCTATCTTTCCCATATTTTGCACACGTAAAGACCATGTTACAGGGATCATTTCATACAGTGTAAAATAACCACTTTTTGCTCAGATGCCATCTTGTCTGTGCAAAGTGGGGTCAAAGGTCATATGTACTTCTTTTTCTATCTTCGCTATGACGTATTATCTCATTTCATAAATGTAATTACATAATTTTGATTAGATGACGACATCACCTCGAAAAAATGGATTGAAGGTAACCTTGTCAAATTTGACCAGTTTACGTGTAATCTCTATGGGAGTGCAATTTTTATGGAAATGAAAATTGACATGACTATCTTTATCGAGCACTATCTTACTTATGCTTCGGTGAATTTCTCTCAGATTTTAATATGTTGTAGCTGAGACTTTGCACTATCAGGACTCGAATCATTGAATAATAAAAAATCGGATCACCTTAATTTGTCAGTGATGACAAATTACAATCTCTAGTTGTATTTTGTGTTTTATACAATGTCAGTACATTGTGCAGTGTCATACCACAAGGTGTGCACATGTATAAGATGCATATTTTTTTTTTTTTTACAAATTATTTCATTATTTTTTAAAATGTTTGTTTTATGTACGTTGTACCAGTATTCATTTATTTATTTTTTGTTCTTCCGCATTTGAGACAAAAGACACCAAACAATAGTGACACAGTTGTAATGTCAAATACAACTTTGTACAAAGTTGTACATTGTACATTGTATTTTAACAGCTGTACATGGCATACTATACAGTGTATCACATACAAAGTTACTGTATGTGCTTTGTACAGTATCGTCTACAGAAGTGATACATTGTACGTATGTAAATCACTTGTTCTACAGTACTGATGTATAGCCTCTGCACAATACAGATGGTACAATGTACATGACCAAGAGATGGACTCTGTGCATACAGTCCCGTGAGCACAGTACGGCTTTGTACGTGTATGATGAAACCGCATACTGTATGAACAGTCAGAGGGTGTGCAATATCTAATTTTTTTTTTTTTCTCAATTAAAAAGCTGCTGAGCTGTACATGTACACATACATGTAGGCCCTATGTATAATGCATACTGTGGTTAGAACAGTTTAGAGCAAACAGTCCATGTCAATACATAGCAAACATCCGCAAAAATTCAGTTTGTTGGATCTCTGTGTACTTTGGCAGTCATGCATACACTGTGTAGATCTACATTGTACATTGTACACTGTACTTGTGTAGCATGAATGTGGGGCTTTGCATTTATTTTGTACATTTTCGTTGCATTAGAATGGTTTTCAATTACATAATGTACAGTAGTTTGCAGGAATGTGTGGAATGAATTGAAAGCAAAAGAGCTGAACACATAAACTTGAAGTTATCTTCCATCTGAAGGGGAATTTACCCCAAATGTATCTTAGGATTGAGTGACTGCAGTGTTAATAGTCACTCAGTGTTTGAGGAAAATCAGAGTCAGACATTCCCTTCAAATGTGATCTCTAAGAGAGGGAAAATCTTAAGTGGGCAATTCCACGGTAACTCGCGTTACAAATAATGGGTACATTTTTGGGATAATGTGCCAATATCTTTGTAATTGGTAGGATCTACAAGTTACTTTTTTCATCATGGGTTAAGTAGACATACACCAACTAAATGAATCCAAAAAGAAAAATAAAGGACAAACATGTTGGGATTCTTGAATCATTTAATTTCGGTAACTCGCGTTACACAAAAAGGACATGGTCAATTCTATGAAGACCTCTTTTTGGAAAGTCTCCTCATACTAGACAATCTTGATAAAAGTTGTCCTACCTTGAATTGATAGTGGGTTAGGACTCATAAATTAACAATATCAAAGTTGAGTAACAATGACCTGGAAAAATGTAGGGAGCCTTTATGTCGGTAACTCGCGTTACGGTAACTCGCGTTACATTATGTCCACTAACACAGGGTGACACAAATTGATGACATACAATTGTTCTGATGGCACTGAATCTTGTGTTGAGTAATCTGAGAGATGCTTATTTGTGTAGATAGTAAAACGAATAAATGTTAAACAAATATTTTACTAATAAACCCAATAGAAGATTGTGTTTAAGACTAATAAGAGCTTCACTCCTCATAGAGACCTTGAACATGTTTGAATATATACTAGATGATATAGGTGTACATGTATTATTACATTGTAAGTTTCAGAGTGTAAAGATGAAAAATGTTGAAAGTCTTTTTTAAAACAAAACATAAAAGTATCAAACCCTATATACAAGTTTACAAAACAGCTTACAATCTTTCAAATATTCAAATCCTATCTTTGTGAGGAGTGAAAACTAGTACATTTCTTTGCAACTGATTGACAAAAGGACCAGTTCGTAATTCCACTTTGTGCATGAACAAAAACAGATCATTTGTACGAACAGGCATTTTGGTTTGTAAATTCACTGACATAAGCATCTGTGATGCGATGATTATTCATGCGATCCTTATCTAAATGATGCTTGCCAGCACATCCACCTGACAGCAAGAATGGTATTTTGCAATATAAACGGAAATAAGCTGTTACTGCATTCAATACAAAACAATGAAATGGATGCCTGCTAAATTATAAACTGATGGGAGTATTCTGATCCCCTGATCTAAATGCAAGTTCATTCTTTTTTTGAACAGAAGTTCCATAAATTGTTATGTCATGCAAGCTTATGCATTATGCTGCTTTGAAAACAAGTGAAGTGCAGAACCAACTGAGAAAAAAGAAAGGTCATTTGTACCAATGTGTACATGAGCTACAGTGTATACGCACTGGCTTATTACATGTACCCTACATCGACGTAAATAAGCACTGAATTGATCAGTGTTTTAGTAGTAGCCATGATAAAAAAGTCATGGGCGTACATACTCAAGCAGTATTCAAACTTACGACCTCCTGATCACCGGACAGGTGTCATCTCCACTAGACCACCGAGCTTTCGCCCGACAGCAAGTGCTGGTTCTAATCCTTATAACATGCAGTGGGTACTGCGTAATTATTCAAATTCATGAAATTCTTCCGTTGAGATGTTTTCATTGCAACTGATTGACAAATTGCCCTACATCAACGTTAATAAGCTCACTGAATTGATCAGTGTTTTATTAGTAGCCATGATAAAAAATCATGGGCATACATACTTGAGCAGGATTCGAACCCACAACCTCCTGATCTCCGGACAGGCGTCATCTTCAGTAGACCACCGAACAAGGATTAGAACCAACACTTGCTGTGCTTTATAGCATTCTGTAATAAAAATTCTGTAATACTGATGCAGGAAATTCAAAAGATAAATCTAATGGTCTCATTCACTGCTGGATACATGTACAGTATGCAGTGAAAGCCAGGCTAGACTCTTCAATGTGGCATGTGATCAGTGGCCTTGATGCTAATCACAGTTTATTAGGCTGCCCTCCTTTGTTTCAGTCCAGCATAGTGTGTATAGCACTGCATTTGATTGTTTTCACCACAATCTAGCTCAATTAAGTGCTAAAATTTGCTTATGTTGGGGGAAACTTGTGTTTATAGTTGGTAACTCGCGTTACATGTCGGTAACTCGCGTTACATGGTTACTCGCGTTACACTTTTCATTGACATTTTTTAATGTGATAACAGTGTTTATTCAAGTCAACATCCTGTGTACAGTATCAGGGTGTGATGAATTTAGAAAATTATGATTCCCAACAATTTACCTCCACTGCTTCCTTCAGAATGAAAAATATTTCTTGTTTCGGTAACTCGCGTTACATGGCTCAAGGGCTGAACTTTCATGTGGTGATTAGAATTTTTTGAAGGTGGCATAAAAATTTCCTCATGGGAGACTGAAGTAGAACCAATTTGTTTCTTTGAAATAAATTGATTGAAGTGCTAGCAGAATTTTTCTATTAAAAAAGATTATATAAAGTTAAGCATGCATTTTAGCAATTTGGATGACTGAAAAATTGTCTTCAACATTTGTAGCTGTTTCTCGGGAAATATTTGACCGATTGATATAATTCTTTGAGTTTCTTTAACTTCAATATATGGGTAATACATAATGAGTAATTCTTTTGCAATATGATAAAGTTGAAATTTTAGTGCCATGTCCACATTCCCATGGAATTGCCCAAGTGCTGCCATTGCTAGATACACTTCTAATAGACTACATACGAACTGTACAGTACAAATGTATGTTACATGTACAAAATGTCCAAATGTCCAAACTGTACAAAATGTTTGTAATGTCAAGTGCTATAGAAATTATGGCATTTTAAATGTAGATGCCAATGATGACATTTTTTTAAAGGCTGGTTAGTGTCACTAATTGTTGAAAGTGTGCATTTTCATTATTCTGAGTTTTTTATTTACATGTATCTTAATTTTATGATTATTGAAAGTATATTTTTTGTTTATGATTATTCCATTTCTTTATTTAAAAGACAATTCTGAAATTTTAAAGCTTTCAGTATTTTTGTTCCTCTTTTTTTTTTGGGCAAACTTTCTCTTTTTTTATTTTCAATTCTTTGTATCAAAATTAAGTGGATTGTGAACTAGAGCATCCTTCCAAAATCATAACACATGGATGAGTACCGGTATTGCTATCTCATGTACAGTACATTCCATAAACACCAGTTGTATATGTACAAGATTGTAATGTCACAATAGGGTCAAAACCTGCAGTGGACCCAACATGCAGCTTGTCTGGCAGAGCTGTCTCCACCCCATCCCACCCCTCACACCCCACCCCTCACACGCCACCCCTCACCCAACCTCAGCCCACCCTGCACCCCAACCCCATCCTTCACCCCAACCCCGCCCCACCCTGCACCCCAATCCCATCCTTCATCCCAACCCTCACCCCTCATCCCAACCCTCATCCCAACCCCATCCTCATCCCAAACCCACCCCTCACCTCACCCCAACCCCACCCCTCAACTCAACCCCACCCCATCCCTCACCCCATCCCAATCCCTTACCCCATCCCACCCCTCACCCCATTCCCACCCCTCATCCCTTCCCCACCCCTCACCCCATTCCCACCCCTCATCCCTTCTCCACCCCTCTCCCCTCACCCCAACCCTCACCCCCATCCCACCCCTTCCTCAACCCCACCCCTTACCCTCAATCCCACCCCTTACCCCAACCCCACCCCTTATCCCAACCCCACGCTTACCCCAACCCTACCCCTTACCCTAACCCCACCCTTACCCCAACCCCACTCCCAGAATATATCAACACCACCACCACTACTTCCAGCCACAGCTCTTTACAGGATGAAAATTGTGATGGTCATCCAGCTGTTCTATACACGTATTCAAAAGCAGGAACCAGGAATGGCATCATAATCTCGTGGTATCCCTGCCAGCGAGATGCATCCCTGGTGATGTTGTGTCTTCTCTTCGGTCCGTTCCTGTCGTCCACCGCATACCGCGGATAGTTTATTGCCCAAATCAGGTGTCTATATCGGTCTCGTTATTGCCGCCCTTGAGATAACCAGTGCAGGGTTGGATGCTTGGAGTGGGAGGTATACATACAGTACAGTACTTAAATACATTCTGGTATTCAATGTACTTGCTACCCTCTCTCTTACTCTCTCCCCCTCTCTTTCTTTCTTTCTTTCTTTCTTTCTTTCTTTCTTTCTCTCTCCCTCTGTCTCTGGTAAACATACAGAGGTACACCCTGTAAACATACATTTAAAGGGATGGTTGCATAGTTTTCAGATTTTAACTTTTTATGAGATCATTAGAAACCATGTAAGAAATAGTAAAGAGCATACAACTCTCAAAGAGGAACTCAAAGTTGATTTGATGAATATCGGTTTTGAAATGGCAGAGATATCTAAAACAAAGTGGTCCTTTGAATAAAAGGTGGAACCCACTTTTCAGGCCATAATAGGCAGGCATTGCCATAGCCATCATGTCCCAAAATGGGCTGTGTGTATTCCAAATGTGCAGGCTTTCAGGAGCTTTCGGTACATTGTACATGTAGTTCCAACTACAGCGCTCAGTTTTTTAGTTCACAGTGTGAATGGAAATCTCAAGTACTGTAAAAAAATTGGATATTTTCGTGCGACTAATTTTTCGTGCTTGGCCGGGGAAGAAAAGTTTCGCGTGTTTTTAATTATGCGGAATCAAGACATCAAACTGTACTGGAACATACAATGTATGGCAAGGAAAAATATTTGCGTACTTTCATATTTGCGCTAGTTTCTGGTTGCGCAAAATGCACGAAAATTTCCACTTTTACAGTATCCCATCTTTAATGACACAATGTGTTTGTAGTGTGAATGAGTTTTTAGATTGGAGCAACACTCTTTTAAAAAACACTTGTGGGGCCCCATTTTAATAAGGATGGCAAGTCTTGCTAAAATAGCAACTTCCCTTTGAATGGCTACAGCCAATCAGGACGCTGGAGTTTTGTAGCTACCATGACATTTGCCATTATTCCTGCACAAGTTGCCGTCCTAACATCTCATTATGAAATGGAGCCCTGGACCCAAGACTGGCCAAACATACTGTAATGGGAGAATTATAGATTGCAAAACAGGTTTGATCCAAGTTTACTTTCAGAATTTATAAACCATTGTAGAATACAAAAATAACTTGACTGGAAAATTAATTGCATTTTTAGCTCACCTGAGCCAAAGGCTCAAGTGAGCTATTGCGATCGCCCTTCGTCCGGCGTCCGTCGTGCGTCGTGCGTCGTGCGTCGTGCGTCGTGCGTCGTCCGTCGTCCGTCGTGCGTCGTCCGTCGTCCGTCGTGCGTCGTGCGTAAACTTTTTACATTTTCATCTTCTTCTTGAAAACCCCAAGACCGATTTTCATCAAACTTGGCAGGTAGCATCCCTAGGGGGTTAGGAACTCAATTTGTTAAAATGGGCACCATGCCCCACCCAGGGGGCCCCCAGGGGGGCCCAAACCCCCCAAAATTAAGGAATCTGTAAAAATCTTCTTCTCTAGAACCAGAAGTGATAGAGCTAAGTTAATACTATGAGTTAGTACATTGATGACTGTAGTTTCAAGTTTGTTCATGGCAGAATCAGGGGTGCCCCCCTTGGGACCCAGGGGAGGGGGGGGGTGGGGAGGGGTTCTAATGGGGCCTAAATTGTACATTTTCATCTTCTTCTTGAGAACCCCATTACCCATTTTCACCAAACTTGGCAGGTAGCATCCCTAGGGGGTTAGGAACTCAATTTGTTAAAATGGGCACCATGCCCCACCCAGGGGGCCCCCAGGGGGCCCAAACGCCCCAAACTTAAGGAATCTGTAAAAATCTTCTTCTCCAGAACCAGAAGTGATAGAGCTAAGTTAATACTATGAGTTTGTACATTGATAACTGTAGTTTCAAGTTTGTTCATGGCAGAATCAGGGGTGCCCCCCTTGGGACCCAGGGGAGGGGGGTGAGGAGGGGTCCTAATGGGGCCTAAATTGTACATTTTTATCTTCTTCTTGAGAACCCCATGACCCATTTTCACCAAACTTGGCAGGTAGCATCCCTAGGGAGTTAGGATTTCAATTTCTTAAAATGGGCACCATTCCCCACCCAGGGGGCCCCCAGGGGGGCCCCAAACCCCCAAAATGAAGGAATCTTTAAAAATCTTCTCTAGAATCAGAAGTTATAGAGGTAAGATAATACTATGAGTGAGTACATTAATGACTGTATTTTCAAGTTTGTTCATAGGAGATCAAGGGGTGCCCCTCTTGGGGGCAGGGGGGGGGGGGTTGGTTGGGAAGGTCCAAATGGGGACCTGAATTGTACATTTTCATCTTCTTCCTGAAAACCTCATGATGTATTTTCATCAAACTTGGCAGGTAGCATCCCTAGGGGGTCAGGATCTCAATTTATAAAAATGGGCACCATGCCCCACCCAGAGGGCCCCAGGGGGCCCCAATCCCCCCCCCCCCCCAAATTAAGGAATCTTAAAAAATTTGGGCCCTTATTGTACAGTTTCATCTTCTACTTGAGAATGCCTGGTCAAATTTTGGTAGAGCTGTGAATAATTTAGATTAGTGACTGCATGAAAGGTGAACTTGCGATACTCAGGTGAGCGCTAGACCCGCGGGTCTCT
This sequence comes from Diadema antillarum, assembly GCF_040938485.1. Taxonomy (NCBI): domain Eukaryota; kingdom Metazoa; phylum Echinodermata; class Echinoidea; order Diadematoida; family Diadematidae; genus Diadema; species Diadema antillarum. Next base: position 476,687 of record NW_027272541.1, on the reverse strand, counting down.
TGTTTGAGTAAGCATATGACAGAGCTGTTTTGTGTAAGCCTACTTGTACATCTGAAATTCTTGTAGACACCAAACATCTACTATAGCTAGTCCTTTGTTTACCTTTGCCCCAATAAAAAAGAAACAAAACAAATTGACTAGTACAAAAACAGCATATCAGAAAGTGTGCTTGTGAAAGCCATTCACTTTTTACTTTGAGACTTGAGGCAAGACTAGACCCAAACGAAGCAGGGAACCCGCAGATCGCAGATCGGCTTAGAAGGAGAAATATGATGCCATTCCAAGGCGTTACTTATCTGAGATAAACTATGCCATAACTCAGCAATCCCCACCCTCTGGTGGCGAACAGTACAAGGCAGTTATAGCACAGTTGTGCTACAATTCAGAATACGTATCGTAGATGCATGATGTACAGTCTATTCCTGTACTCACAAACTACATGTACGCTGTAAGATACAGTTTGTTTTGTATAGTATCAGAGCTACCAAGTCTCACGCATTCTGCGTGAGACTCAAGCATTTAGGGGCCGTCTCACGATCTCACGCATGGCACCCATTTTTCTCAAGCATTGGGCGAAGTCTGCAACTTGGGCCTATAATAAGGAGCATATCTCAAAGGATTAGAGTAATAGTTGCAATTGAAGGTTTATTTTCCTTTTGTCTTTCAAAATAAGTAAAAAAATAGTCACTTAAGTATGCACCTGATCGCACCATTAAGAGCTAAGAATTGAAGAAGCTCCCTACCGTGGGAGGCCACAGGGGGAAAAACCCCTCCCACACCCTCGCTCGCGCGCACATTCGCTCGCCGAAATGCCGAGTCATGAAAATCTCACTCATAAATTTTTTTTGAACTTGGCATCCCTGTGGTATGTCTGTGTATACAGTGTACACAATGTATGATAAAAGGGTTATGGAGCTGTAGTTTTCCCAATTTGAACTGCATGAAATAGGGCATACATTGTACATAGCCAGTGTGTCCTGGAAGTTGAATTTCTGTTAAACATCATCTTACAGCGACAATGTTGAAATGTGTGATAGCACAAGAAATGTGGCAACTCAACTATAAAATGACATTGACATCAGAGGCAATAAATTTAATAGACTTTCAGTATTGGAATACTTTGGTATTAGAAATTTGTGACATGACTGCCAAAGTTGGTCACAAACCTCTTTCAGATCCCCAAGGTGCAGTGATACAAGTACAGTGTACATTGTAAACTGACCCTTTAAATTTGGTTCTTGGGGATGTATTTTATCTATTAAACAAACAGTACAATACATAAGGAAACTTGTATGTGTATTTGACTTTCTTGCATGTCTTTAACTATTGAGTTAAAAAATATTGCATGATAGACTGAGACATTAGAAAGTACTTTCTTATTCATAATGATAACATTATTATTATCATTATCATTATTATTATCATTATTTTGGCGATTGTCATTTGATGGGCAGTCTCCAGTTGGGTACATAATTTTGTAATTAAGTACAAATCTTGTTAAGGTGTGTTTTAAATGTTGATGGTCATTTTATAATTGTGTACATATATGAGTAGGCCTATACAGTAAACCCTTTGTGTGCTTCAAGTACAAGTACTGATTGGCACGGAAAATGCCATTGCATTGTTGATTTGCTACACTTGTACAGTCCCTGGCATAGAAGGGTTAATAAGTGGCATACTATTTAACGTTTGCTTCTCTTCCAGCTTGGCGGTGCCGGCGTGCTTGGAGTGGGCATCTGGACGATGATTTCCAAGTTTGACTACGCCGAGGTGCTCTGCACCTACGGCTACACCATCGCCACCTACACCCTCATCGGCTCGGGGGCGGTGGTCATCATCATCGCGGCGACTGGTTGCTATGGAGCTGTGCAGGAGGTCAAGAACTGCCTCCTGCTGGTAAGTGACATCATTCTTTAAACATCTCTCACCTCATCTTTGCAGGCCTCCAGTTCCATTTGATTTGGGTCATGGTTATTTGGCCTTGACCCTCAAATTTTTGAAAGAGGCGGTCATACTGTAGTCAGTTAGGAGGGCATCGAGGCCAAAGTCGAATTTTTCTTGGGGGGGGGGGGGGGAGTTGGAGGGAGTGTCAGAAAAAAAAATCATCTTGATATTGAATGAATTAACAAACATCTATGAATTTCACCATTTTTACAAAGTGTATATATGATATTCAAGGGGGGAGAAACTACAGCTGTACATGTAGTTCATATTTGATTTGTATTGGATGGAAGTTTGTTGAATCTGCACAAATCAGAAAAAAAAATAGCCTTAAAAACTTTGCCAATTTGAGACGAAAACATTAATCAGTATAATGTTTGCCAATTCACTGAGCAGTTACAGTGTATGTTTAGTGATTAAGAGATTTTGATGATTTTTGCAACCCCAGAATGAACAATGGTACAAATATGGACCCTACCAGTAGGGTCCATGGTACAAAGGACCAGAACTGAGGCATTATATTCATCTACAGTTGTAGCCATTCCTGTGTCCAAGGGTTTGATCTATACATCATGGCCTCTAGTATCAGGACACTGGTTCTGAAACTGAAATTACATTTGTAGCAAATTTTGTCTTTTTATCAAATAACAGAATAATCTTTAATATGATATGGTTTTAAAAGTATACATGCCACGTATATTTTTTTTTCCAGACAATCATTTTAACTCCACCTCATCCCTGAAATTATTTCATAGTGATGTACAGTATGCTCCCTTTTAATAATAGAATGCTCGAATATTAACACGTTGAGGACGAGTCCCAAGTATACTCGGGCAGGTGTCTATAATGGGAAATATGTGTTGTAGCAAAATCAGTCCATCCGCATTGAGTTAAAGTACAATAAAACAATCCCTCCTGTCTGTCTGTGTATTGAACTAGAAATGTATCTTACACCATGAAATTGTGACTATGTGTTCCTGTAACACGCAGGTGGCCACCATGATATCATTGTCGTACAGAAAGATACAGCATTTTTTTTTTTTCCACAGTGAAGTCCATATGTAGAGTAGACCAATGTGGCCAACCTGTGGCAAGCTAAACTGAAAAATTAGAGCTGTTCTGTGTGAAATGGAGTTCTTGATTCCTCATACAGTGTGTGATGTTCAGACTGTGACACAACATTTGCTCCTGTAACAATTGCTCTGATCTTTTTCTCTCAAAGAACTTTAGGGTTAGGGTTAGGGTTGTGATAGGGTTACAGGTTTAGTAATAGACATGAGGATAAGGATTGGGTCAGGGTTATGCTCGTGGATATGTTTTATGTTTGGCTAATAGCGTGCAGATTTTCATACGAGCAATTGTCGCAGGATCAAATGTCATGAGACTGTTTAACACTTTAAGTACCTTTTTCTCCTCTCACACCCCAACAGTATTTTTTCCTGCTTCTCTTCCTCTTCCTGGTCGAGCTCGGACTTGGAGTCTTTGTCTACTACTACAGAGGGATGGTAGGTTCCATTCGTGTGTAGCACTTGCTGCTCCGATAGCTACGTTCACGCGCAGGATTAATATAGTTTTTAACATCGTGATGCAAAAATTGAATTTATTTCCCTTTGTTCACACATGGTTAAAAAAAAAAAATTAAAAATCACTTTCTGGCAAATGAAGCACATTGAATCCAGAATGTGCGTGCCAATTGCAAATGGCCAGAGTGTGACGTGGGACACCTGATTATGCAAACCTAGTGTGAAAAGTTGAAGTATGGGGTTTGAAAAATTAATGATTTCTTCATGTGCCTTCATACACTCTGCACAGGACAAATTATCGTGAAAATTGTGACAAAAAAATCAAGCTGGACTGACTTTTGCAAGGTATTGCATAACACGAGTGTTGGAGTATGCAGAACTTTTGTTGAAAGGGAGGAATATCCTATACCATAATCCATAAAGGGATTGTTAGGTGAAAGGTGAAAGGTCATGACCAAAGTTCATTGGATTGAAATTGGTTTATGTCATTTTCAATCTCCAAGATATTAAACTAGGCAGCAAGAAATGCAGGTGAGTGTGCGAAGCAATTATTAGATTCAGCCAGAAATTCACTGGTTAGGGAAGAAGTTGAATCAGTAAGTGAAATGGTGTTCAGGATAGAAATGAATTAGAGATTGTATCATGAAAGAAGGAAAGACATTATTCAGATTGTATCATGTATGAGAAGTGTTTTCTTCCTAAAATAGGGACTGAAAGTCAAATGAATGTACCTGATCTTTAACCCATGGCAACCATTGTGTCGTCCAGATTGAAACTGAGCTGGAGAACTGTATGACCACCACCCTCGTCGAGGATTACGGTATGGATGGGAAGGAGGCCTACAGTGAGACGGTCGACAAGGTCCATGCCACTGTGAGTTCTCTGACCTCTGTCTGCGCTTTATTTTCCAATGACAAAATTCTATCAGGTCTCTGTCAGTCAATTCAATTCAAATCAATTCAATGTAATTTTATTTAATTTAATTTGATTCAATCTAATCTAATTCAATTCAATTTAATCTAATTTAATTCAATTCAATTCAATTCAGTTAAATTTTAATTGTGCAATAAAAAAGAAAATTACAGAGAATTCTATGCGGGAATTCTACATATGTATTAAAATGGTGGTGCTTGAAAAGTCGAAAACATGAAAAGCACATGATAAATAAATAAATGGACTTTAAATACAAAGTCAAACTGGAAGAATCAATCATGTAGAATATAGAACTCAATGGACATTATGTGAAACTCCAGAAATCTGTACCTGTTGCCTACGTAACCGATGCGAATCCCAGTCCCCCCCCCCCCCCATGCATATACTGTAGACAAGAACTTTAATATGCGTGCACTGAAATTTCATGAATCTTGGCTCTCGCAAAATTCGCAAAGTGAAATGCACACAAACATTTCTAGTTTTGTAGGAGTCCCCAAATCCCTATAATGGGTGTACCCATGGGACTATAAAGGCACATTGCTATTCTTGATTGGACTGACGTGTCTGCAGCTAGTACACATATGTAGGTCCAGGTCAGATGGATGACTGAACGCCAATAAAAAAAAAAGCTTGGCGAGTTCGGCTGAGTGTGTAGGGACAAAAAGAGTTAAATGAGTATCCCAAACAATTATTGAACATTAATTTTGACAAATCTTGTCAGCATTCAAAATTAATTGTAATGCACAACCACATTGACAGAATGAGAAGCAAGTGTTATTCCTTAAAAAAAAAGAAAAGCAAAGTTGTTGTTTTTCTAACTTCAAGACAATATACATTGTGTGTGTGTGATGGCAGGCAATATTTGTGGATATTTTGTCATTGCAGGAAAGTGTGCACATCACATGGAGAATTTGCGAGAATAAAACCACCACATATTGCGTGGAGGGTGCAGTACATTTGTACATTTGTTGCACTGTGTTTTGTTTTTTTTCCTGTTTGTGTTGACCCCAGTTGAAGTGCTGTGGAGGCCAGAGCTATGAAGACTGGGCGGAGAGCAAGTGGAAGCTGGAAGGGAAGGCTGGAAACCGGACCACTCCCCCCAGCTGCTGTAAGACCAGGAGCGAGTACTGCTCTGTTAGGACACACCCATCGAATATCTACCACCGGGTAAGACAGTAGGTGGGACTAAAGAAGTGACGACCATTGTTGTACTCTTAGGGCGGTGATTTGTCCCAGTTGGTAGTGCGTGGGTCGAGTCTCACTGAGCAGTGTTGTGTGTATCCCATCCCCTCTAGTAAGAGCCAAAACACTCTGTCCCTTAGATAGGACATTAAATGGAGGTCCCATGTGTACTGCTCTGTCAGGGCACACCCATCGAATATCTACCACCGGGTGAGACAGTAGGAGGGACTAAAAGAAGTAAGGGCCATTGTAGTTTGGCAGTGATTTGGCTCAGTCGCTAGTGCATGGGTCGAGTCTCACTAAGCAGTGTCGTGTGTATAGCATTATGTCCCCTCTAGTAAGAGCCAAAACACTCTGTCCTCAGATAGGATGTCAAAGTGGAGGTCTCTTGTGTGAGTTAGCCACGACTCACGCATGTGAAAGATCCCACTTTATTCATTCATAGCCAGGAGCAGGGTGCTATCTTGGTGAAGTGGTCCCCCTTCTTACTCACACAAGAAAACAGGCAAATGATGCAAACCCCTTGTGGTTTGCCCCTGGTCACTAACAATAGTCAGCAAACAGTGTCAACCAATGTTTCAATGAATGAGGACCATTGTAGAAACTTGGATGAAAAACAGCAATGCAATGCATTCAGGGTATGGTTTATTACATCAGTATTGTAGGCCAATGGCTATTAAGTGTGATTAATGTAATAAATTTTGATGAGTTGAGAATCATACAAACAACTATAGCTAGTACAATATTCACACTGAAAATAAAATAGAGCAAATGGCAGCAGAGTTTGTGTACGACTCTTGAGTTCTTATTTGCAGACTTGAAAAAAGATTTTGAAATCAATCAATCCCAACTATACAAACATGGTGACTTTTGAAGACAAAAATATCATGTCTCACCCCTCCCCCACCCCCCCCCCCAAAAAAAAAGAACAACAACAACTGTCACAAACACACAAAACCACCACAAACACACACAAGTGGAAAAAAATATTTATTTTGCATTAATACAGATGATAGATGATTGTGTTTGAGAGGAAAGTGTAAATTACAAGTATTTCAGGTGATTGGCTGACTTAAGGGTGCTCTGGTAAATTTGTTCACAAAAACTGAAGGAGGCACAGTACCTCACTCCTCTATTAATGTCCTCATCTAGTGTGCTCATCTTGGAATCCTTGAATATTGTGACTTTTTGCTTCTCTTTTGCTGGTGACCCATCAATCAGACCAATTTTACTTTATTTACTACCCAAGCCGCCTGCAACATGGAATAAACTGCTGCTTTAAATATCAATCTCGGTGGTATGATAGACTATGCCCAACTTCCACCTGCTGTATCACTGCTATCGCTCATCAGAAAGTACCAAAGTTTGATGTCATAGCCATTCATCACCATGGGAACTGCTTCTAAACTGCCTCACGACGCCAAAATAACTGTTATCGCAACAGTTGCTATATAAACAGAGCGTGTGCCTATTTCCAACCCAGTGCCCAAGCCCTTGTGCAAGTATGTCTTGAACCAGCTCTAAGCTGTAACAAAAGACTGTGACATCATCACATCGGTACTCTATAGAAGTTGAAGGAATGAATACTTGGTTTACAACCTGTATCTTTTAACTGTTGTCCATGATTGTTCCCATACAGGGGTGCGTGGCCGGACTGTCGCACACCATAGAGGACCACCTTATTATCCTTGGTGCTGCCTGTTTGGCCATCGCAGGTGTTGAGGTAAGTCATTCTGGTCTAATCCAGATCATACAGTTTTCATTATCATCTGTGTCTATATGTTCATTTTTTTTTTTTTTTTGATATCCCTCACTAATAAGATCCTGTATGGTATAATTGGTCATCATAGCATTATGTTACCAAACAATGTTACAATGATGTTGATGTTGTTGAGTACAGAATGCTATAAATGATGAGAATGTGCTATTCTGTGAAATCATTTATGGTGTAGTGCACTATACCATGTTATTGATGAGTGGCTTTTCAGCAACAGTGTGTAAAAATCACCATCAGTCTACATAGGGTTCAAGGTGTGTGACTTTTGCCCTGTGACAGAGCTTTAGTGAGTGTTTGATATACAAATGGGAATTTGTTGCGCCATTGAAGGAGTCCGGTGTGTGAGTGCGGCAAGTGCAGAAGAAAATATTGAGTCAATTTTTCTCTTCTTTCTTCCATCTCCAGATCATGGGGCTGATATTTTCCATGTGCCTTTACTGTCACCTGCGATACGAGGATGAGGAGCCATTTTGAGCTTCCTGCTGGTCGTCATGGAAACACCATTCTCAACTTTTTGTTTCCTGAATGAGCAGGCAGTTTATGTATGCAACTGTTCGACAACTCAACTTCCCCAATGTGCGTCTTCTATATTGCTTTTGTAGCTGTAATCTGTCGTTCAAACATTTGATAAAAATCGTTTGGCCAGTTACTCTTCAGACTTTGTTTTTCAGAGTTGTGAGATTCGATGCTGACAAGATTCTGCTGTGCTCCTTTGGTACAGAGAAATTGGATGCCAGACTTTGGAATTTTTGAAGGCGGAAAGCAAGGAAAATACTTTAAAAAAAAAACACACAATTGACACTTGTACAATTTTTATTTTAGGAAATTTGTGTCGAGTGTTGAGTGTCAAAGAAGGGAAACATATCTGCTTGGACTGTGTAATAGCTGTGTACAGCTTGTGTGAGGAGTATTCATTTGAAGCTAGAAAGACTAGATGTTTATCTCAACTTATCTTTGAATTCTTTTATATACACATTTTACATTTTTGAATGATTGAAAGCATTTTTAAGCACGTTTGTGTGATTTGTATGAAACAATCTACGCAGCTCCTTAAAGGGGATGGCTAGTAACTGATCAGTGGGAATCAGGGGGAATGCTGGGGGATGATTGCTCCAATTCTTATGGGATTCATTTTAGGGCACATTATATATCTATTGTTGTGTGAAAATTATTTGCTTCAGAACAGTCTCATATTCAAGCAATGTGCAGTTCAATGCCCCGTCACTGTATGGGCATGCTAACCTGGAAACATTAAACTGCACATTACTTGAATATGTGACCATTCTTAAGCAAATAATTTTCACACAACAATAGATATATAGTGTACTCCTAAATGAATCCCACAAGGATTGGAACAATCATCCCCCAGCACTCCCACTGATTCCCACTGATCAGTTACTACCCATCCCCTTAAACCCTCCGTGTGTCACATTTATTACCTGTCCATAGGTTTGTGTGTGAAATTTTTGCACATTTGACTCATTAGCTTAGAAAGGCTTAATGTAAACAGAGGTATTAAAGGGATAGGTACAGTTTGGGTTGAGACGGGGCTACAGGTTTCTAACATTTTTTGATGATGATATTTTGAGATAATGTGAAACCTATTATGAACATGTTAGAGCATATAATTTGAAGAGGAATTCATTTTTTTTTTTTTCAAAATGAAAATTGGTTTTGAAATGGCTGAGATATCCACAAAAAAAAGCAATCTTAATGAAGATGGGACCCACCTTTTATATGTATCGCTTTGTATGGCTTTATTTTTGGATATCTCAGCCGTTTCAAAAATGATTTTCATTCTAAAATGAACTTTGAATTCCTCTTAGAATCATATGCTCTTTCACATTTTATAAAGTGGTTTCATATCATCTTGCAAAAAAAAAAAAAAAAAAAAAATTAAAGGCTGAATCTTCAACTCAACCAATGCTAGAACATCCCTTTAAGTCAGCTAGAATACCCATAAATGTATCCATGAAAAGACTCCGAAGACTCCTTGATTGTCTTTTCTTATACATTCTCTCCAACAACAATAACAAAAAAAAAAGTTGGTGCTATCTTTTATAAACAATACCTATCATGTCTTTGATAATGCTTTAACACATATGTATTGGGGCAAGTTTGTTTGTTTGGTTTTTTTTTCTTTCTTTCTAACATGTTGAAAATAATGCCAATAGTAGTACTATGGTAATGGCTAGAAGGTCTTGTTCTCTAGTAACGAAGAGGAATTGTGAGTGATAAGAAAGTTCATAATGGAAGCAGCATGGGCCACCGTTTTGAAAATTAGGATTATAAGTGAATGATCTTCAGTATTTTATGCACAACATACTTAATTTCAATGAATCTTCCAAAATCATGAATATGGGTCTTGTCCTTTAGTATGGATATACACTGTACTTACTAGACATCTAGTGTTCTTTGCAAGCTGTGAACACCAAAGAGTTTTTAAAGGCTTTTGTTTGCTCAGTTTGTTTGGTTTTTTGATTCGAAGTTGATTATGCTGTGGAGCAATTACTCCACATTTAGATGTTTTTGAACAATTACTCCACATTTTTTCCTCTTGCTTGTATGCTTTGATGGGGTTCCCCTCCACCCCCCCCCCCCCCCAATCTCTTTGTTGTCACTTGCTCTGTCAAGATTGTTATGGGCCTGAAATATTGTTTCATTTTCTGCAGAACCAGAAATTTTAATGTGCATTTTAATTTTTGCGAGAGCCAAGTTTCGAGAAATTAAATGCACAGTATAAGTAGTTGTCTACTTTATACATCTATGCATTGAATGCCAGTGGCAATTCACATGTTGTCTTATGAACAACATTTTCTTTGATTCATTGTAGAATGCTTTTTGTCTATAGGATGTTACAATGCCGCTCCAGGGTTTGTTTTTTAATACAGACAGAAGAATACTGTTCTGTATCTAACCTTGTATTTGAAACTATGAAGCTGTACAGTGTATGTAAGCTTTTTATCCTTTGAATCTGTATTTGTATTGACTCTTCTTTTCAAGTCTACTTCACAATTTGTGTCCATATCAATTGTTTTTACATCTAGAAGGGTGCTAACTGTAGACAATGATTCTCATATCTCTGCTGCTTCTCGAAAGATAAGCAGAATACTGTTACAAAGGGAAGTGTTTCAACCAAGGTAACTCATTGATATTCATCCTGCTTGAATGTCCAGAAACTTGGGTACAGACTGCAAGTTTCTGCAATTAACCGACACCCATTCTCAGAACATGTTAAGTCCTCATGGAGAATAACTTGTTTACTTGCTAAACACTAACAAAAAATGTGGCATCGTAACCTTTCACAGTGCTCAATTTACACATTGTGGAGTTATTTTGACAATTCAATTCTTGTGTTTTCTTAAAAAGTCATTAATTCACTGCTGTTTATAGTGTGTCGGCTTCATGTCACTTAAAGTATTACAAGTGAAGTAAAAACAACCAAAAACAAGAGCTGACAATAAAAACAACAGAAAATTCCCTCCTTTCTCCCCCCTCCCCCACCCCCCCCCCCAAAAAAAAAAATGTGCCCGAATTTTAGGTATTTCAAGTGTGATTTCATACCTCTGTGTTATGTTCTTTGCAGTGTTCCATTATTTTATCATTGTTGTTCTCATAGCAGAAGACATGCAATGAATGTGTATATGAATTCTACCGTAAACATTAATTGCAGTGAATTTTAATACAAACCCCAATGTCCGTCGCCCAAAACCTTTACATGCTGTAGACCCACATGTTTTATTCCTCTGCAACTACGTGCAACCAGAGACATTATTATCCCTGTTTTCTTTTTTCCTGAGCATACCAACTCTGAAGAAGTTATCTTAGTGTGGTTTATGTGAGCTCATGGCTGATTATCAGGTGTTCTTGATATTATGTTTCAGTTTAAGGTAGAATAAGTTAGAACAGACTTTCCCCCTCATTGTTATACTTTATCACTATTGTTTGACTTTGACTTCCTTGCATTATCAACAATGTACTTCGTTCATCTCTGTTGATATGGCGAGTAAAAAGACATTTTTATTGCAAGAAAGTCTATCGTTACCCTCATATAACCTATTTGCATCAGTGTATATAGAAAACACACACAAAAAAAAGTGAAAAGAAAAAGTGTTGAGTTTATGATAGTAGTTTGCATGGCAGCTATATTGTAAAAGTGTTGGAATGTTTTGTACATAGTAATACACATGTATCTCATTGCAGTGATCTATGATATTTTGAAAGATAGTGTCTGTGCTCATATTACTTCTTGATGATTCTGTTATAATTTTGAAATGATGAGATGTTTTATCCATAGGAATCTAATCCTGTACGTATATTTATCTGTGTATGATATCATTATGTAAAGTGTTGCTTTTATATTCTTTGAATGTGCATGCTAATGCAAACGCTTCACCAATATCTCTTATCAAAATAAAGTAATGAAGTTAATGTTTATTATTAGAATAATGATATTACAACCATGGGTAGTCAAGAGCTCAGTGTTTATTTATATTTGTTTGATTTTGTGCACAACTACTTCTGCTCCAATTACTGCATAAGGTGTCATTTTCGTGTACAGATACTTTTGTGAATGGAGGAGGTTGCGGACATTTTCACAAGATGTTATTTTTGCGATTTTGACACCAGCGCTTTCATAAGTGCACTAATTCCTGACAGTTTGAGATATTTTCGCATGTTGTTAAATTTGCGCCCCAACAGTGATTTGCAAAACCCTGGCAAAAATAACGGCTTACACAGGAATGTGCTTTTGGTGCTTTCTTGTTACTGGTATGTTGGAAAATCTTCAATGGGAAAGTGGAGATAGCATACATTGACTGTGCATAATGATTTATTTCAATAGTCATGGTGATATGATAAAGTATAATGCTAATACTGTTTCTGTGATATTGTAATTCCATACATGTTTGATTTGATGTTTTATATGCATTTCATACATATCATGTTATATCTGTGACTGTAATTGTAAAAAATAAACGAAGATTAGTGAGACTGCTATTAAAGGCCATTGTTTAAGGGGAAGAAAGAAAGAGAAGTCTAGATTATGACCTTATCAATGTAAATAAGCACTCATTATTGAGTGTTTTAGAAGTAGCCATGATTAAAATCATGGATGCACATACTTGGGTGGATTTATTTGACTATTAACAACACAGCAGCCGCTGCATGCTACAAGTATTAGAACCAGTACACATTGTACTGGCTATCGGGTGGGAGCTCAGTAGTCTAGTTCATACGACGTCTGTCTGGTAGAGAAGACCGTTGGGTCGAATCCAGCCCAAGCATGTATGTCCATGATTGTTATCATGGCTACTAGTACTACAGTGTACTATATACACAAAGTGTTTGACACTTATTTACATCACTGAAGAGCAATTTGTCAGTCAGCTGTATTAGATTCTGACTGTCTCGATGAGTATTTAAACTGACCTCTTTTTGTATTTCTACCTGTGTTTCCAAAGATATCCAAAGGAAGTACCATGGGAATAGAGTAAGGAATTTATAGATATCGATGTGATATTACAGTCGACTCCCATTATAAAAAAGTCCTCGGGACTAGCACTTTCTTTTGTTATGTTGAATTTTCGTTATAACCAAACAAATGAGCAATAAAAAACATAGAGCAGATAATGTTGGAGCCTGAATTAGTTACTTTGTTGTATTAAAACCAGAATTTAAAAAAAAAAACTGTGTTCGGTATTACGGAAGTGCACTATACAAGGAAATGTGTACTTTCTAATGCTTACTTTTTGTGATAGATTTGCTGTGGTGTCATCAGTTGAAGACAGAAAATTATAATTTGTTTGAAACACAATCGCCTTTACCTGTTGATAGGTATCTTGTGACTATGTTTAAGAATGCCTTAAAGGTCCTGTTTATTTTTGGGAACAGTAATTTAAAAATGTTCAAGATATTACATTTGATGCATATGCATACGTCTGTTGTATCACAAAACACCCTACCATATAAAATTTTCACAGTAAAGCCTAAAATATAAGGAGATATCAATATTTTTCTCATTAAACCATAACTGTAGACGGTTTAGTTGGGAAACATAACTATTTTTCACATTTTGTGTATTTCAATATACTTAACATCATTTATATGGATTCAAACTTTTACGGTGATTGTTTTTATACCTAACTATTTTAAAGCACTAATGCTGGGTTTTTGTTTTATGTGCAAATGGTAAATTATGGCTTATAGAGAGTCTATGAGATGTAAGCAAGTGTTTCCTTGTAGAATTCAAATAGCAATACTCCTTCCCAAGATTAAATGGTGCAAGAAAAAAAAATTATTGCTTTCTGTTAATGTCAATAAAAGGATTTGTACTTCTGAAATATTACTATTAGTCTTGTGTACATAAACATTGTGATAAAGTAAGAGGAGTGAACAATCAAGCTCAAGCTAGGAACCACATTTCTGTGGTTTGGTATTGTATCTTGATTTTAATTTTTGTAGTACCATATTTTTTTTTCTAAAACTTTGTGGTGCTGTATCTGTCCAGTAAAATTGTGAAATTTCATTGTTAGTGCTTCATATTAAACTAAAGTGAACAAATTCATATGGATACTCTATTGTTTATGTTATAATGTGTAAGTAACAGTTTTCAGACTCCTTACCCATGCAAAATGTATATCAGATTCATGGATTGGAAACATAATTTAGAACATTAAAGGTCATGTTTGCTCAAATTTACAAAATTTTGTAAATTGTGTTAAGTTTTAGTGAATAAAACTTGTTCCATGTAAATTTACTCCAATGTAGGATATGCTATTAAATTACAGAGTTGCTAATTTGATAATGTCAAGATGCCGATTTCTGCACCAAAATAATTGATTATTTATTTAATAATTAATTTGTCAAGATGTCCTTTTTCAATATAAAGTTGGCAAATGATGGGGGGTCGGTCAAGGATAATTTCGTGTGTGTGTGTTCGTTTTTTCATGAACCATTTGTCTTTGTATATGTCCATATTTGTGATTGTGTTGTAGCACTTCATAATTGATGTAAAAGTGGTACACTGTATATGAATACTAGTGATATTTTTATGTCCATAACTCCTAGGAAGCTTGGAAATGTGGCTTATGATATAAGAGATAATTTCTAACAAGTACTAATCATTATTTTTCAGTAGTATATCATTGTGTGGTGTGAGGTATTGGGGAGCAAGTACGACGGAAGTCTCTGGAAGGAGTGTAGACAGATCTTTAATTGTGCATGTTCACTGTTTTAGAAATGTGTGTGCTGGTATACGTGTATATGCTTTGTATTCTTTACGTTAACTTTGTCTTTGAAATAACCGTGTACTTTGATGTTGTGTCTTTTGTTTTTCTGTATTCAGCACGATGAGCCTCTATATAATATGCAAGGTACGGGTGATTTTTCTGTGTTGCAAATGGATACGTTGTATTTTTTTTTTAATTCATTTGAAATAATTTCCTTTTGCATCATCAACCCCTCTGAATGCGAGATGCATACATGTGTGCGTCAATGCTTCGACCATGGTCAAAGCAGTCTGTAAATGTCCATCCCGGGGCATTCTCCACTCTGAGCATAGACCCAGGCAAGATAAACACTAAAAAAAAAGAAAAAGAAGCAGAGTTAGGTCTGTATCTTCTTTTGTATAAATTTGAACTAGACTGATAAGAACGAATGGTCTAAACCGGTTCAGGTTCAAGACATTTTGAATCATCGGTTTGGTACTACATGTACTGTATATATGATGGTTTCTTCATTTATATAGCACTGCTTTCTTTTTTATTTTTGTTTTTGTTTCTTTATTGATGGATTGATTTATCCATCAGGTAGGTATAATTTGTTCTGTGTTCATGTTTTTTTTTTCCTGCACCAATAGTTCAGTTGGATCTTTACCGCTAGTTTTCATGGTTTGAGTTTCTTGTCTTTTTCAAAAGGGGTTTGGCGATCAGATAATAGAATGAGAATTGCACGATACTCAAAGAATTGAGATAAACATATCGTGTAGCACCTAGAAAAAGTCGCTCTGTGTTTCAAATTTCAAGTTTAGTTTATTTCCATTTTTTGACAAAATACGATAATATGCATCTCACTTTCTTTAGTGGCAGAAAAAAAATGTAATCATGACAATGTGAATTGAACAGAGTAAATAGCAGTAATTGAAACCTTGCGGGAACAATACATTGTAATGAGTACTGAAGTAATCGACGTGAAACATCAATATGCATTCTGCGAAAAAAAGGTTGATCAACTTGATACATACATCACCGGCATAAACAGATGGTTTATCAGTGTAAGTGTAGCTTTATACATGTAGTTAAATATGATGTACAATGTTTCATGAACTCTTTTTTTGTTTGTTGTTTTTTGTTTCCCACCTCTTTATTTTATTAATCCCTGCAATATTGTGTGTGGATTGCATGCGTGAATGAATTTTCCTTATGTAATTTCCTGATGCTCTGCATTTTCCACCAATATTCATTACACCGATAACATGTCCATTGTGCTCTAAGGATATTGTACAAACATTATCGTACTATATGTATTACACTGTACACATATCGTACTAATGATATTATGTAGTGTTGCTTTTCTGCATCGGGGCTATATTAAAGGCTAATTGTTTGTCGTTGTATATGGTGTGTTCAAGATGTCCATATTGTTTTAGTTGTGCAGTGTGTGTACTTTTTTTTTCTTTAAATGTATTGATATGCAACGCATAACAGGAAAACGAAACTGTTTCCGGGTTCTAAGATTTTGAGAAGTGTTATTGGGCTAACCCTGCTTTCCTTGACTTGATTTGCTTGATGGACTTTTTTTTTCTCAATGATGGTGCAGGACAAACCATGGCGAAATGTACGTTTCTGTAATAGATGAAGGAAATTGTTCAAGAGAATTTTTCATTTATATGGATTCAGCGAATACAGTGAGATTGAATTGACGAAAGTTTGAGAAAGAAAAATTGACAATCCATTTAAAAGTCGCGATTTGTTACGTCGTGGTTAGTTCCATGTGCCGCCCTTTCTGGACTGGAACTGTATTATTCGTCTTGAAAAACAACATGACAAATTTCCACCAAACTTGGTAGGTAGCATCCCTAGGGTAGCAGAATCTCGATTTGTTAAAATTGGCAACAAGCTTACTATGGGATGGGAAGGGCATACAAGGAGATAGGGGCTTTAAAGTCTCTTGTGGAATCGTTGTAAGTTTTCTGAAAGAGGAAATTCACCCAAGATTTTTTATATTTTTGTAAGAAAGAGAGAGAGGAAAAAAAAAACACAAATGCGGATAAGAAATACAAGGAAGTTATGACATTCTGAAATTTCATTTTTTTTTTTCGGAAAACGCCTCTTGACCAGTTGTTATGAATTTTTAAATCAGCAAGTTGATGGTGTCGTACTGTCACAATTTCTTATTCATGCAGAAGTGATGAATATCTCAAATTTCAGCCATATAACCACTCAAAATAAAAAGGAACAGATGCTTACACTCATATATTTTGGCAGGGAAAGATACTTTTACCTGTATTAGGTAAAACTAACATTTTCCCTTAATTCATTATGTAACATACATGAAAAATTGTCAGGGCACGACCTCATTAACTTGCTCATTTGAATATTCATTAGGACTGGTCAAGGAATGATGCAGAAAATTTTCATAACTTGGGGAAAGCTAGCCAGCAAATCACGTAAGGTTGATAGAAGCCTGAATCTGCCATTGTGGGGTCAAGGAAGATTTTCCGAAAAAAAAAGAAATTTCAAAATGTCATATCTTATCTCTTGTCCTATTTTTGTCATTTTTGGAACGTTCTGGGGAGATTTTTATTTTCTTTTTATACATTTTCCCGCCCAAATTCATCAGATTTGCGTTCGATTTAATGAAAAGGCGTTCAAATTCAAGCGATTTTGGTAACTGCTCTACTCTCGCGGTTCATTTTTATTCTTTGAGTATTCAATTTCATTACATGTCACTCGTTTTAGATTTTATTTCATTCAATTTAGACAAATTCATTCAATTTAACGACTCAAAGTTGGCATTCAACTTCGCGTCAGCTGAATAGACGTTGAAATTCGTGCCAAATACCAGTTACCAGTTTCAATTTCATTTATAGGAACACAACGTCGCACTTTTAACGTGCGAATTCAATCAACATACACAACTTCTATACTGGCCTTATTTTCCAATGTCATACGATAGGATGATATCAGTCTCATTTAATTACCTTAATTGTATTGGATGTATTTATTTCCCGTATCCTTTCTCCCATAAGTACACTTTCAATTCATCCCCAACAGTATGGATGTAACATTTTAGGAAATACATGTAGCCATATCCAAGAATATCTTAGGGGTCCTATACGTCCAATTCCATATTGATCAATTTTGATTTAATTCCTTTGTTCCCAGTGTCCATATCATAAATTGCCGCAATCTGATCAGCTGTAGATAGAACTATTTCACCAATTAAGGGTTACATCGCCATTTTTTTTTTCTGGTTGTCAAGGTCGTGCTTCATCCACTAGTATAGTTCTGTCCGTATTCGAGACGTTCACGCATACTCTGTAATGTAGCAGCGGCTAAAATCGTGTATGAATAAAGTGTAAATATATGTGTTTGAAAGTGGGGTTATACGAATTACAGTATTAGCTATATACATGTAGTATGAGTCAAAAGTCACATTTTATTTTCAAGGTATATTAAGTTTGCATGTTCAAAGCAGCTGAGTAACTACAAAGAATAAAAACAACAACGAAAAAAAAACTGCCCATGATATACATGTACTTTGTAGTTGTTTGCCTTATCGGGAATTGAATTCCTTAACGCTCTCCACGGCGGTCCTGATACGAATTTGAATGCGTTGCACTTACATTTTTAATTTGAGCATGGCCGGCGCAGCCGTGGTTTTTGTGCACCATACAAAAGAATACATAAGGTGTCATCACTCGTCAGCTGAAGAAACCCTTAAGTGGACGTGGAGAATACCCTTGTCGTGTGTGAGAAACTCATGAAATCGCATGCTGATGAAATTAAATTGAGAATGAACTAGTTACCTTTTTGAATGTTGATCTCGGTGATCATTCAAATACACTCGAACTTGAATGACCGCATCGTTAAATCGAATGCAAATCTGCTGAAATTGGGCGGGAAAACCTATATTAGAGTTTATTTATGTTTGGGATGGATTTCCTCTTTAAGTAACCCCGTCATTGGTTTTTCACGAAGAAGTTGAAGATGTGAAAATTCGGTCCCGCTTCCGTGCATCACCTTTGGTCCCCGAGGGGGGCATCCCCGGATCCGTGGGATCTGCCATAAGCAAACTTAAAACTACAGTCGTCAATGTACTTACCAATGCATTTTAGTAAAATGTTAGTTCTGTCACCGGTATCTGAGAAGATTTTTTAACATTTCATGAAGTTTGGGGCTTTGGGGCGCCCTCACCCCAACCCTTTCAGCAGTGTGGGCTTTGTGCCCAGTATACATTGATATACGTTCTATAACCTAGGGATGCTAACTGCCACAATTAGTAAATGCAATGTACATATCCGTCACGGGATTTTCAAGAAGCTGACAATGTGAAAATTGGACCACGCTCCTCCCTGCTCCGTTGGAGGAGAGCATCTCCTGACCCGCCATAAGCAAACCTGAATCTACCGTCATTTTATCAACCTACTACAAGCGCCAATATGACTAATACATCTCTTACATCTCTTCTAGAGAAGAATTTTGAAAATTCTTAAAGGACCTGTTTACCTTAGGGAGCAGTGATTTAAATTTTTTCGGAAGATATCACATTTGATGCATTTGTGTATAGGTCTGTTGTATCACAAAACATCCTACCATATAAAATGTTCACACTAAAACCTGAAATAAAAGCCGATATCAATATTTTTCTCAATAAACCCTAACTGTAGACGGTTAAGTCTGCATGGAAACACTTTTATTATAACTATTGTTTACGTTTTGTTTATTTAACAATACTTAACATCGTTTACACGGATTCAAATCTTTACAGTGGTTGTTTCTTTCCCGAACTCACATTTTAGAAATATTTTAAAGCACTAATGCTGGGTTTTTGTTTCATCTGCAAATGGAAAATTATGCCTATAAGTTTTAGGTTTTTTGGCTCTCGGAGGCTCCCAGGGTGAGCGTGATGTCCATTAAATTGAGGATTATGAATTCTGATCTCAGGGTATAAGGCCTCATAGGGTCTTCAAGTGGAAGCTAAATATATGAAAATCTGGCCCCAATCGGTCCTCGTGCAGTTCACCGCCAGAATTTGGCATACTTAAGCTGCAAATTTGAAACGGCAGACATTGACGTACTTCTTCATGGCACCTACTTTTCTCTGTAGCATCTAGGTCTACAGAAGAAGATAAAAAAGCCTAATGTGCTTAAAGGACAAGTTCACCTTCATAAACATAAGGATTGAGAAAATGCAACAATATTAGTAGAACACATCAGTGAAAGTTTGAGGAAAATTGGACAATCGATGCAAAAGTTATGAATTTTTTAAATTTTTGTGTTGGAACCGCTGGATGAGGAGACTACTACAGCTTGTGAGTCATATGCGTACAACAGTATAAAGAAAATGTAAAAGAAAATTCAACATATTTTCACTTTTTTCGCATAATAATAGAGCACTTGACTTGCCTCTTTCTAAAGGCAGGGGGAATAATATTACCCATAACATTTGTCGGTAACGAGTCAGGGGAATGTGTACTTTTTTCAGTAGATGGAATTTTGTGAAATTCTCTTTATATTTTCCTTATTGTTGTACGCATGTGACATCTAAGTTATTCATACACTGCAGTAGTCTTCTCATCCAGCGGGTACTGCACAAAAACTTCAAAAATTCATAACTTTTGAACGGATTGTCTGATTTTCCTCAAACTTTCAATGATGTGTTCTACTAATATTGCTACATTCTCTCAATCCTTATGTTTATGAAGGTGAACTTGTCCTTTAATTTGACGCCCCTCCCCCGGGGATGTAGCCTTTAGCCAATGCGGTCTGGGCTTATGTTCCCTGCGTGTCTGAATCAAGACTAATTGCGAAACAGCAACGAACACAGTCGGAGGGGCTCGGTCCAGCGATCACTGCTGTTGTTGTTGTTGTTGTTGTTGTTGTTGTTGTTTTGTGTTTAGTGGCGTTTTCCATTCTCTTTAGAATATTTACGCCAAACACTTATCTATAAATTTCTTTTCCTTTTATCATTTTTTTTTTCCAAAAAAGAATATTGTAATGAGTATCCTTGGTCAGCTGTCGGTACGTCTATTTGCCTGCTTAAAATATCATATCTTCTGGCCAATCCGGCTCATTGTCTCGAGCAGACTTCTCAGCCGTTAAAACGGCCTAGGCCCCTCCGATATGCAGGCAGTAGAGTCCGATGCTTACCAGCACAGGAACCTCAGTTGGTCCGATACAGAGCCAAACAAAACAAACAAGCAATATTAATAAATTACAAATATATATAATAATCACATATACATTCTTTAATAAAGTAAGCAATCTCTGGGCTGTGGTGCGCATGAAAAGCCTCTTCAGGGTACCTCGAGGCAGAGTTAGTGCAAACTATGTACACTCATAACATGTATGAAAGTTTATCTATCAGAAAAATCGTTGTGATCTTTTAACATATAACACAAGAGCTTTTTGGTATACTGGGTTAGTTGAAATACTGGGTTAGTTGAAACGCACGCTGCGTTAGTCTATTTTCAGACACTGCTGAGAGGCAAACAGCTCGCGAGGCCTTGTCCAAAGGCTACCGGGGATGCTGATTGAAGAACTAAAGATCTTATCACTTTTGGGATGCTACGCATGGCCGGCGGAACTGGTGGAGGTGGGGGGGGGGGGGTGGCTCGCCCCCCCCCCCCCAAAAAAAACACACACACACACACACACACACACATACACACATACACACATACACACACTTTTTTTTTACACCATACAAAGGAATGCATAAGGTGTCACCACTTCGGCCCCCACTTTTTTTTTTTTTTTTTTAAACCACGGAAGTGCGTAATTGGCACTGGAAAGAAATAGATAGAAACCTTGAAGGCCTTGTTTTTTTTTTTTTTTTTTTTTTTTTTTTTTGTTTTTTTTTTCTTGTTAGCTCACGAACCTGGATGTGACCCCCACTTTTGAAAACGTGGCGCCGGCGCTCGGTGCTACCTGCCAAGTTGGTGAAATTCCGTCATGGGGTTTCAACACAACGACAATGAAAATTGAAAATGAAATGATGTTAGCTAATCCGAAAATGAAAATGAGCTGAGTACTAATGATCCTTTGGAATTATATGGAAATCATTTCCATTTTCGGGTTGACGTATACCTTCGAATTAACGAACTTTCGGAATGCTAAACCTTATATCATTTTCACCTTAGCTACCATAATCAATAACGAACCTCATTTCATTATGTTCGTGTTCAATTTTCATTGTATAAGCTTTTCGGGTTTCGGCATACCAAAAAATAAAAGTAACAGTAACAAAAACGGACATCACCCAACACGCCGTGTCACATTCTATTAAGTGAATGAGAAAAAGAGAATGGATATATTTGAAATATATGCAAGTTACAGATCAATTTCCCAGCTAGAAATTTCTACTTGACATTTGGTTCATGACGACTGAAAAGTTTACAGATCTGACGAAAATCAGTCGACTGCGCACATGCTCTGCGCAAGAGAGTAAAATACTTCGGCGCTTTAGGCCTTGGACTTGTAACGGATGTTTAGTCCTTGCTACCACGGTTATGACACGAGGGTGCATGTGTGCAGCTGATTCACAAACTGTGTTTGGAAAAGTATATTATCATAAAATACTCCAAAGTACATGATCAGTGTCAAACACCTTAAGAACGTGCTAATTCCGCCAACAATGAACTTTTCGTCGAGTTCGGAGCAATTTACCGATAATACCACCGTGAGTTTGACAAGTTGGTATGCGGAGCACATCCCGTTCGTTCGGATTCCAAGCCACATTCTCGCCGTCGTCATGAACGCGATTATCGTCTTTACGATTCTTGGTCGTCGAAAGGCTCGCCAGCAGCACAATTTCGTCTGCAACCTAGCCCTGGCCGACCTTACAAACGCGAGCTCTCTGGCGGTGTACGACCTTAATTTGGATAAGGTGAGTTTGCTAGAGACTGCTTGATACCAAACATCTTTTAAGATGAACCCCGCGTCATAAAAAAAAGGAAGGGCTCGTTTTGACATGAGCAGAAAAAAAAAACCAACAGACTGAACACATTCCATTGAAAAAAGAAACTTCCTTCTAAAAATTTATGGATAAGAAGTGGCAGTTAAAAGAGAGAAGACAGAGAGAGAGAGAGAGAGAGAGACATATTACAGAGTGAGTTAAATACATATCATTCTTTGACATCAAAGGACAATTCCACATTCATGTGACATAAGGATTGAGAGAATGCAGCAATATTAGTAAAACATATCAGTGAAATTTTGAGGAAAATTGGAAAATCCGTTCAAAAGTTACGAATATTAAGTATCTGCGCAGTCACTGTTGGAAGAGAAGACTACTACAGCGTATGATGTCACATGCGTACAACTATTATAAGGAAAATAAAAAGAGAATTTCGCAAAACTTCACTTTTTGAATAAAGTGCACATTTCTTCGACTTGTTACTGATGTATGTTAAGGGTAATATTATTCCCCCTGCCTTCTGAAAGAGAGAAGTCGAGTGTTCTTTTGTTACGCGAGATAAGTGGAAATATGTTGAATTTTCTTTATTCTTTCTTTATATCGTTGTACTCATGTGACATCACAAGCTATAGTAGTCTTTTCATTCAGCTGTGACAGAGCAGAACTTCACAAATCCATACCTTTTTAACGGATTGTCCGATTTTGCTCAAACTCTCACTGATGTGTTCTACTAATATTGCTGCATTCACTCAATCCACATGTCTATGAAGGTGAACTTGTCCTTTAAGTATTTCCTATGTTCAATCGTTTTGTATCTCCATGCAGTTCCATTTTATCACTCACCTTTCTACCATTATACGAACATGAATTATAACCTGGGTGTTTTATTTCTCTACATTGTATTGTCGAAGACTAATATATTCCTCTATGATAGCAGATATTCTGACGGATATTTCGACTACTTCATTTTGCATAATTGGTAAGACTTGGTCAATGTTTAGCTTGATAGAGGGATATTCCCCAGCTATAGTAATTATTATGCAATAAATAAAAAGCAAAAACACCAAATCCTCTTTTTCTTCTTAAATCAATGCTTGCAGATATAGCAAGCGTAATTAAAACGTCTCTTATCTCTTTCATTTTTTCCCTTTCGTCATCATCATCATCATCAATAATTTATGCAAAAACTAATATTCTTGTGTGTGAGGTATATACAGGTGTAAAGTCATGGAGAATGGAATACATGGACATTGAGTTGATTTTCGTGATGGGGGGCGAGCTTGTTGAATTGAACCAATTTCTAGTTTCCATTGCAAATGGTTGACAAAGTATCCTTCGTCTGCGCAAATAAGCACCGGGTATTTAGTAACAGTTATGATAGTGATCATGAGCGTATTCCGGCATACTGGCATTGGATCCAACCCTAGCATGTATGTCCAGGATTGTTATCTTGACACGTGTGCCTATGATTGCTGTCTTCGTCATAGTAACAATCATGGGCATTTCTGACGATTAGGCTAAGCAAATAATTCAGAACAAACATAAGCTGGGAGGTGACATTCAGAGAAGCTTTTTTCAACAATAGACATCTGAATCACAAACACCAGTGGCATATATTTTACTTTATATTTTCATTCATTCATTTATATGCATCTCAAAACATAACATTTACAAAATAAAAGATACATTTGCCTCCCTAAAATACACATTTTGATAATAAGAAATTATAAAAGCTCACGAGAGGCTTGTTGGAAAAGATCCCCTAAAGACAATCATTATATATCAACTGAGCAATATTCAAACGAATATTACGTTCCTGTAATCTATGAAATCGATAAATATTTTTCTTTGCTGTCAAGCCCAAAACGATAATACAATATGTTATGTGAGTGAAACAAAATAACAATACAACATCTTTAAAATCTTCCGGGAAATTTTATAACCTGTAAAGGTTTCCTTGCATTTCTGATTTCCCTTCTGTTATACACTGTATTACCCTTCATCAGTTCATGCACTCGTATTTGACATGGTAGCCAGAATTTAAATGAGAATTAAGCAAGTGATATCTCAAGTTTGTTTAATTTCCATCTGAGAAGATGGCTGGATAGAATATATTCAGCTGCAATAGCTGGTCTAACGTGGGGTTCATTCCAATCACTGAACGACTATCTTTAATTTTTATCAAGTGTCCCGACTTCATTGAAATCCTCTCACTTTCATGGGCGGTTATCAAACTTATAATAACACTGACACACTCTCACACACGCACACACAATTTCTCCTCGGTAAATACTTCAGGAAGTGTTTGTCCAGACTTGTCCAACGTTTAGTCTACATAGAAATTGACAATACCAACGTATCTCAAGATAACTTATTTAATACGGCCTATGCCACCCCTGTAATCAATTCTGTGTGATCTTATATAGTTTAATGCTTTTTATGCCTCCGCCACGAAGTGGTGCCGGAGGCATATGTTCTCGGGTTGTCCGTCCTTCCGTCCTTCCGTCCGTCCTTCCGTCTGTCCGTAATGGATTTTGTGGACAGCGTAACTAAAAAAAAACCTTTTGAGGAATCCTAATGGAACTTGGCATGTATGTGTTTTAGGGGGTGAAGTTGTGACTATCAACTTTTGGGTGCACATGCTCAAGGTCAAAGGTCGAAAAGTCATGGTCAATTAATGCTCAAAATTTCACTATTTCCCCCATATCTATGCAATGAATGAAGATATTTTCTTGAAACTTGGTGTATACATGTATTACCCAATTAAAATTCTCTGGTAAAAGTTTGAGGTCATGAGGTCGAAGGACAAAGGTCAAAAGGCCAAGTAAAAATGTTGAAATTTCACTTTTTCTCCATATTTTGGAAATGGTGCAAGGTATCTTCATGAAACATAAGACTGTATATATGCATGTGCTGGCTGGTAGTGATTATCTAGGGAATTATGGGTCCATGGGGTCAAAGGTCAAGGGCAACACTTCCTCATATTTACGCAATACCTGCGGGATTATTTTTTTTCAACTTGGTGTATGCATGTATAACCAAATAAAGATAATCTGGTGTTTTTGTTTGTTTGTTTGTTTTTTGTTTTTGCTTTTGTTTTTGCTAGAAAGGTCAAAGGTCAAAAGGACAACGATCAAGTTAAAGTGCTGAACTTTAATTCTTTCTCCATATCTCGGAAGTGGCTCAAGTTATCTTGAAACTTAGTAGGGGAACCCGGGGCAAAGAGGAACACAGGGCAAAGTGAAACACCCCCACTAAACCTATATATTCAGTCCTGAATCTAAAGCTCATGCACCAAGAACCCTCTAATAGGGAGGCTACATCTTTTGATATTGGAGCCGTGCAAACAAATGATTGTATGCGCGTTTTTAGGGAAAATGTCTGTTCTTCATACCTCAAAACCAATAATTGATAATTATCTATCTTATGCAAAATATCAGCGCTTCTTTGAAATATCTCGAAGACCGTGGTAACGATGCACGGGTTTAAAGGGATTGTATAGTTTTGGTTGAGACCTAACCTCGGGTTTCTAACATTTCGGGGTTAGATTATGAGAAACCTCTTATGGAATATGGAAGAGCATGTAATTCCAGAAGGAATTCAACGTTTATTTAATGAAAATCGGTTTTGAAATGGCGGAGATACCCAAATCAGAGCAATTCTAATAAAACGTGGGACCCACCTTTTATAACGATCACTTTGCTTTACTTTATCTTTAGATGTCTCAGCCATTCCAAAACCGATTTTCATCAAATAAACTTTGAATTCCTCTTAGAAAGGTGCGCTCTGTACTTTTTACAAACGGTTTCTTGATATCTTCCAAAAAATTCAAAGCCCTATTCTCGCTTCTACCAATACCGTATCATCCCTTTAAGCTTCCATAAATCGTCATATCAGGGCTAGCAAATATTGGCCGATGTCACAGTGATCAATGGTGATGCATGTCAGGAAAATTATACATGGTTGGGGGAAAGTGGACGGGGCTAGGTGGAACATGTAAACTAATAAGCTTGTGGGTAGTATTAGGCCTAATGAAGTTTGGTACGTTTCCACGCACGCCGCATGCCTTGCTGCAGCTATGCTCTCTAATATTGTATAGTCGCTAGATTGCATCGCTACCAGAATCTGATCTCGAGTCCGTGTCTTTAATCACTATTCTTAGGTTGGTCACGTGACATAACAGTTCTTGAAAATTGCATACAGTTCCTCGAAATACATTACAAATTATGTTTTTCAATTAAAGTTTTAGAAAACGCTTAAAATTCTCTAATAGTGGAAAATTACCACACGCACAAAAGATCATCATATATAGGTCCCATGATACTCTTTGATTTTAAAATGTGTAAGAAGGTTTTTAAGGAAACAGGACATTCAAAACTATACAAGAATGTACAAGGCTATAGTAGAGCAATTTAGCGGGAGGTATATAGGTTTTTACGGAGAAGACAACCTCTAAGAGAAGTGTTTCACTTTGCCCCAATGGTCTGGGGCAAAATGGAATTTTCATACTCTTTTCAAGTTCAGAGTAATTGATAAAACTGATAATTTGAAAACAAATTTTATTGTCATTTGTTAACGGTATAGTCCTAAGGTAAGAGTATAAACCAAAAATCTTGTTTTACTCTGTCTTGAATTACAGTTTTGGCTGGACAAAGAATTTTGGTCCACCTTGCCCCGGGTTCCCCTACATATTTATGCATGTTCTGCTTGACAGTGATTCTCATACAGCACTAAATATGGGTTTCATTGTCAAATGTCAAGGTCAAAGGCCAGATGAAAATGGTAAAAATTTGCTATTCAATACAGACATTGTGCTTTTTCTCCGTACCTTAAAATTAATCAATGCATAAACATAATTGTGAAAGGGTCAAAGTTAAGTAAAAGTCCTTAAATCCCCAAATACATGCTCTCCCATTCATCCCATTAAAACCTAGGTCAAGGAAGGTGAACATTCAACACATTCGTGACAAACATGTCATTTTAATACAATGTATTTTGAGAATTAAAAAAAAAATGCAATCACACATTGTCCGCATGCACTATAGACCTATTAGGAGAATCATGCATTATGGCGGAGGCATACCAGCTAAGCGACACTAGTCTAAATAGGCCTTTATTCTCCTCAATATGGCGAGTTGTAAAATTGGACGTTTCACTTATAGGGTTGGTATGTAATGAGGGAAAATTTTTCTGAGATCCCATTTCAAAGAAAAGGAAATTACAGAGAGTCTAAATGAAGCATAGAGCTTATTTTATGGAAAATTCAATAAATTGTCATTATTGCTCATACCTAGAAGGAAAAAGCATATCTATTTTCAAATGGCGTAGGGCCTACAATAGGCATGACAGGTGAATTTACCTATATCAGTGATAACGGCTTTATTTTCCCATACACGCTTTGACATGTTTCTGATTTTAATTCAGTGTACTTCCATAAACGTTTGCCTTTGATTCCAACCAATGTGATAAAAACAATACATTCTGTTATTCTTTTAAGGCTGTTACAACCACTCTGGCTTTCATCAGTATTTCCGTGTCGGTCGTCAGCATCTTTTACATCGCCTTCTACTGGTTCTTAACTCTAAGGATCGACCCTTTTGGAACTCGCCAAATCGTGACGACGCGGCGTTGCTTTGTCGTGTGCCTGATCACGTGGGCAACTACTGCAGGGTACCACGCGTCAACGCAATGGGCGTCTACGAACAACCTCACCACGAGCATTGTGGCCGCAGTGCACGGTGCGGTGACGATTTGCGTTGTCCTCTTCACGGGGGTGGCGTACTATCTGATTTATAGCAGGATTTCGCGCGCGTCGTCGGCTGGGCATTGGGTGGACGACCAGAAAGTCCGAGAAAATCAACGTTTACTCCGCACCTTTTTACTGATTTACGGTACAACTGTAGTGTCCATGGCATTAGGCTCTTTCGTTTCATTCGCCAACGTCATGCCAGGAGTACGTAATGCAGCCTGGCTCCCGGAGCTGAACCTATGGGCGTTGAGTTTCAACAATACAACTAATCCGTCCATACTCCTATGGCGTTCACGTGATTTCAGGTTGTTAATAACACCAAGTAATTTATGGAAGTGTTGTCGAACGAAAGCTTCAGTAGGTACTATTGACACTGCCCCGGTCATCAAGCAATAACAATCCATCAACATGCCGCAACTTTTATCAGCAACAGCATGACGCATTAATATCATGAGCTGATTCGTAATCTGGGAACGCAATGATTTTCCTCTCAACATTTGAATTTGTTATTCTGTAGACGTCAATTTCAATACTATGTATCTTTATGTAAATATCTCTTGAAGGAAAAAATGGTAGGCTTACAAAAATATACATCTTATACACAAACCAACACCAAATAACCATGACAGATCGGGCCTATTGCTTTTTAATGCGTTTTATAACTAAGAAGTTATCGCAAGATTACCACAACCGAGCACAAAACAGTGAAACATTTAATCTAAGTTTCTTGTAACAGAAAGAGAAAGAGTGCGTGTTCACTACGCATAAGGATTAGTTTCCCAAAGCGATTCTTCCTTAAAGTTTGGTTCCTGATAACTAGAGATATTCAGATCTAATGAAGATCACAATGAGCACTGCGCATTTTAATAGCGCAGACACTTCGATACTTTCGCCTTGGCATGCACGGTGAGAGCGATTCTATCCTCGCTAACGAGGAGTAACATGACGGTCCAATAGTGCGCTTGACATTCCTTAGAGGGTGCTTTCAAAGTACCTTCATGTTGCCAATCCAATTAACATCTGAATATTTTCGATATCAAAAACTTGAAGAACACGTTCATTCTCGGCAACAATGAACTTTTCGTTTCTCAGTTCGGGTCATTACACCGAAAACGTCACCCTGTCTTCGACAACAGACTGGTATACGGAGCACGCCGGGTACGTTCGCGCTCCGTGCCACATCCTCGGAGTGATGTTGAACGCGGTTATCGTCTGCACAATTCTTGGTCGTCGAAAGGCGCGAAAACAGCACAACATTTTCGTCTGCAACCTAGCCCTGGCTGACCTTATCAACGCGATCTGTCTGGCGACGTACGACCTTAGGTTGGATAAGGTAAGTTTGGTGGACTGTTCAATGACAAACATGTTCAAGATCTATCAAAATAAGACATAACAAGTTTCCTTAAAATTTATACAGTGGAAATACAAAATGTATGATATCATTTTAAAGAAGAGAATGAAAGTGTTCACAAAACAGCGGCGTCTCCAAATATGAATAGAGACGACAATAGCGGAAATAACCAATTATTTTTACTTACTTCGTTCATTTAGTTTAATTTTACTAAATCGACGTTCACTGACATAAGAAGTTGTTCTCATATTTGAAATTTTTCGATATAATGAATTAGATCAAAATTATCAAATCAGCAAGTTACATAGACGATGTCATGTTCTTGCAATTGGTTATGCATTTCATATACAGAAATGACAAAAAATTCATATTTTATCTGAAAACTTGTCTTATAATCAAATGAAAATGAAAAAAGAGCAAATGTTAAACTCTGTTAATATCTTAATATGGGAACATGCTTTTACTTGAATTATCTAAGAATAAACATTTTTTCCAAAATTCATATACAGTATACAAGAAAAATTTTTAGGGTATGACATTATCAACTTGCTCCTTTGAATATTGATAAGGATTGGTCACGAAATGGTTACCGAAAAAAGTGAACCTTCAAAATATCATATAGGCCTATCTTCTTTATTTTCTGATTTTTGTCAATTTGGAATCATTTTGTAGGAAATAATTTTTTTTTCTTTCAAAATGTATTTACTTCTGAGTGGATTTCCCCCTTAAATCTTATCGCATTAGTAGATTATCTATATCTATATCTATATCTATATATATATATATATATATCATAATCACGTGAAGGTACATCTCTAAACACTTTTGTTAACAAAATAATATCTGGTAAAGATATACGGGTACTTGTCCCCCCATTTTGATCGTCATGTTAACAATGGAGATTATGATGACCACGTACACCATGTCGGCTATTAACAGCTCTGACGTCACTAGTGAGATGCTATTATAACAATTACATTGGAAGGAACCGGGGAAATCTGTCATTGTATAATTATGGAAAGTGGCTTCGTGTGACGAAGACCCAGCTTCATGGCGTAAAGGGGAATATTAAATGCGCTGAATGCTATTACCGCTGCAGATTTTTCTTGTCATCGACATGTCAAACCACAATCAGTTCCCTGCCAAACGAGCAGGAATAAATGACGTAAGGCAATCAATAAAGGTGCTTTAAAGCAATATTATTGCAATGATAGTCATGACAGTGTAGTTTCAGATAGAATTTAGAGTTTATTTCTTTTTTTCGCTTCCTTCTCGTCTTCATTCTTCTCTTCTTTATCATTATGTGTTTTATTCTATTGTGTGTGTGTGTTTTTGACGATTTTTCAATCTATGTCATCTTCACTTAGTATCTTGCAGCAGTCGTAGAGTGAGAGCCTTCCCAGATGTTAGTCTGAAAAAGTAAGAAAATAAAAAATAGAAAACTATAAAACAACAAAGGTATAATCGTCACAGAAACCGCTTCAAAAAAAATCTCCGTTACACCTATCAATTTGGATTTGATTAGATTCTATTTGACGTGTTTGATATTATTTGTGAATTTTTGACAAAGTTGATACAAAAGTTACACAAAATCTTCCTAAAAACAATACACTAAAAAAAAAACAACAGAATTATCTCAGTCATACAGAATACGCTGCGCGTTATTGTTTGTTATAAAATGGGTTCAAGAATGTAGCCAATTGGAAGCGCTGAAATGAGTCACGTGTGCGTGGATTAATTTCTCACTAACATGCACGGCCTGACATCACAATGTTTACACTAGCAGTGCGCACTCCATCAGTTGTTACAAGTGCGTCGCGCGCTACTATACGCGCTGTCAATCCTGTAAACAACTTCTAGCTCGGGCTGCCGGCCGGCCTTTCTTGTGTGCATATAATATGTGTGGCGTACGTATACTCTTATACGTACAGTACTTATATGTGCGGGATTTCCGAGTGCGACGTGCGTAAATGTTTGGGACGAACATCTTCGAACATCTTGACTCTTGAGCGAGTGCTACATGTAGCTGACTGGTATTGACCCACAAATGCTGTTAGTTTTCGACCCATTTTATAAAACAAATGATGCACAGGATTTAACGCACTCTATCCTGTGCATCATTTGTATATTTTTGGTTTTCTGTTTTGTCTCTTGCAGCCTTTCCTTCAGTACTTTTCTTGTTATCTAGTCTCGTTTCATGTTCATTCACGTCTGTGAAAGTGTATTTATCCATTACTCTATTTGTGACCCTGCACCTCAAACAAAAAGTCGCCAGACAAGAATTTTTAGTTAAGACCATATTCCGAAAGAGCAGACTTTAAGCTTTAAAATAGTGTATAAATCAAATCAAATGGACTCTCCTAACCTATCTAAATATTGGAAAGAAAGCACAAACACAGGAAAAGTGTGAACTGAGAAAAGAGGCTCTGAAGTACAATGTCTATTCAAGAGCTTTATCTTTACCAAACCGTGCTGGCTGTGCGATGAATGGGACAAAAAACAGGAAGTAAACCATTGCACAGAGTAACAACAATGAAGGGATTATTAGATTAAACTGAAATTAAGCATGCCTCATTAACATATTTTGTCCATAACTAATATAAAAGAAGACCCGCTCTTTCAGAAAATATGAAAAAGTCAAGTTCGGCTAGGTTGACCCATTTCACTTATTTTCAGTCCTCACGCAAAATCAGTGTGTGCGACTTTATGTTCGTTTTGAGGTGCACGGTCACATTTTTCAGTGGGCTTCCAGACTCTCTTCTTTTTTTTTACGTTGCTGGAATCTATCTTTTCATTTATGTCCTCAACCAAAAGAAACCACATTATACAAGCTCTGGCTTTTTAGTGGGTCCCTCCACTTTTCTCACTTTGCCAATGTCATACTTTACTTCGACCACTTCTGTTTTTATCACACTGTATAGTCATTATAAGTTTCCTCAATTCTTGTATAGTCTTTCTACTCTACAGTGTTCATTTATGTATCTTATTTTCTGTTATCAAAGGAAGTGAATTGTATTTTTTTGGTCAAAAATTAGATAAACTTTGAAAGTGAAATTTGAAATAATTATTACGAGCAAGTGTAGGAGATCTCATCTCAAGGGAAACCTTGATTTTGATTTTGAAGACGGTTTCTGAAAAACAAAACCCACATAATTATAGTCAACTTGTTATTGCAAATCATTCAATCACCTGTGTGCCGTATTCTTTTTCTGTCCATAGGCAGGCCCATCCTCGTGTGATATTTGTGCGTGATAATTTGACTAAGTTGCACATAAAAGATTTATTACTTTTGCGGATGGAGGGGGAGGGCTGAGTAGAAAAAGCATCAGTGTAGTGATGGGTAGGTTTTGTTCTGTTTTTTTCTTCTTCTTCTTGGAACACCAAGTAGAGGTTAACATAGGGTCACATTAGAATGCTTAATACCTCTTTTTTGGGGGGTGGAGGTGGAAGGGGATAATGATAAATGTTAACATTTTAGTCTTAAGTCAGGGAGTTCATTCAATTATTTTTGGTTAGCCTAATTTCTGAAAAAAAAAAGAAAACATCGTGTATAAATGGACAGCAGAACCAAAATCAAAATGAAAATAGCTTTCACGTGGTTTTGGGTGTTGCTATAGCTTTAGTAACTTTATGACCTTCGGAATGTAGACAGACGCAACCCATAGATTCATAGGATTCTATAGGCCTATCCTCATCATATACTATAGTTCGTGTACTATAGATCATGCATGAACTTTTGAAAAACAATTGTTAAAATGTTATCCTCAAGTAAGATTCTCCATAGTTACACTTTCATGGTTGACACATTTTCCAAGAAAGACTTTTCATCAGTGTTTTTTTTTTTTCAATTTCTATCAGCGAGCGGAGCCTGCCTTTGATATCAACGATATATTCTATGTTTGTTTTGCTTTCCACCAAGGTTGTCACAGCCACACTGTCCTTCATCAGCATTACTGTGTCGGTCGTCAGCATCCCTTACGTTGCACTCTACTGGTTCTTAACTCTCCGCATCGACCCGTTCGGAACCCGCCAAATCGTGACCACGCGGCGTTGTATTGCATTGTGCATGTTCACGTGGGTGATTGTGTCGGGGTACCACGGGTCCGCATCACCATGGTAGTCTATCACGGGCACCATCACTCAGCGCATTGTGTCTGCAATACACGGTGCCGTTTCGACGTGCGTCGTTCTCTTCACGGGGGTGGCGTACTATTTGATTTACGTTGGGATTTCGCGCGTATCGCCATCCGGGCATTTTGCGGACGCGCAGAAAATCAAAGAAAATCAGCGTTTGCTCCGCACTTTCTCTCTGATTTACGGTACAACTGTATTATCTATGTCGATGTCCTTTATTATCACAGTCACCTATGCCGTGCTGGTAGAATCCACTGCGTCGTGGCTTTCAGACCTTAATTTATGGACGTTGTGTGTCAACAATGTAGCTAATCCGGCCATTCTCTTATGGCGGTCACGAGATTTCAGGATGTTAATAACTCAAAGTAATTTCTGGAAGTGTTGTCGGAGGCAAGCTTCAGTAGGTATCATTGACATTGCCCAGGTCATCAAACAATAACACTATAACAAAATGCCATGACTTTCATTAGTAGCAGTCCCGGGTAGCAGTGAGCTATTTTTGTGATTTACGTAAAATACAATGAATTTCCAATCTTCTTTCTTATTTTACATAATCTTTGATTTCGATACTCTGTATTTTTTTATCTGCCTGTGGAAGGAAAAACATACAAAAATTAAACTAAAGAAAATTACATCAAAATCACGACAGAACAGGTCACTTTAAATGCCTGTCTTCGGATTGAGTGGGCCTACCCACCAGAAACTTTATCAACTTTATCATGAATTGTATTAACACATGTCTACACACCAACACGATGAACCGGACAAAGGAGTTGAGCTTCATGTATTATTAAAAGCACAATTCCAAAACGTATAGTGTTTTTTCTCAACAAAATCTACTTGTTTAATGAAAAGATGTCCATTCCCGCGACTTGTACTGACGTACGGTAAGGAAAATACCATATCCATGCCCCCCCCCCCCCAAAAAAAAAATAGTAAGTCGTGAGCTCTTGCTTTGTGTTACACAAATGGATGAATTATGTTAACCTGTAGTCTTGTTATCCAGGCGGCACAGAAACTTTACAACTGCGAACTTTTAAAGTAATTGCATTATTTTCCCTAAACTTTACTGATGTGTTTAACTACATAAATTCACTCACTTTACATCACTCAATCCACATACTATTTTACTTTTGGTTATCATTCATTTTAGATGTCACTTTTTAAATCTCAACTAGGCGTTCTATTTTAGGATAAGAAGTCTAGCAGACATCTTTTTCAAACCTTCGAAGGGTCTTTTTTGTATCAAATAAGACTGAAAGGTGAGATTTCTGATTTCAGAGTCGAATCGAAATCATTTTGAAGTTGTAAATTGAGTTGTAAATTAATTCATTCACCGCATTATAACGTATTGCAGGACAAGTGGTATGTCGAGAGAAATACCTGGTGTGGCATAATGAACTCTATTGCAGCAGGCTTCACCACGATACAATGGTTTGGAAAGAATGCAAGCAAAGAACAACATTTTTTTTTTAAGTGTTACAGAAACAACTGAAACGATTATAACATATCATAAAAGGACGAAACACCAAAGATTTAATTTCAATTTCTAGAGATAAGAACGAAGAATTTTCTTTAACCTTGTGCAGAACCCGCAAATTCGTTTCGTAAAGCGATTTCTGTTTGACATTTTCGGTTCTGTAGTGTTCAGATCTAATAACTCGAGTGCGCACATGTCCTGACAGCAAAATATACAACTTTGAAGTTGCTTTAAATATTTGTGTAATTTTAACAAATATTTTGTTTTCCAATGCAAAGTGTAATGCCCCCGTAATTCGACATGCCTTTGTTAAACATGATATATTAAACAAGCGTAATCATTCGAGTTTCGTCAATGACCAGCAAAACATCGTTTTATTGCAAACGAGCTAACTCCATTCATGTTAAGTTAGTTGATAATTAAGTGAAGTCATAAATCTCCATCGGTCCATACACGAAATTATCAAAGAACTTATATTTTGAAGCGATGGATTTGCAGCTCCTTTACTAATCCTTGCCCATAAGTTTTACTTGGGATTGGTTAATGCAGCAGTCTTTTTTTTTGCGAAAGATAATTTTTTTTTCTGGTCATTTTACGTTAAAAAAAAGTTAATGCTGTCTGCCGGTTTAATGTATCACCCTTTCTAATTTACGTGTGATTATGAATAATATCATTCATTCGGACTTTAAAAGTTATCTTATTCTTTGTCCAACTTTGTTGTGATATATATCATATACATTCTGTTTGATCCATTAAGGCCAAATTCAAAATGGAATACAATTGCCTTTCATACTGCTATTTAAACTGCTCAACATATGTAATTATATTCCTTAACTAATTAGTAAATAACGGTTAAGAGTACCGCGATATACATATTTCTGTCGTCTTTTGTATTTTATATTTGTATTATTGTGACTAATGATCTACATAGTTTTAATCCTTGAAATCTGTTGGTTATTCGGCTTTCGTTTGGTGTGGACATGTTGACATGCAATGACATTATAGTATACATCGATATTGAGAGGGGAGAAATTAAGGTGACATATAATAACACATTTGACACCTTGCGCTGATCGCTTCATCAAGAAATCCAGTCCATTCAACAAATCATCCAATAAAAGCACAGCAAGTACTGACGTTCAGGGCAAACGAGCCACACACACACACACACACACACACACACATGTGCCTGACTTCTTTTGGTAATTACGTTCAGAATTTAAACGTGTGTGTGTGTGTGTGTGCGCGCGCGCGCGTGTGTGTGTGGAGAGGGAGTGAGTAAGACTGGAATACTTAAAAGACAAGTTCACCTTCATGTACATGTGGATTGAATGAATGCAACAATATCAATAGAACACATCAGTGAAAGTTTGAGGAAAATCCGACAATCCATTCAAAAGTTATTAATTTTTAAAGTATCTGCGCAATTACTGCTGGATGAGAAGACTACTACACTGTGTCATGTCACATGCGTACAACGATATAATGAAAATAAAAAGAGAATTTCACAAAATTTTACTTCTTGAATAAAGTGCACATTTCTTGGACTTGTTACTGATGTATGTTAAGGATGATATTATTCCCCTTGCCTTCTGAAAGAGTGAAGTCGAGTGTTCTTTTGTTATGCGAGAAAAGTGAAAATAAGGTGAATTTTCTTTATAATTTCTTTATGCTGTTGTACTGATGTGACATCACAAACTATAGTAGTCTTCTCATCCGGCCATAACTTAGCAGAAACTTTAAAAATTCATAACATTTGAACGGATTGTCGAATTGTCCTCAAACTCTCACTGACGTGTTCTGCTAATACAACTTGTATTGCTACATTCACTCAACCCACATGTCTATGAAGGTGAACTTGTCCTTTAACGAACCTTCATAGTGCGTGGTTTCGTTCTGCCTTGTCAGTACTGGCTGTCATCATTTTACGTTTGAAATTAATGTCACTCAACGTCACTGACATAACACACCAAATTAATTCCGCAGTGTGGGACACAAAAAGGAGGAAGGTTATTGCTTGAGTGCCGTTCTTCTTTTTAACCCTTGAAATGCTGTTTATGCCAATAGTGATGGTAAGAATAATTGAGTATCATGTCTCTCATGTGCGGGAAGGGCAAAAAGAAAAAGAAGAGAAAAAGATACAGTCTGTTTGTAAAAAGAAAATGAATAAATATATCCTTAAAAATTTTCACATGAGACAGTGTCTTATATAATGGGCAAGTTAAAACTAATCAATAGTTTGCCATGTTTTTTATCTTAGCTGAGGAGCTGTTCCACAGATTATGAGTGAAATGATCTTGTACCATAAAACTGTGCATTTCTGCTCGAGGAAACTCTACGAATTTGGAATAAAATCTAAAGAGTCTCTTCTGAGAAGATACTGAACCAGCAGTTCCCTGTAGTTAGGAAAGGGTATGAATAAAAAAAACCAGACACATAAGAGATGAAGTCTTTTCTTGAATTAACGTTAAACTTCTGGAAGATTCACCGAGAGATACACCAGAGACACTGGTATTATTACGCTTCTTTCCTCTATCTCTACAGTGACAAGCTAAGGCTGCGGACACAACCCCCAAAATCAGCCTGCTCGGCGACCGGTCGGCGAGTTTTTAGCCAAAACCGGTCGGACAACGACCGGTGACCGACCAGTGACCGACCAGGCGCCACTGATTTTTAGGGCATCGGTCGGTCATCGCTGAAGTTTTAACGCGCGGAGTTAAAATTTCAACGGAGACCGACCAGTTTTCACTCGCTACCCAAAATACTCTCGGTGTCCTAGCGGGAACCGCCCAGGCACTGACCTAATCGAGCGGTCGCTGCCGAGCGATTTAGGGAACAAAAATGATAGAAACAAAAATGACAACAGCACAGAAGAAAACCAAGATAATAGATCGAGCGGTCGCCGTCGAGCGATTTAGGGACTAAAAATGTTAAGATAAAAATTACAGAAACTGCAGGACTGAAGGAAGCCAGGGACTAGATGGAGAAGATAATCTAGCGCAATGTGGAAGAAGCAGGGGGAGGGATAAGAGGCAAGGAAACCCCACCAACATCTCAGCATCTCAATATCTCGGCAACCAACATGAGGGACATGGAAGTCAGAGGCAACCACTTTGGGGCAAAAGAGATGAAAGCTAAAAGTTAGTGTCGATATGTTCACGTAGTAAAATATGGTTTGGTTACCTTATCATTCATTAGTCCTATTGATTGAAGAAGAAATGAATGACAAAGAGATGGGGAAAATTGAAATATGAAATTAAATAGGAATAGAAAAATACTGTAAAATATAGAAGCAAACAAGATATTTTGGAAAATTCTAATCTATTCTAATCTTTGTTCCATCTTGGGTGTTCCTCCCGTTTGTTTTATTTCCTAATTTCTAGTTATCTGTGGTATCACATAGCTGAGGTTTGTTAGCTGATAATTTAATTCAGATCTTTGGCCTCGAGTTTTATCTTAATTAATTAATCAACACATCACAAATCACATAGGTACATTAATAAACACAGGTAGCTCGTGAGAAATTTTCGGCAGAGACCTGCGGGCGGCCGCCGGTACGCCTAAGGGTCACCGGTAGATGACCTATCTATCACCTATCTGTCGCTGAGCGATTTCGTAAAAATCGACCGGTGGCCGGTGGGAGATCGTCCAGTTGCCGATGGGGCATCGCTCGGTGACTGCTCGGACTCTGCGCGTTGCAGATCCCCATATTTCGCCAAAATTTTACTGAAAATCGATCGGTGACCAACGTTAAATCAACAGGGCACTGCTCGGTCATCGCTAGGGTTTTACAGCCTGCTCAACATCTCCAAAAACTGCTGAGCGGTGCCAAAATTTCAGCAGCGACCGAGCAGGCTACAAATCGGTCGGTCGCCGCTCTGAGTTGTGACCGTATAGCCTAATTGGAGGCATACATGAAGCATTGACAGGAGTGTATCCTTCACACTTTCAATTAACTCTACCACCCACTGCAGGGGATGGGGTCGTTGTAATGTCAAAAGCATTGATTTGGTGTCTGCTGTCCGTGTGTATGTGTGTGTGTGGAGGGGAAGGGAGTTGGGGCTGACTTGTCGAGTTGACAAGTAAAGAGAAAGCTTTTTGCGAATGCTACAATGCCCACGTCAAGCATGTGTCAAGGCATATCAAACATCACTAGGCTATTTCGCCGAGGACTTTTTGAGCCGCTATTCAATGCCGCACGTTCCCGACATTACACAGGGATTAGGCTCGCTCTGGTCAGCCGATGTAGTGTGGGGGTTCTATATTGTTTGTTTCAACAAACAGTTCAAAGGTACATAAGTTCTTTCAATAGAGATGAGTTATCGCCCAAAATAACATCGATCCGCATTGTCCCTTGATTTGTCAGACTCGTGTGAACAAACAAATAAAAAAAAAAATCACATTTCCTGGACGCATTGCAACTTGAAAATTTAAAATCTTCCATAACCCCAAAACGTGATTTCAAATTCGTCTTTATACTTTTACCCCTCTACCCCACCCCCGAAAAGAATAATGATACATAGATAAATATACAAAATATCGGTTAGAGTGTCAGAGACATATAACTTATTTGCACATGACAGTAACAAATGACAGAGAAAAAAAATAAAAGACACACTGTTGATATGCACAACTCATTAAGCCCTGTTTTCTTGACATTTTGGTTCACTCTGATTGAAAATTTTCATATCTGATGGTGAAGATTAATCTTGCTAGCACATGCGCACATGACGACAGACACTTTGCGGCGGCCAGCATAGCACAGCAATCGGTATAAGTAGAGTGATTATGACATCGTGATACTGTAGTGAAATAATGGACAGCACCACTAATTAGAGAACGAGCGTTCAGAAAGATTTATGTTTGAAGGTGCATTTCATTCGTAGTTCACGTTCGGAATCACAAAATATTTCATCATTCTCGTCAACAATGAACCAGTCATTCGTGAGCTCCGAGCCAGATGTCGACTTAGCGACGGACTGGTATATGAGGCACGCCCCGCACCTTCGTGCTCCGTGCTATGTTCTCGCAGGGATGTTGAACGCGGTTATCGTCTGCACGATTGTTGGTCGTCGAAAGGCGCGAAAGCAGCACAACATTTTCGTCTGTAACCTAGCCCTGGCTGACCTTATCAACACTATTTGTCTGGCGATGAACGACTTTAAATTGGCAAGAGTGAGTTACGCCCAATTCTTTTTTTTTGCGCTTTAATTCATTTTAACGTAGTATTATCTTTGACACTGTTCGTTTGGCCACAGCCACATGTAATCCACCGGTAACTTAGAATTACAACGAACTTGAGCACACTAAGTGTAATTCCAAGTCACAGTAAATGCGCTGCTGAAAAGTTTTGTTCGCATTTCGAATTGCAATTTCTTGCATATTCTATACGCTAGTATTTCTATAGATGTCAGTTTGAGAGAAAGTTACATTATTTACGTTTTCATTCGCGGAAAGGAATTCATGTAGAGAGAAAGGAAGAAAACACACACACACACACACACACTCACACACAAACATGTCATCGTGAAGAAGCGGAATTTCAAGAGAGTTTTAATCAAGCGTCATAGAAAAAGGATCGTCGCTTAGACGTGTGTTTCACTTATTAAAGTAAAATTGGTAACTTATTGGAAGAGAGGTAGGAGTAGAACATAGGGAATTCAAGTGCGATCCCTGTACCTGATTTCGGGGTTGAGTGCACAATTTCTATAATAAAAAAACATATAACATGAATGAAGTTTAAATGTCGCTGTAGCTTGTAAATTACTTGGGCAAGATGGAGGCGAACAAGTCATTAGAGGTACACGCTAAAGATAGTAGGTTCAACTTTGCACCTTATTTTGTCACACTGGGAGCTCAGCTGTAGCATCTTCACGGTGCAACTTCTAAAGGTGCTAGTGATTGGTCTGAAAAGTGCAAAGGTACACTCATGAAAGGGCTGCAGGTGTATAACACTGGTAAGGACGCATAGTGTAACACATTATTCCAAGAGTGTAGCATCTGGCGCAAAATATTCCGAAAATGAATAAAATACCATGCACGAGACTCCATAATGTATTTGATACCATGGCATTACGCTGTGCTTATAACCGAATAAAAAGAAAGAAAATATATGATTTGTATTACTTATATGGATCGCGAGATCTGGCTTCTTTACAAATGCAGTTTACTTATTACTTCTTTCTTTCCCTTTATGTGTGTATTTGTGTCCACTCTTCCTTCAATAGGACCCTTACGGCAGTGATATCATGATTGTGTCGGCAATTTCCACGAGCGCAACCGCCTCAATCATCAGCATATTTCTTGTCGCCCTCTACCGGTTCGTCACGGTCACGATCGACCCTTTCGGAACGCGCGAAGTTGTGACCACATGGCGCTGCTTGGCATTGTGTATCTACGCATGGGTCTCCTCTTCGATCATGTACGCGTTGATGATATCACCGTATGACAACATTCCCCGGCGTACCATGTCTGCAGTACAGAGTACAATAGTAATGTTCCTTCTTCTCTTCACAGGAATAGCTTACTTACTAATGTACATTGGAATTTCTCGCGCGTCATCGAATAGGCAATTCGCGGACATGCAGAAAATGAAAGAAAATCAGCGCCTTCTGCGCACCCTTGCTCTCATATACGGAACGTCTGTAGTGTCATTCATGATTTCCTGTTCATACACAGTGGCGAACGCTTTGCATGCTGATCATGCAGAATCCTTGGTTTCTCAGATCTCTATTTGGGCGTTGACCGTCAACGATATGGCCAATCCGTCCATTTTTTTATGGCGGTCGCGTGATTTTAGGATGCTAATAATATCAGGTCATTTTTACAAGTGTCGTTGTGCTGGAAGCCGAGGTACAGTTCGTGTTATTGACGTTGTCCCGTAGGCATCCGGCCAGTACCATCTCGGCTCCGGTATACCAACAAAACCATCTAGAGCATTAAGAGAAAAACAGAGACATGTAGAAAGGATTAATCTCGCACTGAATATACTTGGTATACAAAATGAGGTAGGTATGAAATGAGCGTGTGCTGGATATCTAAACACGGATTGATTTTGATATCTGTTTCACTAGAAGAACACTTTGTTGAAATTTTGATTCGATTGATTTTATCGAATCTTATATTGGCGACCTGCGCGATTACCGCAACATAACCAAATATAGCATGCACTAAAAGGTTTCCGTTTAAATTAGGTATATGGAATGTGAGGAGGCTTGCATTTCACTATGTTGGGATGCTGTTCGTTGTTCCGAAGGTTCGTTATTTCGAAGGCTCGTTATTCCGAAGGTTCGTTAATCCGAAACACACAAATTCCCTATACCTGGAAGTAGGTTCATCCGAAAATGAAAAAGAGCTCGTTAATTCGAACATTAATTGTGGCGTTATTTCAAAGATTCGTTATTCCAAAGGTTCGTTCATCTGAAATGAAAATATAGGGTTCGTTATTCCGAAGGTTCGTTGATCCGAAAATGAAATAGGGTCCACACCGAACCTTCGAAATAACGAGCTTTATTTTCATTTTCGGATTAATGAAACTTCGGAATAACAAACATTATTACATACTATTTCACATTCGGGTATCATTCCTTTTAGATGTCACTTCTCAAATCTCAACGAGGCGTTCTGTTTTAGAATTAGAAGTCTAGCAGGCTTTTTTTTTTCAAACCTTCCATGGGCATTTTTGTATCAATCAAGACTGAAAGGTGAGGTTTATGGTTTGAAAATCAACTTGAACTCATTTTGAAGTTGTAAATTGAGTTGTAAATTAATTTGTTCATAGCATTATGACGTATTGCGGGACAGGTGTCATGTCGAGAGAAAACCTGATGCGGCATACATCATGAACTCTATTGCAGCAGGCTTCACCACGATATAATGGTTTGGAAAGAATGGAAGCAAAGAAAACATTAAAAAAAGTGTAACAGAAACACCTGAAACTACTATAACAAAATACTACAAAAGGGCAAAACATCAAAGATTTAATTACAATTTCTATAAATAGAAAGATAAAAGAACAAAGAGATAATCTTTAACCTTGTGCAGAATCCACAAATTCGTTTCGTAAAGCGATTTCTCTTTGACATTTTCGGTTTCGAAGTGTTCAGATCTTATGAAGTTAACTCAAGTGCGCACATGTTCTGACAGCTAAATGTACAACTGTGAAGTTGCGTTGAATTTTTGTGTTATTTTAACAAATATATTGTTGTTTTCCTACGGAAATTGTGATGTCACCCTTAGTTCGACTTGCCTATTTTAACAGAATAAATTAAACAACCATAATTATTCGATTTTCAACATCCAACAACACATGAACAGTTTTATCGCAAACGAGCTAACCCCACTCTTGTTAAGATAATCAATTAATCATTAATCTGCATTGGTCTATACACGAAATTATCAAAGAAGTTATATTTTGAAGCGATGGACTTGCAGCTGCTATACTTATCCTTGGCCATGCATAAGTTTTATTTGGGCGTGGTTAATGCAGCAGTGTGTTTTTTCCCCGAAAGATATTTTTTCTGGTCATTTTAGGTAGAAATATATGTTCTCATTCTTTTCCAACTTTGTTGTGATATAATATCATATACATTCTATTTGATCTGTTAAGACCAAATTCAAAGTAGAATAGAATTGCCTGTCATGACTGCTAATTACAACTTGATCACTGTTAAACATTTGTAATTATATTCCTTAACAAAACAGTAAATTACGATTCAGAGTATTTACCACACTATAATTTTATTCTGTCGGCTTTTGTATTTGTATTATTGTAACAGATAATTTATATATTGATTTTAATCTTGGACATCCTTTGGTTATTTGACTTTCGTTTGGTGTGGATAACATGCAATGACATTATAGTATACATCGATATTGAGGGGGAGAAATTGAGGTGACGTAATAACACATTTGACAACAAGCGCTGATCGCTTCATCGATAAATCCGGACCATATTATATTCAATAAATGCACAGCAATTACTGACGATCAGGGCAAACGGATGTATTCTTTCATTTAGTGTTGAATCTGACAACCTATACACACACACGCACCTGACTTCTTTTGGTAATAAC
This sequence comes from Diadema antillarum, assembly GCF_040938485.1. Lineage (NCBI taxonomy): Eukaryota > Metazoa > Echinodermata > Echinoidea > Diadematoida > Diadematidae > Diadema > Diadema antillarum. The sequence continues at coordinate 432,402 of NW_027272541.1, read as the reverse complement.
GTTCAGAATTTAAACGTGTGTGTGTGTCTGTGTGTGTCTGTGTGCGTGTGTGTGGAGAGAGGGGGTGAGTAAGACTGTGGAATACTAAAAGAACCTTTATAGTGCATGGTTTTATTTTGCCGTCATCATTTAACGTTTAAAATTAATGTCGCTCAACGTCACTGACATAACACACCAAATTAATCTCGTATAATGGGACACAAAAAGGAGGGAGGTTATCGTTTGATTGTTGTTCTTCTTTTTAACCCTTTGAATACTTTTTCTGCCAATATTAATGATAAGAATGATAATGAGCCGTTTATATACGTGTGTGCGGCTGTGTGTCATGTCTCTGATGTCTAGGAAGAGCAAAACAGAAAAAGGAAAAAATGTGTGTTTGTGTGTGTGTGTGTGTGTGTATGTGTGTATGGTGGGGGGGGGGGGGGCTTGTGGAGTTAACAAGTTAAGAGAAAGCTATTTGCGAATGATAGCATGCGCACGTCAAAGCATTTTAAACATCGTCTTAACTGTTATTTGGCCGAGGAGTTTTTTGAGCCGCTATTCAGTGCCGCACGTTCCCATCATTGAACTGGGATTAGGCTCCCTCTGGTCAGCCGAGGTAGTGTGGGGGTGCTATATTGTTTGTTTCAACAAACAGCTCAAGTCCATAAGTCCTATCAATAGAGAAGATTTATCGCCCAAAATAACATCGATCATTGTCCCTTGATCTGACCTTGGAACACCAGCGCTTTTTAGTGAGCACGTCATTGCCAGCCAATCATGTTCGAGATGTTTCTAGGGGGCGGAGCTTCTTCAACTCTAAGCACTCCCTGACGGAGCTGCTGTCAGACTCATGTGAACAGAGAAATAATAAAAACAAAATCTTCACAAATTTATTACTTTAAAACCTTTCCTGTACTTATTGCAACTTGTAAATTTCAAAAATTCCATAATCCCAAAATGTGATTTCCTGTATACTTTAACCCATCAATCCCCAGAAAATAAAAAAGAGCAAACATATATGTAAACCGTATATTATATCGGTTAGAGTGTCACAGACACATAGCTTATTTTGACATAATACTAACAAAATGACATGATTGAGGGAGAAAAAAAATACAAGACACACTGTTGATATGCACAACTCGTCAAGCCCTGTTTTCTTGACATTTTGGTTCACTCTGATTGAAAACTTTCATATCTGGTGAAGATCAATCTTGCCAGCACATGCGCAGGAGGCAGACATTAGGCCGTATCCATCATAGCACAGCAATCGGTATACTGTAGAGTGATTATGACATCGTGATACTGTGGTGAAATAATGAACAGCACCATGAATTAGAGAGCGAGCGTTCATAATGTTTGATGGTGCACTTCATTCGTAGTTGACGTTCGGAATCAGAAACTTGAAGAAATATATTTTTCATAGTTCTTGGCAACAATGAACCAGTCATTGGTTAGCTTCGAGCCAGATGTCGGTTTGGTGACGGACTGGTATACGAGGCACGCCTCGCACCTTCGTGCTCCGTGCTATATTCTCGCAGGGATGCTGAACGCGGTTATCGTCTGTACGATTCTTGGTCGTCGAAAAGCGCGAAAGCAGCACAACATTTTCGTCTGCAACCTAGCCCTGGTATTATAACCTTAGTATATGTGTGATGTATATAGCTAGGTTATATGCACGCAAAGAAAGTAGACATTGACTCAGTGGCTGCAATTACCGGACTGACTTTATTTCAGTCTATGTACATCTTTTATACAGTGAGTTCCATGGGAACGGAAGGGGTTGTGGTCAGCAGCGGTCAGTAAGGAATGCATCCAGTCTAACCACTGGCGTCTTACAGTAGATAAGAGAAAGATGATAGATAGTGTGGCATGGAAGAACAGAGAGTTACTGTTATCAGAGAGGAGAGAAAACAGGGCTGGAAGTAGAGAGGGTGAGAGCAAGAGCGGAAATAATAATACAGTAGTCTCAACCTCAGACTTACATAAGATCAGTTTATCACACTCCTCCCCCTTAGAATTGTTTTTGGTTTTACCAAAAATGGTTCTCATCAATTTACACAACATCATTCAGCCAAAAAGTGAAATCTTAACTTCTTTTGAATAACGCTATCTTATTTGAACATTATCCCAAAACTGTCAAATGTCCAAAATCTCCATCTAATACATTATCTTATTAAATCGGTCTGTTCAACTTATTTTGCAATTTGTTATATTTCTTAAGTCACCTTTCTTATATTCTGGGAGGTATAGATGTATGTGTGTACCATGTCAAATGTATCAACACACGAAATTAAACCAAAATTATAATGTTCAAATGAACTGTCCATTGAGTTCAGCTGTGAACAAACGAAGAGTTATCCTTAACTTTGAACTTAATTTCGACCTTGAATTGTCCAAAGTGTCCGGCATATTTACAAGTGTTATTTACAACTGCCTCCTCAATGTGGTATTGGCTCCCCATAGCGTTCAGGGTATTTTCGCTGGCGGCGTTGTCATAGCGACGTCGGATGTGCTCGATGTGTCGCCTGCAGATGCGATCATCTGCCAGCCTCAGCGTATATTGGACGCCGTCGATGGAAATGACTTCGCCTGGCATCCACTGTGGACCGCTAGCGAAGTTTCTCACATACACGCGATCTCCGATACAAAAATCGCGAGCTTTAGCACGTTGATCGTGCTTCTGCTTCTGATCGTGCTGCTTTCGCTGAACGCGCTCCTCCATGTTGGGTTTTACACAATCAAATCGCGAACGGGGAATGCGATTGAAGAGAAGTTGCGCAGGAGGTGTTCTAGTGGTTGGATGAGGTGTGATGCGGTATGCCATCAGAAATCGCGACAACTTCGTTTCGATTGTGCCGTTGGTCATGCGCTTCATTGCAGCTTTGAAGGACTGCACTGCCCTTTCTGCCAGCCCATTTGATGATGGATGAAAAGGCGCAGTGCGAACATGACGGATTCCATTCAGCTGTAGGAATTGCTGAAATTCGTCGCTTGTGAACACGCTTCCATTGTCGGTCACAATAAGCTCTGGCAGGCCATGTATCGCGAAGGTTTCGCGTAGCTTCTCAGTTGTGATTGAGCTGGTTGCCTTGTAGACTGGAAAGATATCCATCCATTTCGAATGCGAATCTACCAACACAAGAAACACACGGCCCATGAATGGCCCTGCATAATCCAAGTGGATTCGCGACCATGGCTTTCGTGGCCACTCCCATGGATGAAGTGGTGCTGCTGGCGGCAACTTTCGAGATTGCTGACACTCCTTGCAATTTTTCACTTTGCTCTCCAGGTCACCATCCATCCCAGGCCACCAGAAATAACTGCGAGCGAGCGATTTCATTCGCGAGATCCCGGGGTGAGCTTCATGCAGCTCCTCAGTGAGCTGATTTCTCCCTTGTGGAGGTATGACAACCCGTGCTCCCCACATTATGCAGCCATCATACACACACAGCTCATCCCGCCTCCTGAAATAAGGCGAAATTTCCTCATCACACTTTGACGGCCATCCACGAAGAACATATTCGCGCACTCGCGACAAAATTGGATCCTTCGCGGTCCACTGCCTGATCGACGTCGGTGTGACGGGTGTCGACTCCAGGTGTTGCATAACTAGCACGTAGTCTGCTGGTTTGGGGATGCGCATAGTCGGTGTCGTCATGGGTAGTCGGCTGAGTGCATCTGCGTTGCCGTTGCTCTGCCCTGGTTTATAGATAAGCTCGTAGTCGTATGCGCTCAGCGTGAGTGCCCACCGTTGAATACGCGATGACGCCATCGTCGGTATCGCTCGCGTAGCGCCAAATAGCCCCAGTAAAGGCTTATGATCCGTCGCAATCACAAATTTCCTTCCATACAGGTACTGGTGAAATTTGCGCACCCCAAAAACGATTGCGAGACCTTCTCGGTCGATCTGTGCATAGTTTTTTTCTGCTTGCGTCAGCGAGCGTGACGCATAAGCGATCGGCCTCTCACTGCCATCTGCCAGTTTGTGAGCAAGGACCACGCCCACTCCATATGGGCTCGCATCACAATTTAGGACGAGTGGTTTCTTTGCATCATAGTAGATTAACACCTTGTCAGACGTTAGCAGCGTTTTAGACGACTCGAATGCACGCTGCTGCTCGGCTCCCCAGACCCATTTTGTATTCTGTTGCAGCAATACATGCAGTGGTGCCAGGACGGTCGACAAATTTGGCATGAATTTCCCATAGTAATTGAGAATGCCAAGGTAAGACTTTAACTCTGACACGTTCGTAGGTGTAGACGCCTCTTTGACTGCTGTCACCTTCTCCTCCGTCGGATGGATGCCGGTCTGCGAGATGCGATGGCCCAAGTACGTCACTTCCGGTGCGAAGAACACACATTTCTCGCGTTTCAATCTCAGGCCGGCATCGTTGAGGCGATTGAGAACCTTGTCGAGGTTCTCCAGGTGCTCCTTTTCGGTAGCTCCGGTCACAAGCACGTCATCCAAGAAGGCCACAGTGTGAGGGATGTCGGCCAGCAATCCCTCGATCGTGCGCTGGAATATGGCTGGAGCAGCTGAAACACCAAAGGGCAGGCGTGTATACTGGAACAAGCCCTTGTGCGTGTTGATGGTCACCAGCTCACGTGATCGCCCATCCAGCTTCAGCTGCAGATAAGCATGGCTCAAATCTAGCTTACTGAATGACGTACCACCAGATAGCGATGTGAATAACTCCTCCACTCTTGGCAATATGGGTAAATGTCAGTCTTGGAGACGCGATTGACTGTTGTTTTATAGTCCCCACATATGCGCAATGCGCCTGACTCTTTCAAAACCGGCACAATGGGGGCTGCCCATCTCGAGAATCTCACCGGTTGAATCACTCCCTCCTCTTGTAGACGGTCTAGCTCATCTTCAACACGCTTTTTCAACGAAAACGGAACAGGCCGCGCCTTACAAAACTTGGGCTGGGCATCCTCCTTAATGGCAATCTGAATTGTTTGCCCCTTCAGTTTGCCCAGTCCATCATGAAAAAGGTCGTTGTAATTTGCGAGCACACTGTCGAGGGAGTTGGTCTGCTTTACCACTGCGATGGTGTTCCAATCGAGCTTCAGCCGCGCTAACCAGTTTCTCCCCAGCAAATTTGGCCCATCACCTGCAACAACTAGCAAGGGGAGTTCCAGGTCCTGGGCATTATGCCTCACATTCACGTTGCATGCGCCCACTACTGGTATCTTATCCCCCGTGTAAGTTCTTAACACCACATCAGACTGTGACAGCTGGGGTTGATGGTTCCATGCACGATAAGTTGCCTTGCTCACTATCGATAGTGTAGCTCCTGTATCGATCTCCATCACAGTGTTATTTTGGGAAATCCCCAACTCGAGCAACATTGGAGCCTCCTTTTTTGGTGATGCCTTGTGCATGAAGTACTCCTCATTGTTGTCCTTGGGAGGGGTCGACTCTTCCGCGCTAGTCTCTGCCATAAACTTTGTGTGGACCTCCTTCCTCTGCCCAGAATTTGTCTTACTCCGGCAGACTTTCGCGAAGTGTCCACGCTTTCCACAATTATGACAAGTGGCGTCGACTGCTTTGCACTTGCCCTTCTCGTGCCCCTGTCCACAGCGATAGCACGAGATGCGATGTTGAGCTCCGGTTTTGCCCTTTCTGTGTCCTGCCTGCTGCTTGAACACTTTGTTAGTTGCACCATTTCCGCGTGGAGCCTGTGTTGATTGCAGATCACACACATTTCTTTCTGCCATCTCCACACTTGTCGCAATGTCAACGGCCTTGGCGAGATCAAGCTTCTTCTCAGCTAGAAGAATACGTTGGATCCGATCATGTCTGATGCCGCAGACTAATCGATCGCGAATCATCTCCCCTAGAGTAGAACCATAATTGCAGTGCTCTGCCATTGACTTTAGTGCAGCTATGAATTCACTGATTGTTTCTGAGTCTTTTCGGGAACGGCTGTTGAACTTGCACCGTTCAACAATCTCACTTGGTGCTGGGGTGTAATGCTCCGTCATTACCTGGACAAGTTCAGCATACTTCTTGTCCGCTGGCTTGGATGGAGAAACAAGACTGCGAAGAAGACTGTAAGCTGCTGGCCCGATGACAGTCAGCAATGTAGCTTTCCTCTTCTCCTCTGCTTCAATCCCATTGGCTTTGAAGTACAGGTCCAATCTCTCTATGTATTGGCACCAGTCGATTCCCTCTCGGAATTCTTCCATATTTCCTACCAGACCAGCCATTTTACAGAAGTTTAATCCTCGTCGCCAGTATTATAACCTTAGTATATGTGTGATGTATATAGCTAGGTTATATGCACGCAAAGAAAGTAGACATTGACTCAGTGGCTGCAATTACCGGACTGACTTTATTTCAGTCTATGTACATCTTTTATACAGTGAGTTCCATGGGAACGGAAGGGGTTGTGGTCAGCAGTGGTCAGTAAGGAATGCATCCAGTCTAACCACTGGCGTCTTACAGTAGATAAGAGAAAGATGATAGATAGTGTGGCATGGAAGAACAGAGAGTTACTGTTATCAGAGAGGAGAGAAAACAGGGCTGGAAGTAGAGAGGGTGAGAGCAAGAGCGGAAATAATAATACAGTAGTCTCAACCTCAGACTTACATAAGATCAGTTTATCACACGCTGGCTGACCTTATCAACATTATTTGTCTGGCGATGTACGACTTTAGATTGGCAAGAGTGAGTTATGCCCAGTTCTTTTTTCCCGCTTTAATTCATTTTGGTGTAGTATTATTTTTTACACTGCTCGTTTGGCCACAGCCAATGTAATCTACCGGTAACCTAGAATTATAATGAACTTGAGCACACTAGGTGTAATTCCAAGACACAGTAAATGCGCTGCTGAAAAGTTTTGTTCGCATTTCGATTTACAGTTTCTTGCATATTCTATACGCTAGTATTTCTATAGATTTCAGTTTGAGAGAAAGTTTCATTATTTACGTTTTCATTCGCGGAAAGGAATTAATGTAGACAGAAAGAAAGAAAACACACACACACACACACATACATATGCGCTCACAAAGATGTCTCGTAAAGAAGAGGGATTCGAAGAGAGTTTCAAGCAACCGTCATAGGAAGCGGATCGTCGTTATATGTGTTTCACTTATTAAAGCCAAATCGGTAACTTAGTGGAAGAGAGATAGAATAGAACATAGGAAATAAAGTGCGATTCCTGTACCTAATTTGGGGGTTCAGTGCACATTTGTATGATAAAAAAAAAGTATTACATGAATAAAGTTAAAATATCTCTGTAGCTTGTAAATTATTGGGGCAAGATGGTGGCGAACAAATCATTAGATGTACACGCTTAAAAAAAAAAAGGAATTTCAACTTTGCACCTGATTTTGTCACACTGGGAGCACCGTCACGGGTGCAACTTTGCGCCTTTCAGGCCAGAATGGTGCAAAATTGTACCTTTAAAGGTGCTAATCATTGGTCTGAATGGTGCTGCAGGTGCATATCAATGGTAAGGAGGCAAAGTGTAACACATTATTCTAAGAGTGTATCCTCTGGTGCAAAATATTCTGAAAATGAATAAAATAACATGCACGAGACTCCCTAATGTTTTTCAAACTATGACATTCCGCTGTGCTTAAACCTGAATAAAATAAATAAAAAGTTTTTATATCACTAACATGAGCCGGGGAATCTGGCTTCCGTGTGACTGCAGTTTACTTATTGTGTCCTTCTTTCCTTTTATCCATGTGTATGTGTCCACTCTCCCTTCAACAGGACCGTAACGGCAGAGATGTCATGGTTGTGTCTGGAATTTCTACGAGCGCAACCGCCTCAATCATCAGCATATTTCTTGTCGCCCTCTACCGGTTCGTTACGGTCACGATCGACCCTTTCGGAACTCGCAAAGTTGTGACGACTTAGCGGTGCTTGGGATTGTGTATCTACGCATGGGTCTCCTCTTCGATCATCTGCGCGTTGTTGATATCACAGTATGGCGACACCACCCGGCGTGCCATCTATGCAGTAGAGAGTGCAATTGCATTGTTCTTTCTTCTCTTCACAGGAATAGCTTACTTACTAATGTACATTGGAATTTCTCGCGCGTCATCGAATGGACCTTTCGCGGACATGCAGAAAATGAAAGAAAATCAGCGCCTTCTGCGCACCCTTGCTCTAATATACGGAACGTCTGCTGCAACATTCATGATTTCCTGTTCATATGCAATGGCGAGTGCTTTGCATGTTGAAGATACAGTATCCTGGCTCCCTCAGATTTCTATTTGGGCAATGACCGTCAACGATATGGCCAATCCGTCCAATTTCTTATGGCGTTCACGTGATTTTAGGATGCTAATAATATCAGATCATTTTTGCAAGTGTAGTTGGGCTCGGAGGCGAGGTACGGTTCGTGTTATTGACGTTATCCCGTAGGCATCCGGCCAATAACATAGCTCGGCTCGGCTCGGCTCGGCGATGCCAACAAATCCATCTAGAGCATTAAGAGAATACAGAGACATGTAGAAAGGATTAATCTCGCATTGAATATACTTGATACAAAATGATTTAAGCATGGAATGAGCTTGTACAGGATATCTAAACAGCGATTGATTTTTATGTCTGCTTGACTAGAAGAACACTCTGTGAAAATTTTGATTCGATTGATTTTGTCGAATCCTACTGGTGGCCTGCGCGATTTCCGCAAAATAACCATATATATATATATATATACCATGCACTAAGAGGTTTCAGTTGAAATTATCGAATGTGAGGGGGCTTGTATGTCTGAGGGGCCCAGTCCCGTAGGCAATGCCCAGTCACCGAAGAATCCATAATTTCGGCTGGAACTTCGAAAAGAGTGCATGCCTTGGTATGTATGATTTATATCCTACTACATAAAGATCTAAAGGGATGGCTGATGGGTCTTTGATATAAAAGCATGAAAATCATGCGAAGCGGTTGTTTGAAATGGAAAAAAAAATGTGGTTGTAGATCACACTTACGCGGTATAACGGTTCATCGACGGATAGTCAAGTTTCGAGCATTTATGTCAGCGTATGCAGTGAAGCGTATGAAATAACTTAATGTATAGTTTCTCTAGAAATTGCGCCAAAGTACTTATCAGCTTATTGTATCTTACCGTTGACAGTATAAACTTGAGAGGTGGGTAAAAAAAAAATGCAACTGTTAAAGAAAGAAGACCAGACGTGGATCTTAAACTGTGACACTATGTATTGTGTTTTCCGATAAATACAGCTTGTGCACATGCGCACAACAATCAACCACTTTGCCTCTTTCGGCATAGAACGGTAATCACTTCGCTGTGGATGTTAACATTATGGCGCAAGGGTGAAGTGATGCTCTGTGTCGGAATCAGGAAATTAGCGCTCCGGCTCCCATGATCTTTGAAGATGCACTTCATTTGCAGTTTATGTTCGATGTCACACACTTGAGAATTGTAACATTCATCAATGTCAGAAACAGAAACAATGAACATGTCATCGGTAAACACGGGGGCAAATGTCGGTTTGGCGTCGAACTGGCATATGGCCCCTTTCATTCGTGCGCCTTGCCACATTCTGGCAGTGATGTTAAACGCGGTTATCGTCTTTACGATTCTTGGTCGTCGAAAGGCGCGAAAGCAGCACAACATTTTCGTCTGCAACCTAGCCCTGGCCGATCTTACAAACGCTATCTGTGTAGCGATATATGACTTTGGCTTGGGAAAGGTAGGTAGACAGATGCCACAAATATTAAGTCACGAAAACCATTTTTTTTTTTGTGCTCCGTTCTGTATCTTTCATCATAAATGTAGCTGTTAATGTCTTTTATTTAATTCGATAGCATCTCACTAAATGTGCAGATTATTTTTTAGTTGAAAACATAAATAGACATAATATAAATGCTAAATTTATATCAAATTGGCAATGTTTAAGAATATTTCCATATCCATAATTTCATGTATTAAACGTAATTCATCTAATTTCTCTCCAGCATATCATAAGATTCAACATATTCATTGATCACAAATAGTAATAACCCAGGACTTGGAAGGTTTTTACCTAGATATAATAAGAGAACTTTCGGGTACGTTTTAATTTAATTTAATTCAATATTTCCTTCAGTCAATTTCATCGGTTAACATACAATTAAGAAACCTTTTTTTTTTCTAATTTTGAAATATTGCATTTTTTATGACACGGAGGCCTTGCTGTGATTATTCGCTTCTGCCATAATATTATTGCAAATTCTGAGTACATTCTTGACACACCTTTGTGCTGCTTTCGCTTATCTAACAGCGGATAATAGGGGACTGCACTATATACAAGCTAAGCTTTTAAAGCACTCCAATCCATTTTCAACTTTTTTGATTTCTCATTATTGATTTATACACCGTTAATCAATTCTATATAACGACTTTGCTCATACTTTGTCATCTGATGATTAAAAATTAAAAAGTTCATACAAATATTTTGGAAAAAAATGTGTGTACATATAGGATTACACTTTGCTTATAATTGTATGATTGTTATTGTTAAGGAAAAATGATTGACGTCAAATAAAAATGAAACCTATAAGCGAAAACATTACTTTGGCTAACAGACTGATTAAACTAGACTCCTTTAGGAGCTTTCATTTTACACGTGTATGAAAAATTAAAAAGTTCATACAAATATTTTGGAAAAAAATGTGTGTACATATAGGATTACACTTTGCTTATAATTGTATGATTGTTATTGTTAAGGAAAAATGATTGACGTCAAATAAAAATGAAATCTATAAGCGAAAACATTACTTTGGCTAACAGACTGATTAAACTAGACTCCTTTAGGAGCTTTCATTTTACACGTGTATGTTATTTAAACACGACAATACACTTGAAGCGAGAGATACATTATAAAGTAATCGTTAGAATAGAAAAGTTGTACACAGTTTAAAGGGAATCATGATTCCTAGCAATGGTCTCATCCTATGTACATGAAATTATAATCCAGTGAAAGTGTGAATTCGGATTACATACATGTTTATTGAATTAGGATTAAGCTTCTTAATTCTGTTTTCAAACTGATAATTTGAATAAGTGCTAGAATTGTATCCTTAACAGTTATTACATATCCTTAAACATTGAAAAAAGTTTTGCATGTTTTTACGTGTTTAGATATGTGTGTGTTTTGGTCTTATTGTTGTTTTTTCACTCACTTGGTAAAAATAAGTACATAAACCAACATATTCTTTTTTTTTTTCATTTGCTTTAATATATTGTCAAGGATACTAACCCATAAATCCCACTGTGCTTAAATTGTTTTTGTGTGATTCTAAGTGGATGCGGATGAGTAAGTATGATAAATCCTTCGGGTTTAATGCCAGAGTTAAGTGTGTGCGTGTGTGTCACACACAAAACACACTGCTATAGCTTCTGACCACCCGAGCATTGAGAATTTAGGGTTTCTGGGACGAACACTAAACTAGGGCTTTCTATAGCTCAGTCGGTAGAGCACTGGACTAGCAATCCAGAGTCTCGGGTTCGAATCCCGATGGAATCCCATTTTCCCCTCATTTTACCACTAGTAAATTATATTCTTTCTGGTCAGTCTCATTCTGTCTGCATTTGTTACATACTCAAAAAACTGCATCACTTCGGTGATCCCTCATATTTATCCCCAATTTGAATTATCCTTTAGGTTTATGCCAGGTTCAAGTGTGTGCGTGTGTGTCACACACAAAACACACTGCTATAACTTCTGACCATCAGAGCATTGAGAATTAGGGTTTCTGGGACGAACACTGAACTAGGGCTTTCTATAGCTTAGTCGGTAGAGCACTGGACTAGCAATCCAGAGTCTCGGGTTCGGATCCCGATGGAATCCCATTTTCTCTGCTTATTTTTCCACTAATAAATTGTATTCTTTCTGGTCAGTTTTATTCTGTCTGCATTTGTTATGATAATCAGAAATAGAGAATAACCTATTATACTGCTTCTGACGTGCCAGGGACTTTGGATAGTCCGTATAACGCTTTGGGGTTTTCTGTGCCAATCGGCACTCAACAAACACGAACGGTAAAAGGCGCACAATAATGTTATATTTTGACTTTGCATCAGTGTTCATTAAATCTTTGTCGGCTATCATCATTTGAATGGCTGAATGATAGTATTGATGCAATGACAAATTCTGTGGACAAGCGCTTTTATTATTAAGTGCAAACTTAAACCGCAAGTAAACGCAATCTTGTCATCTTTTGACGTACCTATCATTTATTTTGTCTCTTCTTTTCTATCATTTGCATGTCCAAACGATTGATGGAGGTGGAGGATGGCCACGCAGGTTGAGGATTTTGTCAATATCTCTGAAAATTAATAATGTCTGATATGTCGGTCACACCAAACAAGTAGACTAATAAAGTATATTCATCAATCTATGCTATCATTGTCCATGTTGATTTCGTTCAGGCATGACCAGTCAACTCCCATAATCCAACCTGTCATTTAGTGATGTGCTTGAAATAATTACCTCTCTCTGTCATTGATAATCTTATATCAAAATACTATTAGTCCGGCATCAATGAATAGTTTTAAGATATGATGATGGGGGCACTGTTTCACCAAAATCACGTGAAAAGGGTCGAGTCCCTGCCCGGCCGTTATGCTCCTTTGGAAGACATGTAATACCATTGCAAAGTCTGTCTAAAGAATGTACAGCCGTCAATTCAAGGGTAGGGGAATTGCTCCGAAACAAATGACGTAAAATTTTCTGGACCATTTTTGTGAACGACATTACTAACATAAACCCCGTTTACAGTGCGGGGCTGGGCCGCGGCTCGGCCGCGGCCCAGCCCGCCTTCATTTTAGTGTAAACGCGCAAAAGGCCAAATGCGGGGCCAAAATTGGCCGCGCATTTGGCCATGCTCTAGTGATGGTCTCGGCCGCGGCCGAGCCGCGGCCGAGCCCGGCCTTTTCTTTAGTGTAAACGCAAACTGGGCCAAATGCGCGGCCAATTTTAGTCTGGCTTCCAAACCCTCAACCCGTACTCTTTCGTTATTCAGGATATTAAGCCCCTCAAAGTCGAAAACTAGTATAGTTTAAGGTGGTTTTGTCCTGCAAAGGATTTTTCCCTTCGGCAAAGGCCTTTGCCCGAACGGCGACTTCGTCGCCACGGAATCCAGTTGGCAAAGGGTCTGAAAACCAGTCTATACCAAATTGCGTTTGTTTACAAGCAGAGCGCCACTACGACAAAATATTGAAAGGTTTGAATTAAAAGCGCGGCCGAGCCCGGCAGTGTAAACCGACAAAATTGCGGGGCTCGGCCCTGCAATTGAGGCTGGGCTCGGCCGCGGCTCGGCCCAGCCCCCCACTGTAAACGAGGTCTAAGTGCTGTTATTCTGTGATGCATTATACTTATACAAATTTTAGTAAAACAGGATTCTGTATATCCTATTAAAAAAAAAAATTAAAGTATTGTTTATTTCATTTGCACTTGGTAAATTCTGACTATTTTTCCTTGCATATTTATACACGTATATATGAGGGAGCGATATATTATTCAATTCAATTCAATTCAATTCATTTATTTCATTCTCATTTTCTTTCCAACAAAACATAACACGAGGTAAATCATAAAATCCATCATAAGCATGTATACAGTACAAAGTGCGAAGGATTAACGATATACAACAAACTAATAGAGATGAATCATGTATACATACGGGAAAATACAAAGTTATATTTTGAGGAGAAAAAAAAGAGAACTGAGAGGTCCACTAAAAAGCAGTGCTTGTAGATTGTGGACCACTCTGAGAGAAAGAAAGCTTCTCGTAAGAAGACGAGAATGATTCAGTAGAGTTTGATTAAGTGTGGCCGTTGTGTTACATTAGGGAGCTTTAGATTTGCTGCGCGGACGTTTGAGACGACGCTTGAGATGGACGTTCTCCTCTTCCCTGCGTCGTGCTGAGTATACGGTCAACAAAGAGATTTTTCCAAAGAGATTTTCTCCTTCTACTGGGGAAAATCTCTTTGGATTTTCCCTATGAGTGACTGCTAGCGTGCTGAGTATACGGTCAACGTATACAAGATAAAATGGCGCCCCCATATGATCGGTGCATCAAGTAGCTTTCTACAATGTACGTCGTGAACAAAGACGCTTGGTCGTGATCTGAGCGGACGTATAAAAATAACCCAGAACGCGTAGTGAAAACTCAGGCGCGCGAGCTATAAAATTAGATCGCGTCTAATACGCGATTCTGCTCATGTTCAGACCACGTTTTTTCCCCTTTGAATGTCCCCGTCGCAAAAATCTAAAGCTCCCTTTTAACAGTATACGAGTAGGTAAAAAATGGAACACGAACAGCTTGTAAAATATGAGCGCGTTTTTGTTTTGTTTTTTGTTTTTGTTCGCAATTGTCAGGTTCTGTATTTGTTTGTTCGGTTAAGTTCTATTTTAGCAGCATAATCTCTTCACGACCATCATCTTTATCTGCTAGGTAGCCCTGCCTGGCTGACATAATGCTGTGCACATCTGATGATCTATGAAATTGTATTAAATGCATTATGATAAAGAGAATACTGCATAATCTTTATACATCATTATACAAGCAATTAAGATCTTGGCCAATGAATGGTTCCAGATAATTATGCAGGTATAGGCTGGTGAAATATTCTGAACATGACTAAAAAAAAAAAAAAGAAAAAAAAAGATTTTCACTGAAGTAATTGGCATCATGTACATATGAATACGATTTAACATGTAATGAGCTCGTTTGATTGTTTGTTTGTAAGTTTATTTTTTGCTTTCTATTTCATGTGTATCTCTTTACCCAATTGTCTAGTTCCTTGCACATTATGAAATAAAAGATACAGAGTATAAATGGAATCAAAACATAGATGGCCTACAGCCTGTGAAATACAGAGGCAAAATCTAGGCAAATAAATATTTCAAAGTACACTCTATGACAAAATTTTCAAGTTTGCACTTTTTATCAAACTAGGAGCACTTTTACTAGTGTCACATTAGAAGCACCTTTACGGACAATATTTTCCACTTTTCAGACCATGAACGTGTGTCGGAAAAGCGCAAACCTAACTTTACACAATTATGTGAAGGAGGTGCTCCTAGTGTACGTAACTCTAATGAAGGCGCAATATTTATCATAATTATATACATATATATATATTTTTTTTTGTTGCAATGAGCGTACACCATCTCATGCAAAATATTCTGAAAGTTAGTTAAAATGGCATACAATGAGAAAACCTTAAGTTTTCAATCACGATGTGCTAACCTGAATAAAAACTGGTTTGCATACAGTAGTTCCAGGAACCGCTTCTGTGATGATTATCTACCTACTTATTGATTTACTTCTTTACTTCCATCTATGTGTATCTGTCTACCCTTCCTTCAATAGGACTGTAACGGCAGTGACGTCATGATTGTGTCGGCAATTTCCGCGACCGCAACCACCTCAGTCTTCAGCATATTTCTTGTCGCCCTCTACCGGTTCGTCACGGTCACGATCGACCCTTTCGGAACGCGCAAAGTCGTGACGACATGGCGCTGCTTGGCATCGTGTATCTACGCATGGGTCTCGTCAGCTATCTTCTACGCGATGTGGACATCACCCGTATCACAAAATGGCGACACCATCTCACGTACCATGTCTGCAGTACAGAGTGCAATAGCATTGTTCCTTCTTCTCTTCACAGGAGTAGCTTACTTGCTCATGTACATTGGAATTTCGCGTCCGTCGTCGAAAGGACATTTCGCGGACATGCAGAAAAAGAAAGAAAATCAGCGCCTTCTGCGCACCCTTGCTCTGATATATTTCACGTCTGTAGCATCATTCACGATTTCCTGTATATATTCAACGGCGAAAGCTCTGCAAGGCGGTCATACAGCATCCTGGGTTTCTCAGATCTCTACATGGGCGTTGACCGTCAACGTTATGGCCAATCCGACCATTTTCTTATGGCGGTCACGTGATTTTAGGATGCTAATGATATCAGGTCATTTTTGCAAGTGTAGTTGGGCTCGGAGGCGAGGTACGGTTGGTATTATTGACGTTATCCCGTAGGCATTCAGCCAGTAACATTCATTCATTCATTCATTCATTCATTCATTCATTCATTCATTTATTCATTCATTCACTCATTCATTTCTTCGTTCATGCATTTCTATCTTTTACAAAACACATTTTTCTTTAAAATGGAAGATAAGCACATTACATTGACCAGTGTTGATTAATTAGAATGTATAATAAGTGGAATTTGTAAGAGTGCCACAAGCAATGGCAAAGAAGGTGAAAAGGAAAAACGAAAAAAAAACAACAACTCAATTTTAAAATATGTAATTGCTGGAGATAGGGAGGATTGCTAAAAAGAGAGTGCTTGTAGGGCGCGGCATCCTTCAACCCCCCCCCCATAAAAAGCCAACAACAACAAACAAGCAAACAAACAAACCCACAATTGACAATTGACCTGCTATTTGTTTACATGAAAAGTAGAATTGCAAACCCATGCAAATACATGACTGCAATATAATGCAAACAATACAACAATACAAACCAAACTAGCCCTAAACAGATTACGCAGACAAATCCCAATACTAAATCGCTGTCGTGCAGAAAAGAAAATACTCAGTAGAAAAAAAGAGGAAGAAGGGGAAGAGAGAGAGAGAGAGAGAGTGAGAGAGAGAAGAAAAAAGCTGATAAGATGGCATGAAAATAAAACAACAAGAATGATCGCCAGGATAGAATTGATGGAGGAAGGAAGCAGTGGATTTAAACACATGATGTCAAAAGAAAACTAGAGTTAACTGTTCCGGTACTTTTGCAACTATTAACAAATCAGCAGATTTTTGTCCATAATAATTCATATGTCCCGTATCGTCTAAAATATCATCCTCAATGATAAAGTCAAGTTTTTTTAATATCTACAAAAGACTTCTTAAAATCAATTTTGAAAGAATATAGATTTGGAGAGACTATTCCAAAATTTTGGTCCAGCAAGTGTAAATGTAGATTGAGTAAAACGAGTCCTAGTTATATATACGCAATTGAAATTCATTGTGGAGTGACGAGTTTGGTATACTAGTCAGCTAGTATACTATTTTTTGTTGCTGTTGTTGTGGTTTCATTTTCTCATTGATCTCTCTTTTTCCATGCTCTACAATCATTGTCTTTTCAGTGGGTCCCTCCCGTTTTTCGCACGGTACAAATTGATATTTAACTTTGATTGCCTTTGATGACCCATTACAATGTGATTGCATGGTCTCAATTATTGCTGTTTAGTTTACTCTGTACAATTTCACATGGTTCATGAATTCTTTCTGTTACTTAAGAAAGTGAGATGTACATTATGTTACTATACTGTGGAAAGCGGAAATAAATTCGAACTTGAGCTTCGAGATCTGTGAAAGGAGTTGTTTTTCAAAATAACGCAAGTGTAGGTGAGAGGAAATTAGTTATTGTTGAGTTTATACATGAATAAATACAAGATGATACTAGAGATCAACGTGATTAAGATCAGCTATCTTTAAAATATCATATTCAGAAATAAAACGTCAGTATGAGTTCTCCAAGATACATTGCAAAACATTGTATTGTGTTAAGAGAATCTTTTTTTTTTCTAGCTAGAGGCTTAACTGTCTACAAGATAGATTGAATGAGTGTTTCCAAAAGCTATGACATCGTAATTAAGAACAAGCAGAATCAAAATTGAGTATAACATTCAAAGGGTGGGGCTGGAAAAATGAAATTTAACTTTACCAACGTCACAAGATATTGAGTGACAAATAGATAAATATGTGCCTTCTGTTAAACTTTATTGTTGATTTTCAGACCATAAGAACTTCGTCATTATTCGTTGATGTGACTACATTTTTAACGTTGTCATCTACAATATATCATTGTGTAGACTATTAAAAAATACTGAGAAGGTTTAAAGACAATTTGTTTGACCTAACAGCTAGTGAAGCGACTTTTGAAGCCTTAAGTTGAATTTGAGGTTTCCATTAAGATGTGGGGTATGGATATTATGAGAAAAATATGTTTGAGCCGTCTGAAAAAAAACTCAGGGGAGATAAAACACTATAGAAGCATTTTCAAATCATTTACATACGATTAAATAGGGGATTTCCCCAGTAGACTGCCTTTAGGAACACCGCAATTGACAGATAGTTTGCTGTATGGACTACTGAAATGTATACATTTTGTTAAAAAAAAAAATCAAACATGATGTAAAATGGATATTGGAAAGGAACTCTTCATATACTTTAGGCCATACGGTATGAAGACATTAAAGTGTGATGTCCGGGGATTTCCTGCTTTAGCTACCGCGTTTATAAATTAGATATGCACCTGAAAAAAAGAGTTATATGAGAGAAGAAGTATATATTAATTCCGTTATTTCAGTAAAGCAAGGAGCGTATTAAAAACGAACAAATACGACATTAGAACACATGTACAAACATGATATCATTTAATCCGTGAAAAAGCAAGATAGAATGACAATTGCGTTTAAAGTTTTACAGTGTGCTCTGGTAGGCAGCAACCAGAAGAAAATGTCCCTTATTTTCGGCTGACATGAAATTATTCATTCAATTTCATTTATCAAAGAACAAGACAAGACATGCGATGGACAATAAAATAGCACTATTGCACATTCATGATCCCAGAAGCGTCAGTCGTGAATTTTAGGGAAAAACGAGCATCACATTGAGGAACTATCATAGTTTTTAAAGGATCATGCAGGTCACCAAAATATCACATCTTTCCTGTGATGACAGGAGACAATCGACAACTTGGTGACTTGTTACGTTTATCATTTACATACGATTAAACAGGGGATTTCCCCAGTAGACTGCCTTCTTAGGAACACCGCAATTGGGGGCGCTGTGGCATAGTGGATAAGACTCTCGACTCCCTGTCGGAGGACCCGAGTTCGATTCCCGCCCAGTGCTTACGTCCTTGGACAAGATGTTTTTACCCACAATGTCCCTCTTGACCCAGGTGTATAAATGGGTACCTGGCAACGCTGGGGTAATAATAATGGCAGGGCCCTCTGGTAGAGCAGTGGCAACACTGAAGAGGCTACCCTGGATAATTAAGACATTATTATTATTATTATTATTATTATTATTATTATTATTATTATTATAATTATTATTATTATTATTATTATTATTATTATTATTATTATTATTATCATTATTATTTATCTTCCCTAGGAAAGAGCAGGCGACATGCGACTATAACTCAATGCCAGCTCTGTGTATCATAAAGGATCGTTCAGCTCACTTGGACAAGAACTGATAGTGCAGCTACTGCGTGTACACTGTAAAAACATCGGTGTTAGATTTAACACCATGGGTGTTGAATCTAACACCGATCAAACTTCAATAGAGGACCACACCCACAGGTGTTGAAAATGTATTGTGACGGTGTTAAAATGTGTTCGCCTGGCACTTCGTGGTGTTAATTTGACACAGTGGCTGGTGATATTTTTGACACTGCGCTAGAGTTAATTCAAGAATGACACCGCATGGTGTTGAATTGATATTGGTGGTGTTAATTTCAATGGTATAACACCCATCAAGCTTCAATAGGGGACCACACCAACTGGTGTTACTGTGGTGTAAATGTGTTTACACATTTTTCAAAAATCAAGTACTTTATCGGAAAATTCTTTGCCGTCTTGTTGAAGTTCAAAGCTCGGTGTTTCATATTTAACACCGGACTTTTTTGCAGTGTACATTACCAATATTGGACAGGGTATAGCTGGTGTTACCGGTGAGTATAAAGTACTTCGTTTGAGGCAACGACGCTTGAGTGTATATATTGTATAAGGTCTCTTCAATAAAATCAATTTGTTTCCCAAGTTAAGGATCATTCATCGTTCCGTGACCTACTGAACTTCGACAACGAACAATTATTATTAGTAGTAGTACAATGTAGTATATAGTAGTAGTAGTAGTAGTAGTAGTAGTAGTAATAGTAGTAGTAGTAGTAGTAAGACCATCACTAACAGTCAATAGGCTTCCGGGAATTTACATATGGGGATGAGTCTGTTCAAAAAGAACGAAGCTCGATCTCGCTTCGTTAGACGAATTTTTGACAAAGCTTAATATGATTCCGGAGAAATGAAAATTATAGAATGGAAAGAAAGCTTCTTTGTATCTTCCAGAAAATATCTTTTTCTGTTTAACTTTCTTGTGTCAATAACTTACATGACAGGTCCCAAAATTAATGGGAAAGAGACAGATGCACATGATAATGCTTTTACACGTTAACAACTAATGATGCAATGTCCCTTTGACAATATGAGTTCTTCATCACAATGTAAACCTTCACATCTAATGAAGACCCTTTTACATGAGTGCGCATGCGCATATTTAAGAAGCAGACACTTGGCTCCAGTTGTTCGGAACATTATGGTTTCCGCTTCGCTGCTGTAGCAGATGTTAACATTGTGACATCAGAGTGAAATTATGAACGCTATCTGAAATCATCGGCGAATTAGCGTTCCGGGTCCCACAATATTTGAAGGTGCACTTGCATTTGCAGTTCATGTTCTATATTACAAACTTGATTGTCGTCAATCTCATTTCAATTTACAATGAACGGTTCATTGGTGATAAATGTCGGTTTGGGGAGAAAATGGTACATGGAACACGCCCGGTACGCTCGCGTTCCGTGCCACATTCTCGCCGTGATGTTAAACGCGGTTATCGTCTGCAAAATTCTCGCCTTTCGAAAGGCGCGAAAACAGCACAACATTTTCGTCTGCAACCTAGCCCTGGCTGACCTTATAAACGCTATCTTTGTAGCGATATATGACCTTAGCTTGCAAAGGTGAGTTCGAGTACGACGATATCTAATGCTTCGCTTTTTCTGTATCTTTTATTATGAATGTTTTATGGTGGAAATCCACTTCAAAATAAATGAAAATCTAAAGGAAGGAGAAAAGATCTACAGAAGTTTGCAAAAAAAGAGGCGAAAATCTGATAAGAAACAAGAAAGATATGATATTCTGAATTGTCACTTTTTCGGAACAATCTTTTTTTTTTTTGCCAGTCCTTATGAATATTTAGTTTTGCCGGGCTTAGGATGTCATGCGCTCACAATTTTTTCATGTATGTTACACGTGCAATTTAGGAAAAAAAATTTGCTAATACAGGTAAAGCATATTCCCATACCAGAATATGTCAGAGTTAACATGATTTGCTCTCATTAATTTTGATTAGTTTTAAGGCAAGTTTTAAATTTTAAGGCAGCTGAAATAGTGAGGACACGACACCATCAAGTTGCTAATTTGAATATTCATAGCGACTGATCAAGAAGTATTTCTAACAAAAAAAAAATGTGAAATTTTAGATGTGAGGATTTATGGTGGGAAATACCACTTTGTGTACATTGCCATAGAGTGTACACAGTGTGATCACAGGAGGGAGAATCACCACGGGGTGTACACAGTGTGATGACTAGATGGAAAATCGCAATAGAGTGCACACGGTGTGGAGACTGGATGTAATATCGCCACAGAGTGCTCACGACAGTGTGATGACTGTATGAAAATCGCCATAGAGTGTACACAGTGTGGAGACCGGATGTAAAATCGGCACAGAGTGCTCACAACAGTGTGATGACTGTATGGAAAATTGCCACAGAGTGTACACAGTGTGATGTTTGGATGAAAAATCGGCACAGAGTGTGCACAGTGTGAAAGCTGTGGGAAATGGAATCAATATGTTCACAGTGTGGGAGAGAGTTCACAGAGTGAGAATTAAAGAAAATATTGACACAGTGTGAGGAATATTGAGAACTGCCATAGGGTATCTACAGAGTGAGTGATTGTCATGACTTCTTTATTTCTTATCCGATTTTGATCATTTTGCACTATTTTGTAGAAATGTGTTGAGATCTTGTTTTTTGAAATTTTTGAAATTAATAACATTTTGGAGTGGATTTCATCTTTAAACTATTGTATTCAAGAATTATCATAGGTCATGTTATGCATTTTTTGTCAGGTTCTAAATTATAATAAGAAGGGGTAAATAAAAACGATTCTTTGCCAAGGACTTTGAACAGAAAAAAAAAAGCTTTATGACGATTTTGATGCAATGTAGATATTGTGTGGACAAACAATTCCTATTACCAAGTGTAAGATTACAGAGTAAGTACACATAATCATGAATGGCTACTTTTGACGTACACATCATTTATCTCTTTTGTCATTTACATGTTCAAGCGATTGATTGAGTGGGGGTTTAATAAAGAAGACCACTTTAAGAGGATTTCATCTCTGAAATAATGAATGATATTTCTGTCACTCCAAGCGAGTAGACCAATGAAGCTATTAGGTGCTAGTTTCTCTCCTCCATGGCTAGCTTGATGATAAATATCCACGTTTTCATTGTTGTGCTTGAAATTATTAACTCTGTCTGTCATTGACATGTCATCAGGTTATCAGTCCCGCATCTCCGTATTTGATTTTCATATGACTGCAACATCAATGTTTCGCAGAGAACATGTGGGAGAATCGAATCTCAACCCCGCAGCACGTAGTGCCCCTTGGGGCACTGTTACATTGAATATTTGTCTTAATCATTTATCAGTTGTTCATTTTTTTTTCACACCACACCAGCACATCTCAAAAAATAAGAATATCTGCTTCCCTTTTGATGTCATGAATGATTAATTTCGTTGATTGAAAATGCCAAGAAACAAGCAGTCACTCTTTCACGAGAGATGTAATTTCTGTGCGATAACACAATCTGTATGGTGTGAAAACAAGGGACAAAAGTTGGAGGGAAGGGATTCCTGACATGCTCTGCAAAGATCATTATTTCTGATAGATCACTGAAGTAAATCATATGAATTTTCTGTAAGATGTAGGTAATACGTTGTCCTATTTATCTTTGGGAGCAGTGATTTTCAAGATATCACATTGATGCATACGTATTGTGTAGGTCTATTGTATCACAAAACATCCTACCATATGATGTGTGCGATAAACCCTAAAATATACGGAGATATCAGTACTTTTCTCATCAAACTATAACTGTAGATGGGTTAGTCTACAGACATTTCCATATAACTATTGTTCACATTTTATGTATTTCAATTCTTAACATCGATTTTACGGATTTAAATGTATACAGTGTTTTTTTTTTCTTTCCCTAACTCATATTTTAGAACCATTTTAAAGCACTAATGCTGGGTTTCTGTTTCTTAAAAACCTACGGATCCTGCTCTTCTCGAGAGCCCTCTTCAGCTGACGAGGTAATTTGTACATCTTTCAAATTGTGTGATAATCTTTGCATATTAAAGGGGCAAGATCTTGGCCAATGAATAGTCCCATGTAGTATGCTAAACAGTGAAATATTCTGAAAATGACTGAAAATGGCACGTTATTGTTATCAAAGAGATTATGTGTCAGCCTGTGATTAGCTCGTTTGTAAGTGTAAGTTAGATATCTAATGATGACATGTCAAATGTACTCATGTTTCAGAGTCTTCAGTTTAAGGCGGCTGCTATGTCGGGGATTTTATCCGGCTCCACTTCTTCAATTCTGAGCATATTTCTTGTCGCCCTCTACCGGTTCGTAACGCTCAGGATCGATCCCTTCGGAACGCGCAAACTTGTGACGACGCGGCGCTGCTTGGCATTGTGTATCGCACTATGGGTCTTTTCTGTGATTTACAATGCGTTGATGGTATCATCGCTAACATCAGAGAAAGAAATCACCAGGCGTACTATGTCTGCAATACAAGCGGCAGGAGCGATTGGGGTTCTGCTCTTCACAGGAATGGCATACTTACTCATTTACATTGGCATTTCGCGACCTCCATCAGACGGGCATTTTGTGGACGCTCAGAAAATCAGCGAAAATAAACGCCTTTTGCGCACTTTTGCACTGATATACGGCACCACTGCGGTGTCTTTGACGATCTCTTGTATACATCCAGCGGCGATCACCTTGAACATGAACTATACTGCGCCCTTGATATTTGAGATATACTGTTGGGCGATGATCTTTAACAATACGACCAACCCGTCCATATTCCTATGGCGGTCACGTGATTTCAGGTTGCTGATAATATCAGATAATTTTTGCGAGTGTAGTTGGGCTCGGATCAAGCGGACTCCAGTCTGTGTAATTGACATTGTCCCTAACAGCAAGTAGAGACGCAACTTCATGTGGCAAGGAATCCTCTTAGGGTAATAGTAACAAATAGAAGAAAGATGTAAGAAGTGAGTCTTTTTTTTTAGTGATTATTCCACCTAGAATCTCTTTGTCTTTTCGGCTTTTGAAAGTCTGTGTCAGTTATATACATTAGACGTGCTAGGTCGGAAATGGGCAAGAGAACGATACAAAGAATAATATTCTGAATGTCACACTTTATGATGCAATGTCACTTAGGCAATTGGGAGCGCCATGTTTGCAAACTTTCATTAATAATGAAGAACAATCCAAATGCGGCGCACATGCGCACAACACGCAGCCACTTCGCCTCGTTCGACAAAGTCTGGTCATCATTTCGCTGTGGATGTTACATCCAGACACCAGGTTTGGGTGACACGTTACTATACACTGTTTTGGAAATCAGGGAATTAGCGTTTCGACTCCCACAATCTCCGAAGGTGCACTTCATTCGCATTTCATGTTCTTATTACAAGCTGGAACAATATAAACTGCCATCGTTCTATAAGCAACAATGATCAAACCATCAGGAAGCTCGGGGCCAAGTATTGGCTCGACGTCAAACTGGTATCTTTCCCACTCCCCGTTCATTCGCGCTCCGTGCCACATTCTGGCCGTGGTGCTGAACGCGGTTATCGTCTGCACGATTCTCGGCCGTCGAAAAGCGCGAAAGCAGCACAATATTTTCGTCTGCAACTTAGCCCTGGCCGATCTTACAAACGCTATCTGTGTAGCGATATATGACTTTGGCTTGGGAAAGGTTAGTTCGAGTATGATCAGCTCATTTGCCCGAATTCATGAAAGTGGTACAAATGAAATCATGGTTTATGAAATCGGTCATTTCGTCGGTGAAATGATTATTTTGTAACTAAATGAACATGTCGTCCATGAAATGATGATTGCATAAACGAAACGGTCATTTTGTCAACGAAACGAAATATTCCGTGCGTTACTTGGCGCTCCATGGTTTTTGTCCATGGTTTAAATCATGGTTTCATTTGTACCACCTTCGTAAATGCGGGCCAATAAGTTTCGAAATGTGTATGTGTGTGTGTTTGTGTGTGTGTGTGTGTGTGTGCGTTTTGTATATATCTTTCATCACAGATGTACAATAGGTCTGTTAGTGTCTTTTACCAAAATCGAAACCCTCTAACTTGCATTACTACATTAATTTGTACGCTACAAACAAAGCAAGACATAGATCCCAACCAAATCGACAATGTTTCAGAATATCTTCTTTTTCGTTCGTTTGAGACGGCTATGAAGTACACAAGAAGAGCAAAAGGCTCACAATATTAATGTATTTTCACTCTGCATATGTGTTCATTTAACTTATTCGTCTGTAATATAAATTATTGATTGATGAAAGTATTGATGCACTAACATAATTGTAATATTAATTCTGTGGACAAACAATAAGTGAACGATTAATCGCAAGTACACATATGTCATCTTGAGATGAACTAATCACTTTCCCTTTTAAAACGATTGCATGATTGACTCGATGGTGGGGAAAGAAGTATGGCAGCTGCTTTGAGTATTTTAGTTAATATCTGTGAGCACCAATAATGACTGACTCACTCCATAACGAGCGGTCCAATAAAGTAGGCTTAGTTATTTTACTACTAGTATTCCATCAATGTCCAACAAGTCAACTCTCAAAATCTATCTTTAAGCGATTAAGCGATATACTGAGATAAAGAAAGAATGAGTTATCATGTTAGCTCATGTTGCTTGTTAGATCATGAAACCCGGAAGTGACCCTCCCCCCCCCCCCCCCACCCACTCTTGAAAACGCTCCCCCTGCCCTGGTTAATATCGCGGAAAGAGACAATTTTTCAGTAGAGATTGATTATCGATGTCATCAAACGTGTCATAGCTGAGTTTCATTAATGATAAAAAAATGACTTGGTATATGTGTGCAATTTTCATACTCAATTGTCAGGTTCTGCACTCAGTTGTCATGTTTTCTCTTGTCTGTCTGGCAGTTTCAGTTTCATTTCTAAATAACAGAAGAGAAAAATCTTCAAGAGCTATTCTGTACGATAGATCTTGCTCTTGTTTAGAGAGCCATGCAGACTGACTTGCACAACGCTGTGTGCGTGTCTGGAATTGTATCATTTCCACATCAAAGAGGCAAGATCTTGGCAAATGAATGATTCTAGGTACATGTTGAAGCAAATTATTCTGACAATGGCTGCAAATGGCACGAGCGACCCCATAGTCACAAATATCATTTTAAGAGTAGCTTCAATAGCTTGTAACTCTGTAATTAGCTTGTCTGTTATCTAACCTTTCTTTTCTTTTATGTGTATCTGTCTACTCTGAATGTTTCAGAGCCCTGTCTTGCAGGGTTCTACTTTGACATGGATTTCCACCAGCTCCGGTTCTTCTATTCTGAGCATACTTCTTGTCGCCATCTACCGGTTCGTAACGGTTAGGATCGATCCTTTCGGAACGCGTAAAGTCGTGACGACGCGGCGCTGCTTGGCAGTATGCATTTTCATCTGGGTCTTTTCTCAGATTTACAATGTATTGATGATATCACCCTTATCCCCAGAGGGAAGCGTCACCCGCCGTACGATGTCTGCACTACAAGCCGCGGGAATATTGGGCGTTCTGTTCTTTACAGGGATAGCGTACTTTCTAATTTACATTGGGATTTCGCGTCCCTCATCCGGTGGGCATGCCGTCGACGCTCAGAAAATCAAAGAAAATCAACGCCTTCTTTGTACATTTGCGCTGATATACGGCACGTCTGCAGTGTTTCTGACGATGTCCTGTTCAGTTCCAATGGCGATGGCTGTGACAGGGGATAACACAACGCCCTTTGTCATTGATTTTTATTTTTGGACGTTGATTCTCAATAATACGGCCAATCCATCCATTTTCTTATGGCGGTCACGTGATTTCAGGACGCTAATGATATCAAGTCATTTTTGCCAGTGTAGTTGGGCTCGTAGGCGGGCAAGAGTCTGTGTTATTAACGTTGTCCCAATCAGCAAGTAACGACTAAACTGTATGTGGCAAGAAATGCGCTAATGATATCCAGCAAGGACAGTAGAAACATGCATGTAAGAAAATGATCTATTGTTTTCTTCCTTTCAAAATTTGAAGGGAATTTGCCATTTCAGAATGACATCTATTCAAAGCGTACTTCATTCCACACTCATGATTCTATCCTGTCCAACTGAAGGAGGACAACCATATCAACATAAGCACACTTTCTAAAAGCTGGAAAAGAAGAAAGAAAAACCAAGCTATTTTAAAAGAAGCACTGAGAAAAGATGATAATATATATGCAACTTTTCTGAGTTAACCTCTCCACAAGATTTGAGGAGAAAGAAATAAAGAATAAAGAAAGAACGAGTACAGATATACAGAAGGTGCTCCGAGAGGAAACTACTCGAATCACCGAAAAAAAAAAAACATAATGTAGATATTTGTCCTAATTTTGCATTGTACGTACATTTACGCAACCGAAAATTATCAAATTTTGTTTCTCGGCGCCTTAGAACTGAAACTTGTCGATATACATGTAATAGGAAGCTTTTTACATAGGGGATCAATCCCCAAATGCACATGATTGCGGAGGGAGTAAAATGAACGCAGCAGATTGCAGTATTACGGGAACATGGCAAGTTTGAGGAAAAATCAGTCGAGAAGTTAACGATTCAAATATCAAGGCAGCCATCCATTGCTGGATGAAGAGACTGCCAGTTTGGAGAGTAAACAATTATCATGAATAGAATAACAAGATAATTCCACAGAAGTTTATTTTTCTTTGTGGATTAAATGTAGACATTCCCTCGACTTGTTGCTGAGATATGTTGATACGACGTATGTTGTTACTTTTGCTTATGTTTGCATTTTCTTCTTCTTCTTCTTCTTCTTCTTCTTTTTTTGGTGTTTGTGTGTCTTTCTCTAGATCGTTCTTTCTAAGTTTACATTTGTCATCATTGCAAAGCATGCATATTGTTTCTTATTATGGAATATATCTATTCGCTCTTATACTCTGTCTTATTCTTTCATGTCTTTTATGACTTCTACTTCTTACAAATTGCTATACAATATCTTGTCACTTGTATATACTTTGTATTATGTATCTGCTTTCTTTGGATGAAAATAAAGTTTAATTGAATTGGAAACAAGATTAAAAAATAACTACAACAATATGCCTACCGTTGGATTTTCCTCTCATTAAAACAAGGTTTGAAAACATTCGATTCAATCACTGATAAAATAAAAGATGTGAATTCGTCTTGAAAGCTGAACAGAGAACAAGTGGCAATGTATACAGGACACTTCGCTCCGAGAGCGTTGTCTCTGTCCCTTCCAATTGACGTTTCAGCCTATGTAAGACAATGATGATAAGATTCCAAGGATTCGAAAACAAGAAAAGAGAAATATTCTTTGTATCTCTTTGTCTTTTCGGCTTTTGAGAGTCTGTGTCAGCTACATTAGACGTTCCAGTTCACGAACGTGAAAGAAAAAGATACAAAGAATAGACTGAGTAACTCAATATAAGAACGACCCAAGTCCATGGAAGACCATTTCGAGTAAACTTAAAAAAAAAACTTTATATCTTTTTTATTTGTCCAATAATATTCTATTTAACTGTGATGGGAAGGCAACATTGTATATGCAAATTAGAACATAAACTATTATGACAATTAACATTTACATTAATTGTGGAGAGGCCATTTTGTGTGATGGACTTGGGTCGTTCTTTGAATCAGATGGACTTGGGTCGTTCTTTGATTCATATACATGATATTCTGCTATAGAGATGAGAGAATGATGAGAGAGGGCGCTATATATATATTCATATCATAATATGAATGTAAGAATGACCCAAGTCCTTCATTCTTACATTCATTATAAGCTTTAATTCAATAATTTCAGGCACTTCCGGGGGTAATAAGGATTTATCATTTATACACAAGATGAGTCCCTGCATAAGCTACAATGTCCCATGTCAAACTGAATGTGGCCAAAAATTGGACTTGGGTCGTTTTTATATTCAGGTCTTCTAATATTAAATGGGTTGGTCAAATACCGGTTAGTGATGGGCTAGACACAGGCACGTGATTGAGGAACATTCGTTATGTTCGCCCATGGGCGAACATTCTTGTAATGTTCTCCCATAGGAAAATATTTTCACGTAACAAATGAGAGACGGCCTAGGATCGCGCGTGCACAGTGAATTTGGCTCTGCGCGAGCGATCGATCGAGTGCGTTGTGCTAGTGGTTGTCGTTGACGTATTTAATGTATTTGACAAACCCATATAATATAACAGATGGTGACTTTTGTCGGGAACATGTACCAAACGTTCCACCCTCAGGGTCTGAAATCCTATTTCGGAAGGCTATAAGTCCCTCGACTTCGTCTCCGGACTTATAACCTCCCTCAATAGCATTTCTAACCCTTCGGGTGGAACATTCGGTATGTTCCCTCCCCCGTCAGTCATCATCTATTATCATAATGTTGATAATGTCTCACGTCATAATGCGATGCCCCTTTAATAGGCAATTGGGTGCACCATAATGGTTGATTGAACTCTCATAACTAATGAACAGAAAGCAAGATGCGCTGCGCATGTGCACAAGAAGCTGCAGCCACTCCGCCTAGTTCAACATAGCATGGTAACCCCAGCGGCCTCAGTGTGGATATTAACATGTCGACATCGAGATGAAATTATGCAATGTATCGGAAATTAGGGAAATAACGTTCCGGCTCCCACGATCTTGAAAGGTGCACTTCATTCGTAGTTTATGCTCTTATTTACAAACTTGAAAATTATAAACTGTCATTGTTCTAAGCAAAAATGATCAAATCACCAGTGAGCTCGGGGCCAGATATTGACCTGGCGTCAAACTGGTATATGGACCACGCCCCGTTCATTCGCGCTCCTTGTCACGTTCTCGCCGTGGTGTTGAACGCGGTTATCGTCTGCACGATTCTTGGTCGACGAAAGGCGCGAAAGCAGCACAACATTTTCGTCTGTAACCTAGCCCTGGCCGACCTTACAAACGCGAGCTGTATAGCCATATATGACTTTGGTTTGGGAAAGGTGAGTTCGAGAATGATCAGCTCATTAAGTTTCGAAACTCATGTTTTTAAGTATCTTTCCTCGCAGATGTACAAAAGGTCTATTAGTGTCTATTACCAAAATTGAAACCCTGTAACTTTTATTACTACATTAATTTGAACGCTGACAAAATAGCAAGACATAAAATGTCCCTATATTCCAATCAAATCGACAATGTTTCAGAATATCTTCTTCTTCGTTCTTTTGAGACTACTATGAAGTATCACCAAGTATCACTGTAGGAAGCACACTGAGTATCTTCATAATTTTGTGCAGTACTGTATACTGTATCAAACCTAATCCCATTGTCTTTCTCTGTCTAGCATAAGAGTCACCATAATACAGTATGTGTGGGATACACTTGAAAATGTAAGACCTACTCAAGTAAACTTTGAAAAGAAAAATGATAATTACCTATAAGTATATCACACAGAAATAGTATATCAATATTATGATATAAAGCACACGCAATCCTCCATTTCCGAATTCTTTCTTTTACGATTCATTTACAGTTTGTCCATGCATTTCTTCATTATAAGTATGTTTTGTCTCATTGTAAACAAAATGTGACGTGCATTTAAATATCATTTGAATATGCAAAACTCACTGTGTACTTTACTTTGTTTATATGCAGATGTCAGATTGTATTCTTTCGTTGGAAATGAAATAAAATGAAACGAATGAAAATAGGAGACACATTGATCATTCAGAACAGAGTGATACAAGAATGGATATGACATGGATAGATAAATGACACGAAATAAACTGAAATATTAAGCCAAAATATTATTTTGGCTAAAAAATGAACCCTGGCGATAATGTCCCCCAAAGAGTTTTAATGTTAAATCATTAAAATACAAGACTGGTTTGAAGAGGAACATAATAATAATGTGGGAAAAGTAATCTACCGGAAAGTAGAAAATGTAAACAGGTTACAGGGAAACATGATTATTGGCAATGTTCTCATCCAGTATGCATGTAATTATGACAAAACGGAAGCGTGAATTCAAATCTGATAATCAAACGTGTCGTAGCTGAGTTTCACTTATGGTGAAAAAAAAAATGACTTGGTAAATGTATGCAATTTTTTTACCCGACGGTCAGGTTCTGTACTTAGTTGTCAGGTTTTCCCTTGTTTGTTTGTTAGTTCTTTCAAAATTCTTCAAGAGCTATTCTGTACGATAGGTCTTGCTCTTGTTTTGAGAGCCCTGCAGATTGACTTGCACAATGCTGTGTGAGTATCTGAAATTGTATCATTTCCACATCAAAGAGGCAAGATCTCGGCAAATGAATGATTCTAGGTAGTATAATATAATTGAAGCAATCTATTCTGACAATGGCTGCAAACGGCACGAGTGACCCCATAGTCACAAATATCACTTTAAGATTATCTTGTAACCCTGTAATCAGCTTGTCTGTTATTTAACCTTTCTTTTCTTTTTATGTGTATCTGTCTACTCTGAATGTTTCAGAGTCCTCTCTTGCAGGCTTCTACTTTGTCATGGATTTCCACCAGCTCCAGTTCTTCGATTATGAGCATATTTCTTGTCGCCCTCTATCGGTTCGTAACGGTTAGGATCGATCCTTTCGGAACGCGCAAACTTGTGACGACGCAGCGCTGCTTGGCATTGTGCATCTACGTATGGGTCGTTTCTGCGATTTACAATGTACTGATGAGATCACACTTATCACCAGAGGGTAGCGTTACCCGCCGTACGATGTCTGCAATACAAGCTGCAGGAATGTTGGGCATTCTGTTCTTCATAGGGATAGCGTACTTTTTCATTTACATCGGGATTTCGCGTCCTTCGTCCGGTGGGCATGCCGTCGACGCTCAGAAAATCAAAGAAAATCAACGCCTTCTCCGTATATTTGCGCTGATATACGGCACAACTGCATTGTTTTTGACTGTTTCCTCTTCAGCTCCAATGGCGATGGCTGTAGCAGGGGATATCAACACAACGTCCTTTCTAATTAATCTTTATTTTTGGGCGTTGATCCTCAATAATACGGCCAATCCAGCCATATTCTTATGGCGGTCACGTGATTTCAGGACGCTAATGATTCCAAGTCATTTTTGCCAGTGTGGTTGGACTCGTAGGCGGGCAAGAGTTTGTGTTATTAACGTTGTCCCGATCAGCAAGTAACGACTAAACTCCATGTTGGCAAGAAATGCGTTGATAGTAATAGGGGCCTAGTAAGGACAGTAGAAACATGCATGTAAGAAAATGATCTACTGTTTCCTTCCCTTCAAAATTTGAAGGGAATTTGCCATTTCAGACTGACATCTATTCAAAGCGTAGTTTTGCGCATAGTTCTATCCTGTCCATATGAAGGAGGACAACCATGTCAAAAATAACCACATTTAAAAAAAGGAATACAAGTTAAACTCTCTTTAAAGAAGCCATATATATTATATATATATATGTATGTATATATATATATATATATATATATATATACTAGTATATATATATATATACAAAATTATATACATGCTAACAAAAACTGAACAAAACAGAACTAGATCTGTCATTATTAGCACATTGACACATATGGTGTAAGTTTAAAATTGATAGTCAAAGGACTTTATAAGTTAACCTCCGCACAAAATGTATGGAGAAAGCAATAAAGAATAAAGAAAGAATCAGTGCAGAATAAAATACAGGAGGTGATCCGAGAGGAGACTCGGATACCCTGAAAATTGCATTATATCTGATACTATGTATGTACGTATATTTATATATGAATGAATATATATATATATATATATATACATATATATATATATATATATATATATATATATATATTTGTCTTAACTTTTGTATTGTATGTAAATTTACTGAACAGAAAATCATCGAATTGTGTTTTTTGGTTCCTTGGAACTGAAACTCGTCAAAAAATAACAGGAGGCTTTTTAAAACAGATTTCAATCCCAAAATGCGCATGTGGATTGAGTGAACACAGGAGACTGCAGTATAACTAGAACACGTCAAGTTTGAGAAAACATCCGTCGAGAAGTTATGAATCATCAACGCAGCCATCGCCGGATGAAAAGACTGCCAGTTTGTAGAGTAAGCAATTATTATGAATAAAATAAAAAAGATAATTCCACGAAAGTTTAGTTTTCTTCGTGAATAAAAAAATATACATTCCCTCGACGTGTTGCTGAGATATGTTAAAATGTTGTTTCTTTTGCTTCTGTGTGCATTTCTTTCTTCATCTTCTTCTTATTTTTTTTTTTTTTTTGGTGTTTGTGTGTCTTGTTGTTTTGTCATCAGTGTCTGTGCCTCATCATTTCATTTTCTCATTTCAAGTTTGTATTTTTCTTGTATTTGAAAAAAAAAGTACTACGTGAGTTCTGTCTACAATACTTTACCTGCATCATATAAATTAGTGATCAAATGCCCAATCTGTACATGGGTATACGTCTTATTACTATGATTATTTTTCCAGTGATCCAGGATTTCAATACAAGTCCCTCTTTTCTCTAGATCGCTCTTTCTAACTTTACATTTGTCATCATCGCAAAGCATGCATATTTTTTCTCATTATGTATTATATTCATAAGTTCTTACACTCTGTCATTCTTTTATGACTTGCACTTCTTACAAATGAGTATCTGAATATAAAAACGACCCAAGTCCATGGAAGACCATTTCGAGTAAACTTGGGAAGGCAACATTGTATATACAAATTAGAACATATGTTATAATGACAATTAACATTTACATTATTGTGGAGAGGCCATTTTGTGTGATGGACCTGGGTCGTTCTTTGAATCATATCGACTTGGGTCATTCTTTGAATCATATACGCGATATTCTGCTATAGAGATGAGAGAAATATGAGAGAGGGCGCTATAATATGAATGTAAAAATGACCCAAGTCCTTCATTCTTATAGTCACATAAGATTTAACTCATTCATTTCAGGCACGTCCGGGGGTAATTAGGATGTATCATTTATATTATGAGTCCATGCATAAGCTACAATTTCCCATGTCAAACTGAATTTGGCCAAAAATTGGACTTGGGTCGTTCTTATATTCAGGTCTTCAAATAGTTATACGATATCTTTGTCAAATTGTATATACTTTGCATTATGTATCATCTTTCGTTTGATGAAAATAAAGCGTGATTGAATTGAAAACAAAATTAAAAAAGCTACAACAATATGCCTACTGCTGTATTAATTTTGCTTCTCAGCAAAACAAGGTTTGAAATCATTTGATTCCTTCAAGGATAGAATAAAAGATGTGAATCCGTCTTGAAAGCCGAACAGAGAACAAGTGGCAATGTATACAGGACACTTTGCTCCGAGAGCGTTGTCTCTGTCCCTTCCAATACAATTGACATTTCGGATTATGTAAGACAATGATGATAAGATTCCAAGGATTCGAAAATACAAAGGAGACATTTTTTGTATCTCTTTGTCTTTTCGGCTTTAGAGAGTCTGTGTCAGCTACATTAGGCGTTCCAGGTCACTACTGGGAAAGAGAAAGATTCAAAAATAATGTTGCAAATGTCCCACTTCATGATGCGATGCCCCTTGGAATAGGCAATTTGGTGCACCATTGATAATGGTTGTATAAACTCTCATAACTAATGAAGAGAAATCCAGGTGCGGTGCACATGCGCACAAGAAGCTGCAGCCACTTCGCCCAGTTCGACATAGCACGGTAACCGCAGCGGTTTCAGTGTGGATGTTAACATGTCGACATCGAGGTGAAATTATGCAATGTAGCGGAAATCAGGGAAATAGCGTCCCGGCTCCCACGATCTGGAAAGGTGCACTTTATTCGCAGTTTATGTTTTCATTAAAAGCTTGAAAATTACAAACTGTCATCGTTCTAAGCAACCATGATCAAAGCATCAGTTAACTCGGGACCAGATATTGGCTCGGCGTCAAACTGGTATATGGACCACGCCCCGTTCATTCGCGCTCCTTGTCACATTCTCGCCGTGGTGTTTGAACGCGGTTATCGTCTGCACGATTCTTGGTCGTCGAAAAGCGCGAAAGCAGCACAACATTTTCGTCTGCAACCTGGCCCTGGCCGACCTTACAAACGCGGTCTGTGCAGCGATATATGATCTTTGGCAGGGCAAAAAGGTGAGTTCGAGCAGTCAGCTAAAGATATGAAGTTACTTTGTTCTGTATCTTTCATCTGAGATCGAAAGCCTTTAACTTTTACTGCTACATTTTTACAATGAAAACATCAAGATATATCAATACCCCTCTTTTTCTTTTAAATTGACACCGTTTCAGATTATCTTCATGATTTTGTGCAAAATTTCTGTATCAAACCAAATCCATTTTCCCTCTCTGTTTTCTATCGAGCGTATAAAAATGCGTCATAATCATTGATTACAAGTTGATAATATCTACCGAAAAAAATCCAATAACTTGGTAGGTTATTGCCTAAATATAGAGAATGAAATATGTAAATAAAGATATGTATAAGATACATGAGTTTATAAAAGAGAAACCTTTGGCATGTTTTAATTTTGATAAATTAACATTTTCTTCAGTCAATTTCATCGATACTGGACATTATAGAGAACTTACAATATGCGGAGACCAATATGTATATATATATATATATATATATATATGAAGAGTTTGCAAAAACCGATAAGTCCATATTTGTCAAATGAAGATATTTGCGATTAAAGGTCAAGAAAAATAAAGAGAATAATAAGAATTTTTTTGCTTCTTTTGATCATAACTTCAAAATGTACCTGTATATGTAGTGACCAATATATCGTTTAAAAGGTATTATTTTTGTACTTTATGACAGAGACCGTACTTCAAAATCTTCAAAAATGGACTTATCGGTTTTTGCAAACAAGCTCTTCATATATATATATTAGTTTCTGCCATACTGCAAACTAGCTAAGTTCATTCCTGTCTTCAATTTTAACTCACGCCTCATCCACTGATTTCGACAAGAGGGTATCTGAGAGCGCATATATTATTATAATTATCATATTCATAATGAGAATTATATGAAGGAGCGGTAGGCCTAGCTAGATTTAAGTAGGTTTAATGGCCGCCGAGCTTTCGGTCTGTCAGTTGAAATTCATCAGGGCTGCGTTAACAGACAAGATAAATTAAATGACTCCTTGAATACATCATCACTCTGCTAGAAATATTACTTATGGATATAGAAACATGATTTCCAAGCATCACACAATAATACAATATCAACATTATGGTCTACACGAGACACATTGATAGAATAAGCAGAACAGAGTGATAGCCCATAGCTTCATGACATTGTGAAAGAAATGAAATGAAATGAAATAAAATATGGAAGACAAATATTATTTTGGCTAACAGATTAACCCTATTCAACACTGTTCCCCTATAGAGCTATATTGTTATAAGTGTTATTAACACACTACAATGATTCGAAGCGGAACATTATTCATATCAGAAAAAAAAGTAAATTTGTATATAGGTTAAAGGAAGACATGATCACTGGTAATGGTCTTATCCAGTATGCATGTAATTATGACCACATGAAAGATCCAAACGTTCTTCCCAGATTACATATAGAATTACGATGATGTTCTTACAATTTTACATATTCAGCTAAAATACAATCAATATAGAATATGAACAAGTGATGGAATTGCCACTTTGACTGCTATTACATTATATTAAAAGGACTGTACAATACTGGATGAGGTGAGGATTCAGGTTTAATAAGATTTTTTTTTGGTGAGATAACGAGATACCTCTTTTGAAGAAGCATGTATTTTCAAGAAGAGTTCAACGTTTATTTGATGAGAATTGGCCTTTGAATGACTGATATTTCCAAAAAACCGATCTTTATAAAATTGGCAGGCAATGACTTTTATTAGGATCTCTTTATTATTCCTTTTTAAAAGATGTCTCAGTCATTTCAAAACCGATTTTCATCAAATAAACTTTTGATTCCCCTTAGAATGGTATGTTCTTTAACATTTCATAGAATGGTTTCTAGATGTCTCGCAAAACGTTACAAGTGAATCCTCACCTCAGCCTGTACTGTACAATCCCTTTAATCGCTGATAAAAGCGTTTGTGTGTATGTGTGTTGGTGTGTTAGTCTTCTAGTTTTTACTCAGGTGGTAATAATAAAATGATGTAATGTCTACACCAGAAACTTATTTGTTTTTTTTTTTTTTTGTACCGTTGCTCTGACATACTGTTGTCAAGGATTCAAATAATAATGTTTTTATTATTGCGCTTGTCAGGTTCTATTGTGAATGCGGTTATGTTCGTATCTTAGAATTGGAAATAAGCTAATTTAGCCCTGTATTTGTGCCTGGAATTTTGGAGAACGTGTACAAAAGTTTATGGATTTCTTTTGTGTGTGCGTGGGTGTGTGTGTGTGTGTGTGTGTGTCTGTGTGTGTGTGTGTGTCTGTGTGTGTCTGTGTGTGTGTGCAAATCGGCACTCAACCCACACTAGGGGTAAAAGACGCACAATATCAACGTATTTATGCGTCTATAATAGTCATCGCTCAATGATAGTATTGATGCAATGACAAATATTATTACCCACGCCGATGAAAATCGGCAGGGTTATGTAAAGGGCTCCATATGTTTGTTTGTTTGTTTGTTT
The DNA here is from genome assembly GCF_040938485.1 of Diadema antillarum. Lineage (NCBI taxonomy): Eukaryota > Metazoa > Echinodermata > Echinoidea > Diadematoida > Diadematidae > Diadema > Diadema antillarum. The sequence continues at coordinate 394,567 of NW_027272541.1, read as the reverse complement.
GTTTATGTACATGATAACAAGAAAACGGGTGAACGGATTTGCACCAATATAATGTTCAAGGGATGTTTGGATAGTGGCAGGGAAGAATCGATTAGATTTTCGTGATAATCGGTTGACCCCTGCAAATTCACTGTGACCTTGTAGTTTTGACCCCATAGTACAGTGTGATGGGGTGACCACTCCGAACATTTTCCCCGTTTCTTACTTTGCACATTCTACTACCATACGAAAACAAATTATCTTTGAGAAACAGTGTGAAGAAATTTATGCTGTGTAAGGTAAAAACAGAAGTCGGAAAAAGAACTCTTTCCTTTAGAGGTGTCCAATGTTGGAATAGGTTGACTTATGATCTGAAATGTAAGCTCTCTCTGTCCAGTTTCAAACGAGCTCTTGATGTATATCTGTTGTAGCCTAAACAACTGCCCAGGATTTCACTTTCTCTCTCTCTCTCTCTCTCTCTCCCCGTCTCTACTTGATATTTTTGAAATAACATGTTTCTTGGGTATTTGCTCCGTTTTCCTTTTTTTTTTTGCTGTACTGTTTTAATGTTTCGGGGTTTTTTTGTTGTTGTTGCTACACCTGATTCTTGTTCATTTCTTTATGATTGTGTATTCACTTTGTATGTATTTCTGCTATTTTTATATTGTTCACGGATTTGCAGAAGAACAGCTTTGCTGAAGCAAATTGCCGTGATTAAATGAAATAAACTGAAACTGAAACTGAAACTGAAACAGAACTCCCAGACGACGGACTTCGCTTCTCAAATTTTCGTAAGAATTCCGAACTTTACCGTTATTTGAGGGACTAGTCCATCTGAATTTGAGAAAATTTTGTGAAAGTTCGCTTTCCGTTGTCACAAATGGCCTGTATTTGGTGATTTTCATATTAGTATTGATCTTTTTTTCGTTGGAGGAGCATTGCTCAATCACGGAAAAATTTTGCTCGGTCCCAGTCACACTGCAGTGCGTATGCTTCCATAGTGCACTTAGTCTCACTGGCCGAAATTGAAGTCTTGGGCGAAATTTGGACACATGAACACCATATATGTCAAGATCACCGTTTCACACTCTTTTTCATTGTAGAGTCTTTTGGTGGAAGTGAATATTCGCATAGTGACAGGGATGAATCGATTAGATTTTGGTGATGATCATTATTGACCACTGCAAATTCTATGTGACCTTGTAGTTTTTACCCCATAGTATAGTATTGCAACTATACTCTGTAGCGCCGCTAGGCGTGGGTCTGCCGCCTTTAACGGCCCCTGTAATTAATTCTGTGGACAAACAATAAGTGAAAGATTTAATCGCAAGCACACACAATCATGTCATCTTTTGATGAACTTTTATCATGTTGTCTCATTTACCATGTTCAAGCGATTGCATGATTGGGGGGGGGGGGTGGAAGGGTACCTGCGTTGAGGATTTTAGTCAATATCTGTGAACATTAATAATGACTGTTTCTGTCACTCCAACACGAGGGGACCAATAAAACAACTATTATCTTATTTCATGAATATCCATGCAGATCTAATTGGCACGACCAGCCAACTCCCAAATCAAACTTCAAGCGATAGAGTAAGAAAAAAAGGAGTTATATCGCGATAGGAGGCAATATTTCAGAAGAGATTGATTACCATACCCTGTCACATAGCAAACGTGTCGAAACCGAGTTCCATTGATGTTAAAGATAATAAAAAGTTTTGGTACCCCAAAAGTTTCCCTGAATTTCCTTGTCTTGGTTTGTGTTTCACGTTAAAGTATGTTGTCTGTGAGAATTACTCGCCCCAAAGTGCTCTCATGTCTTAGTAATCATGCAATAATGGACTAATGGTTTCGTATCAGAGCCGTCGCCGTACGGCGTCGTTAAATATTGTACGAAACCACTGACTGCGACCAGCAGCGTGCAGCCCATTGTACGCATAGCTAACTGCGACCAGCAGCCCCATACGCACAGCGTAATGGGGCTTCGCATTGTAGCATTCAGGATCATGACAGAATTAGTATCGCGGGTAAATGTCAACTTAAAATCCAAAAATTTCTTCGATTTGAAGACTTACCAATTAATTTGAAGTATTGAAAACAGGCTTCGAACAACGTTTGGTTCTGCCAATAGTCACTTTCTTTTAGAATTGATGACTGAATGTGACTCGGTCGAGAGGAGCTTGGGAGAGCTACATACACTGACTACTACGGCCAGCGCATGCGCACACAAACATCTTATCCGTTGATGGATTTGAAATTTGTGCGCATGTGATGTGTTCGCATGCACTGGCTGTATTATTCAGTGTATGTAGCTCTCCCAAGGTCCTCTCGACCGAGTCACATTCAGTCATCAATTCGAACAGAAAGGGACTATAGGCAGAACCAAACGTTGCCCGAAGCCTGTTTTCAATACTTCACCTTAATTGTTAATTGGTGAGTCTTCAAATAGAAAATTTTTTGGAATTTTAAGTTGACATTTATCCTGCGATACTAAATCTGTCATGATCCTGAATGCTACAATGCGAAGCCCGATTACGCTATGCGTATGGGACCGCTGGTCGCTATGCGTATGGGGCTGCTGGTCGCAGTTAATTGCATGATTACTAAGACATGAGAGCACTTTGGGGCGAGTAAGTCTCACAGTGTTAGTTATATGAAAGGTACTTTAACGTGAAACACAAACTAAGACAAGGAAATTCAAGGAAAATTTTGAGGTACCAAAACTTTTTATTATCTTTAATACTCAACTCGGTATTTTGTGCAATATTTTGTTCCTGGTTGTCCGGCTCTGTACTCAGTAATTTTGTCAGTTGTTCGATAGTTTCAGTTTCATTTTAATAAGGTGATTTCTTCAAGACCTACAGGTCTTGCTCTTCTTTAGAGAGCCTGCAGCTTGGTTGGCTGTCTTCATGCCTGAAATCTTATTATTTTTGCATCAAAGAGGCAAGATCTTGGCAAATTAATTATTTTATAGGTAGTATTGTAATTTGCTGAAGCGAAACTTATTCTGACAATGACTGAAAATGAAGCGAGTGAAACTAAAGCTACAAATATCATCTTAAGATTAACATGTAACCCTGTAATCACCTTTTTGTTATTTTACATTTCTTTTCCATTCTTTTTATATGTATCTTTCTAACTCTAAATATTACAGAGTCTTCTCTTTCACGCTGCTACTATGTCTGCGATATCAGCCAGCTCCAGCGTCTCGATTCTGAGCATATTTCTTGTCGCCCTCTACCGGTTCGTTACGGTCAGGATCGATCCTTTCGGAACACGCAAACTTGTGACGACGCGGCGCTGTTTGGCAGTGTGCATCACCATATGGGTCCTCTCTGTAATTTCCAACGTGTCGAAGAAAGTATCACCAGAGGGAAGCGTCACCCGCCGTACTATGTCTGCACTACATGGTACAGGAATGTTGGGCGTTCTGTTCTTCACGGGGATATCGTACTTTCTAATTTACATCGGGATATCGCGTCCCTCGTCCGGTGGGCATGCCGTACCTGTCGACGCTCAGAAAATCAAAGAAAACCAACGCCTTCTCCGTACATTTGCCTTGATATACGGCACGTCTGCAGTATATTTGACGGTGTCCTGTTCAGGTCCACTAACGACAGCTGTGACCGGGCACACCACTATGCTATGGCTTGTTGAGATATTTTGTTGGGCTTTGATCCTCAATAATATGACCAATCCGGCCATTTTCTTGTGGCGGTCTCGTGATTTCAGGATGCTAATTTACCACTGCGGTTGGGCTAGAAGGCGGGCTGCTGCAGTTTGTGTTATTGATGTAGTTCCGAACAGCAAGTAACGTCAAGACTCCCATGTTGGCAAGAAGTCGTAACAGTAAGGGATAGCAGAAACAAGTAAGAATATGTATGACCTCTGGTTTAATTCTTTTCATAGTGTCATCTATTGAAAGGGTACACGTCACGAGTGTCGACCAGGAGTCATACAGCTCACGAGTCATAGCACTCGTGATTCATACATCCCATGAGTTATACAGCTCCCAAGTCATACAGCCCATGAGTTCGACACTAAACCAACAAGGCCCACGAGACCGACGCATTACGCCCCGTGTTGTATCTGTTGAACTCGTGGGCTGCTTTACCGAGTGTCAAACTCATGGGCTTTATTTGCCTGTGTCGAACTCATTGGCTGTATGACTCGTAAGCTGTATGACTCATGGATCTGTTTTTAATGTCGAACTCGAGGGTCTGTGACTTGTGGGTGTTGGTCTAGTGGGATGACCCCGGCATTCAATGCGTCGTTCTGCGCATTGCTCTGACCTGTCCAAGTGCAGGAGGGCAACCATGTCAAACATAAGCACACTTTCCAAAATTGAAAAAAAAAAAATTCAAACCTCTTGGAAGGAGCCCTAAGAAGAGAGAGGAAAAAAAAGAATAAATGTATATATATATATATATATATATATATATATATATAATAAACTGTTCATAAAAGAAAAAATAATAAGTTTGTATATAAGCATAATCACTAGTTCTAAGTATGCAATGTTAGTATATCATGCCCACCGAAAATCATCATTTTTTTTTGAGGGGGGGGGGGGGTGCTGCCTTAGAACTAAAACTGAAACTCGTCAATTAGAGGAGGCTTCTATAAAGGGGAGTCAATTCCAAATACGCATGTGGATTGAGAGAATGCTGCAGTATGACTACTAAAACACTTTTGTTGATGTGTGCATTTCTTTTTCTGGTGTTTGTGTGTCTTATTGTTTTTTCGTATTTCCTGGTATAAACGGCTAAATGAATAGTGTCTGTGCCGCAGCATTTCAATATCTCATTATTCTTAGTTTTGTATTCCCCGCTCCTCCGTATTTTAAAACTAGTACCACGTCAGCACTGTCTACAATACTTTTACATTACCTGCATCGTATAAATCAGTTATCAGATGTATTATGTATCATCTTTCGTTGGATGAAAATAAAGTATATTTAAATTGAAAAAAACCCCACAAAACTCTCCCTTCCGTTGTACTGGCATCTCAGTAAAAACAATAAGAAAATAGTTGGAAATCATTCAATTCGCAAGGAGGGAATAAAAGATGTGAATCCGTCTTTAAAGGTGAACAGAGAACAAGTGGTGAGTATACAGGACACTGCTAAAAGTAGGTTGACCCCTATAACGTCATTTTGTTTGCTTCGAGAACGTTGTCTCTATCCCTTCCAATTTTATAAAGACTATACATATTAAAGATTTTAAGATTAACTTGTAACCCTGCGATCAGCTTGTTTGAAATTTAACCTTTCTTTTCTTTTTATGTGTATCTTTCTACTCTTAATGTTTCAGAGTCCTCTCTTGCAGGCTTCTACTATGTCATAGATTTCCTCCAGTTCCAGTTCTTCGATTCTGAGCATATTTCTTGTCGCCCTGTACCGGTTCGCAACGGTCAGGATCGACCCTTTCGGAACGCAGAAAATCGTGACCACGCGGCGCTGCTTGGCAGTGTGCATTTCTATCTGGGTCTTTTCTGTGATTTACAACGTATTGATGATATCACCCTTATCACCAGAGGGTAGCGTCACCCGCCGTACGATTTGTGCAATACAAGCTTCGGGAATGGCTAATGGTAGGCGTTCTATTCTTTACAAGGATAGCGTACTTTTCAATTTACATCGGGATTTCGCGTCCTTTGTCCGGTAGGCATCCCATCGATGCTCAGAAAATCAAAGAAAATCAACGCCTTCTTCATACATTTGCCTTGATATACGGCACGTCTGCAGTGTTTTTGACTGTTTTCTGTTCAGTTCCAATGGCGATGGCTGTGACCGGGAATCACACAACTCCCTTCCTCACTGTTCTTTGTTTTTGGGCGTTGATCCTCTACAATACGGCCAATCCAGTCATTTTCTTGTGGCGGTCACGTGATTTCAGGACGCTAATGATATCAAGTCATTTTTGCCAGTGCGGTTGGGCTCGTAATTGGGCAATAGTTTGTGTTATTGACGTTGTACCGATCAGCAAGTAACGACAAGACTCAATGTTGGCAAGAAACGCGCCAATAGTAACAGTAAGGATAGCAGAAATATGCATGTAAGAAAATGTATGATCTATCGTTTTGTTCTTTTCAAAATTTGAAAGGAATTTGCCATTTCAGAATGACATCTATTCAAAGCGTAGTTCTGCGCATAGTTTTATCCTGTCCAAATCAAGGAGGACAACCACGTCAAAAATAAGCACACCTTCCAAAAGTTAAAAAAAGGAAAAGGTAAAGCCTCTTTAAAGAAGCCATATATAAATATTGTGTGTATATATATATATATATACATATATATACAATATTATATACATGCTAACAAAAACTGAACAAAACAGAACTAAATCTTAGCACTGTGATACATATGGTATAAATTTAAAATTGATAGTCAAAGGACTTTATGAGTTTAACCTCAACATTAACAAAATGTATGGAGAAAGCAATAAAGAATAAAAAAAGAATCAGTGCATAATAAGGTACAGGAGGTGATCCCAAAAGATACTCGGATAACTTAAAAATTACATATCTCATACTACGTAGTATGTATGTATATTTATATGTAAATGTATATATGACATGTGTATGATATGTATATGTATATATATTTAATTACATTGAATTTTGTCTTAAATTTTGTATTCTATGCAAATTTACTGAACAGAAAATCATCCAATTTTGTTTTTTGGTTCCTTGGAACTGAAACTCGTCAAAAAAATAACAGGAGGCTTTTTAAAACAGATTTCAATCCCAAAATGCGCATGTGGATTGAGTGAACACAGGAGACTGCAGTATAACTATAGAACACGTCAAGTTTGAGAAAACATCCGTCGAGAAGTTGTGGATCATCAACGCAGCCATCGCCGGATGAAAAGACTGCCAGTTTGTATAGAGTAAGCAATTATTATGAATAAAATAAAAAAGATAATTCCACGAAAGTTTAGTTTTCTTCGTGAATAAAAAATATACGTTCCCTCGACGTGTTGCTGAGATATGTTAAAATGATGTTTCTTTTGCTTCTGTGTGCATTTCTTTCTTCATCTTCTTCTTATTCTTTTTTTTTTTGGTGTTTGTGTGTCTTGTTGTTTTGTCATCAGTGTCTGTTCCTCATCATTTCATTTTCTCATTTCAAGTTTGTATTTTTCTTGTATTTGAAAAAAAAAGTACTACGTGAGTTCTGTCTACAATACTTTACCTGCATCATATAAATTAGTGATCAAATGCCCAATCTGTACATGGGTATACGTCTTATTACTATGATTGTTTTTCCAGTGATCCTCGATTTCAATACAAGTCCCTCTTTTCTCTAGATCGCTCTTTCTAACTTTACATTTGTCATCATCGCAAAGCATGCATATTTTTTCTCATTATGTATTATATTCATTCGTTCTTACACTCTGTCTTATTCTTTTATGACTTGTACTTCTTACAAATACCACCACCTCATTTTCTCATTTCAAGTATGTATTTTCCCCTGTATTTCAAAATAAGTACTACGTGAGTTCTGTCTATAATACTTAACCTGCATTATGTAAATCAGTTATCAAAATAATGCTCAATCTGTACCTGGAATTACGTCCTATTAGTATGATTGTTTTTCCAGTGATCCACGACTTCACTACAAGTCCCACTTTTCTCTAGATTGTTCTTTCTAAATTTACAATTGTCATGATAATGATAATGATAATGAATAACATTTATATAGCGCTTAATACTAATGTTTCTAAGAGCATAAGTCATCATTGCAAAGCATGCATATTTTTTTCTCATTATGGAATATCCATCCGTTCTTATACTCTATCTTATTCTTTTATGAATTGTACTTCTTACAAATAGTTACACGATATCCCTGTCAATTGTTATACTTTGTATTATGTATCATCTTTCGTTGGATGAAAATAAAGCGTGACTGAATTGAAAACAAAATTAAAAAACTACAACAATTTGCCTACTGCTGTATTAAATTTGCTTCTCAGTAAAACAAGGTTTGAAATCACTTGATTCCATCAAGAATAGAATAAATGATGTGAATCCGGCTTGAAAGCTGAACAGAGAGCAAGTGACAATGTATGCAGGACACTTCGCTCCAAGAGCGTTTTCTATGTCCCTTTCAATTGACATTTCGGCCTCTGTAAGACAATGCTTATAAGATTCCAAGGATTCGAAAATATAAAGGAAAAATTTTCTTTGTATCTCTTTGTCTTTTCGGCTTTTGAGAGTCTGTGTCAGCTACATTAGGCGTTCTAGGTCACTACTGGGAAAGAGAAAGATTCAAAAATAATGTTGTAAATGTCACACTCCATGATGCGATGCCCCTTAGGCAATTGGGTGCGCCATAATGGTTGTATAAGCACTCATAAATAATGAAGATAAATCCATGTGTGGTGCACATGCGTACAAGAAGCTGCAGCCACTTCGCCTAGTTCGACATGGCACGGTAGCCGCAGCGGTTTCAGTGTGGATGTTAACATGTCGACATCGAGATGAAATTATGCAATGTATCCGAAATGAGGGAATTAGCGTTCCGGTTCCCACAATCTGGAAAGGTGCCCTTCATTCACATTTAGCGTTCTTATCTACAAACTTGAAAAGTATAAACTGTCATCGTTCTGATAAAGCAACAATGATCAAATCATCAGTAAGCTCGGGGCCAGATATTGACTTGGCGTCAAACTGGTATATGGACCACGCCCCGTTCATTCGTGCTCCGTGTCACCTTCTCGCCGTGGTGCTGAACGCGGTTATCGTCTGTACGATTCTTGGCCGTCGAAAAGCGCGAAAGCAGCACAACATTTTCGTCTGTAACCTAGTCCTGGCCAACCTTACAAACGCGATCTTTGTAGCGATATATGATCTTTGGCAGGGCGAAAAGGTGAGTGTGAGTACGCAGCTTAAGATATAAAGTTATTTTGTTATGTATCTTTCATATTAGATGTACAATCCATACCAGTGTTTTTTTTTCTATCAAGATCGAAAGCCCCCCCCCCCCTTTTTTTAAATCAAATGGACGTTTCAGAATATCTTCATGTATTTGGGCAAAATTTCTGTATCAAACCAAATTCATTTTCACTCTCTCGAGCGTAAGAGTCGCCGTAATCATTGGTTACAAGTTAAAAATTTCTGCCAAAAGATTACCCATGCCTTGGTAGGTTACTGCCTAAATGTATTGCAGAGAAAGCCTTGGGCATATTTTAATTTAAGTAATCTAATGTCTTCGTCCGTCAATTGATCGGTATTGGACTAGTGAAGAACATACATATTATTATATGAGTATCTGAATATAAGAACGACCCAAGTTCATGGAAGACCACTTCGAGTAAACTTTAAAAAACTTCATATCTTTTTATTTGTCCAATAATATTATATTTGAATGTGATGGGAAGGCGGATATTACTATTCCAATTAACATTTGCATTAATTGTGGAGAGGCCATTTTGTGTGATGGACTTGGGTCGTTCTTTGAATCATATACATGATATTCTGCTATAGGGATGAGAGAAGAATGAGAGAGGGCGCTATAATATGAATGTAAGAATGACCCAAGTCCTTCATTTTTACATTCATATAAGATTTAACACATTCATTTCAGGCACTTCCGGGGATAATTAGGATTACCATTTATACACAAGATGAGTCCATGCATAAGCTACAATTTCCCATGTCAAACTGAATTTGGTCAAAAATTGGACTTGAGTCGTTCTTATATTCAGGTCTTCATATGAAAACCAGTACCATTATCTTGATTTTGCCATATTGCAAATTAGCCGAGTTCATTCTTGCCTTCACTTTTATCTCTTACCTTACTGCTGGTTTTCAGATAGCCTATCTTTAAAAAAAAAATATGTATAGATAATATAACGAAAAGTAGGGAGGAGCGGTATGCGTAGTTAGCATCACTGCTTAAAAAAAAAACTTGGGGGATGTAAGGTAGCAATACGGTGGAATACACCTAAAACTATGTACTTCGGTTGACTTTGAAAAGAAGCATGATTTCTAAGCATCGCACAGTAATAATGTGCCAACATTTTAATGAATATGTAACGTACACCAGTACACGAGACATATAAATATGATATTCAGAACAGAGTGATAGCCTAGTAATGACATAGAGAAGGGAATGACATGAAATAGTATGAAATCTGGTAGACAGATATCATTTTGGCTGACAGATTAACCCTACAACACTGTTCCCCTATATAGCTATATTGTTACATTATTAACAAACTACAGTGATTCGAAGCGAAACATATTCATGTTAGAAAAGAGGAAAGTTGTGTATAGGTTAAAGGAATATTTGATCACTGGTAATGGTCTCATCCAGTATACATGTATGGGCATTCCAGCCATCTTCGCAGATGGAAATGAAAAAAACAAAACAAACAAAACATGTAATTATGAATAAATGAACCGGTGAATTAAAGACGAAATTTATAGGAAATAATATCAAATAAATTGACTGTTTTCCATTATTAAATGTTATTTTGATTAATTTCTGACATAAATCATGCAATAAAGTTGTCTCTGCTTTGAATATATGTATCTTTATTCCTACCAAATTTGAGCACTGGAAAAGGTTCGATGCGGCTACGAAAAGTGCCAAATCTGCGACGTCACTAAATGTGTATGCAACCCAGTGGGGTTTACGTATCTATAAGCAAACTGTGTGCACTTTTCAGGAAATTGGTGTGTAATTTGTTGTCAATCTAGAATAAATCGTCCGCCAAAACTATATATTCACGTCGTGAAATTGTTTGTTTGTGTTCATTGGAATCAATTTTTACACCCATAAATTTACGGAAAAACAAAGTTTTAAAAGCACAAAACCTATTGTCAGCTCAAGATTCACGATGCCGTCGGTGATCAGCTGTTCCTTCGTACAGCCACAATTTACTGTTATTATTGACACAACAAATCGATCATTGTGGGGGAATTGCCTATAGCTGAGGTAATCTTACATACTCATGAAGGATGATAACTAAGTCAAAGAACTGTAATTGATTGGAAATCATTTTTACACCCATAAATTTACGGAAATACGACGTTTGAAAAGCACAAAACCTACCGTAATCAGCTCAAGATTCGCGATTGCCGCGATCAGGTGTATGCACAAAAGTACCAGCAGAATCGGCAGTGAAGAGGTATTCCTTGATGCCGTGATTTCAGCTTGATTCTTCTTCGAAATGGTATGATGAAGGTTTTTCTCTTGTGTGTTGGTTTGAATTCTAATTTCTACCTCAACTTGCTAAAAAAAAACAGTCTAACAAAGCGGGAAACTGCAACATTTCCGTGCTGAGCAGCAGTTACGATACACGTGTTGCATGCAAGCATGCACCGCTGCTGCAGCGATCCCCATAGTATAACACGTAGGTTGCTTGTAAACAAGGGTCCTCGGCGCAGTTGACCAATCGTGAACACGTATTTCGATCTGGGAGACGATTTGCATAAACTTACGCATGTTTCAGACGAATTCATGAATGAAATTGAGAAGCATGACATCATGCCATTACCATAATTATTTGGAATAAGCAGAGGTAGAGCTTTCTGTAGGTACCAAATGTGTCAAGGTTCAACGCAGAATATCTAAGACGCGATCACCAAAAGAACAGTCATTTTCGCCGTAAGCGAAGGCGATTTGGTCTTTAGACTTAAGATTTTGGCCAACTTTTGAGATTGACATCCCACTTTTCTTTTCAAAATTCCACATGTTGTAGGTTGTATTTCGAAATGTTGTTGATATCAATCAGAAACTAGAAAATTTCCCCTACAACGTGATACCAAAATGTCAATTTGGTCCCTGAGGTAGGTCATTTTTTGGACCTTTTTCGGGCTGTAGCGTGAAATCACATTTTTGCCGAGAAGTTTCGGGTTTTGCCAGAGCGGGTGTCATATAGCCGTACGGCAAATCAGCTCGTACACATTTGGTGACGTCGCTCAAATCCGATGTTTCTTGTAGCAAACGGAGCTACGTGGTCATAGAAATTGGGTGGTTTTTTTTTCTATCTCAAAAACAGTTTGAGGGCATAAAGCTACATCGTCTAAAAGATATCCAGTTTTGTTTACTAGCTTCTTAGCTTTCCGTAGATAAGCTTTCCGTAGATATCAAACTTGTCATATTTCTAGATTCTCTATAAATTTCTGCTTTAAGATCCGAACGATCTTCCACAATTATAGAATTACGGTGATGCTTTTACAATTTTATATACAACTAATATACAATCAATATAGGATATGAATAAGTGGGGTAATTACCAATTTCACAACTATAACATTAATATATTAAAAGGACTGTACAGTACTGCTTGAGGTGAGGATTCAGGTTTCTAAGATTTTTTGGTGAGATAACGAGAAACCTCTTATGATAGATCATGTAATTCCAAGAATTAGGATTCAACGTTGATGAGAATTTCCCTTAGAGTGGCTGATATAAAAAAAGCGATCCTAATGAAATTGACAGGTCACGACTTTGACTTAGGATCTCTTAATTTTTCATTTTTGTAAAGATATCTCTGTCATTTCAAAAACAATTTCCATCAAATAAACTTTTGATTCCCCTTAGAATTGTATGCTCTTTAACATTTCATAGAATAGTTTCTAGATATCTCGCAAAACATTACACGTTGAATCTTCACCTCATCCTGTACCTTACAGTCTCTTTACTCGCTGATAAAATCGTTTATGCGTGCGTGTGTGTGTGTGTGTGTGTGTATGCGTGTTAGTCTTCTTGTTTTTACTCAGTTTGTAATATCAAAATGATATAATGTCCATACCAGAAACTTTTTTTTTGTACAGTTGCTTTGACATATTGTTTTCAAGGATAAAAATAATATTTTTGTTTCTATTGTTATTTGGTTTGTCAGGTTCTACTATGAATGCGCCTATCTTCGCATATTAGAATTGGAAATAAGCTATATTAGCCCTATGTGCCAGGGACTTTGGAGAACGTTTTGAAAGTTTATGGAGGTTTTGTGTGTGTGTGTGTGTGTGTGTGTGCGTGTGTGTGTGTGTGTGCGTGTGCGTGTGTGTGTGTGTGTGTGCAAAATATTAATGTATTTTTTTACTCTACATAATATTTGTTCATGATAACTTTAATAATCGTCTGTAATGTCATCGCTAAAATGATAGTATAGATGCAATGACAAATTCTGTGGGCAAACAAGTGAAAGACTAAATCGAAAGCATACATGATCATGTCATCTTTTGATGAACTTATCCTGTTGTCTCTTCTTTTACCATATTGAAGCGATTCCACGATGGGTGGGGGGGGGGGGGGATGGAAGGGTGGTTGCGTTGAGGATTTTAGTCAATAACTTTGAACATTAATAATGACTGTTTCTATCACTCCAACATGAGGGGACCAATAAAGCAACTATCATTTTATTTCATGAATATCCATGTAGATTTGATTGGCAGGACCAGCCTATCAATACTCCTAAAATAAATCTTTAAGCAATAGAGTAAGAAGAAAAAAAGGAGCTATATCGCCGTAGGATGCAAGGTTTCAGGAGAGATTGATTATCCTGTTTCGACGCTGATTTTACACTTTACAGTTTTATTTGTTAACTCTTTATGTGCCATGGTGGAAACCCCATGTGTGCTACGTTATTCTGAGACACGAAGGTAGTCATGCTTTGAGAAAGAATTTTGTTTTTCCAATTTGTATAACTTCTACAAATTTCTGTTAAGCTGGACATAATAGTGAGCAAAGTTAAAGAGGAATGCCAAACTTTGCTTCCATATACAATGTGTAACAATTCTATTTTCAATTTTTCTTTTGAATTACCGGTTGCTATATCACTGTAAAGGCATGACTTTTGCATATAAAATAGTGACAGAAACTTAGAATATACATGCAAATCTAGTTGGGAACACCGCTTGATAGTCAATCACCACATAAAATGCAAGCTGTATGTGAGAGGAACAAAAGCGCGAGAAACGCTTTGATTGTACCGCGGGATAAGCGATTTATCGACCAGTTTTGGCGGCTTTGTTTGTTGAGCAGAATATGCGAAGTTGGCACGCCGTCGACTGAGCCGGACGTGCGAACGTGGCACATAAAGAGTTAATACCCGACGGAATTTTGTGCAAGATTTGTCATTAGTTTTCCGGCTCTGTACTCAGTTGTCAGTTGTTTGTAAGTGTCAGCTTTATGTTAGGAGAGTAATTTCTTCAAGACCTACAGGTCTTTTTGCTCTTCTTTAGAGATATCGAGTCTGCATCTTGGTTGGCTGTGTACATGCGTAAAATCTAATCATTTTTTAAAACATGAGAGGCAAGATCTTGCCAATGAATTAATCTAAGTAGTATTATGGTATTTTGCTGAAGCGCGAATTATTCTGACAATGACTGAAAACGACATGAGTGAAACTAAAGTTACAAACTTCATTAATATAGGGAGCTTTAGATTTGCAGCGCGGACGCTTGAGACGACGCTTGAGCTGGACGTTCTCCTCTCCCCTGCGTCATGCTGAAAAGTAGCTTAGATTACGCTGGGATGCAACGTATAAAAAACAAATAAATAAATAAATAAATAAAATGGCGCCTCCATTTGATCGATGCGTGAAGTAGTTCTCCACGACCCAAATAGAGCCGACGTAAAAAATAGCCCAGAACGCGGAGTTAAAAATCAGACGACGGAATCTAAAAATAGATATTTGACGCGTGCTTCTGCGCATGCCCAGAACATTTTTTTTTTCTCTCTGAACGTCCTCGTTGCGAAAATTTAAAGCTCCCTAATATTAACGTGTCAAACATGTAATCATCTGGTTGCTGTTTTACATTTATTTTCTTTTCTCTTTATATGCATTTTTCTACTTTAAATATTACAGAGTTTTAGTCTCTTTCATGCTGTTACTATGTCGGCGATAGCAAGCAGCTCCAGCGTACTAATTGTGAGCATATTTTTCATCGCCCTCTACCGGTTCTTAACTGTCAGGATCGATCCTTTCGGAACGCGTAAAGTCGTGACGACACGGCGCTGTTTGGCATTGTGCATCGCCGTATGGGTCCTCTCTGTGATTTGTAACGTGTCGGCCATAGTATCACCAGAGGGTAGCGTCACCCGCCGTACCATATCTGCACTACAGGGTATTGGAATGGTGGGCACTCTGTTCTTCACGGGGATAGCGTACTTTTTGATTTACATCGGGATATCGCGTCCCTCGTCCGGTGGGCATGCCGTCGACGCTCAGAAAATCAAAGAAAACCAACGCCTTCTCCGTACATTTGCCTTGATATACGGTACGTCTGCAGTGTTTTTGACGGTGTCTTGTTCAGTTCCACTAGCGATAGCTGTGACCGGGCACACCACTATGCCCTGGCTTTTTGAGATAACTTGTTGGGCGTCGGTCCTCAATAATATGATCAATCCGGCCATTTTCTTGTGGCGGTCTCGTGATTTCAGGATGGCAATCTGCCACTGCGGTTGGGCTAGAAAGCGGCCTACTGCAATTTGTGTTATTGATGTTGTTCCGAACAGCAAGTAACGACAAGACTCCATGTTGGCAAGAAATTCGCCAATACTAACATGACGGGATAGCAGAAACGTATACAGTGGACTCCCGCTATAACGAAGTCTTCGGGACGGGTAATTTTCTTTCGTAATATCGAAATTTCGTTGCAACGGAACAAATAAACACTACCCAACGAAGAGCGGATGATTTTACGGTCTGAATGTTTACTACGCTGTAACCGGAAATTCCGTTATAAGCGTGTTCGGTATAACGGGGGTGCACTGTAACAATATGTGTAATTTCTGGTTTTGTTCTTTTCTAGTGATCTATTCAAAGCGTCATTCTGAGCATAGCTCTAACCAGTCCTGTCCAAGACAGTGCAGGACAACAACCATGTGAAACGTAAGCGCACTTTCCAAAATTGGAAGAAAAAAAATAGGAACAAAAATTCATGCCCTTTGAAAGGAGCCCGAAGAAAAGAATATATATATATATATATATATATATATATAGATATATATATATATATATATAGTGAGCCGCTACAATAAAAGGATCCGAAATTTTGGGGAAGAAGATTTTCTGAACATGAGATGACATTATTACCTTACTCTTCCGCTTTAATTTTGTATATGATACGACTCATAAAAGTTACGGAGATATTGGTGATTTTGTGAGACCAAGTCCAATGGTCTAGGAAATCAGCGTTACAAGAAAACTGCCTTCAAACTTTTCCTTCCGACACTATCGTGATCAAGGGAAGGTAAGACAGTGAGTTTTGGCCTCTTGAAAATAGGACGTCTGCTCCTAGCAACCTCCAGATGTTCATTCTAGCTTAGCGCCAGAAAATCATGGCCAAGAAAAGCTCTAATTTCTTGCCTTTCCTTTGATCATGTAGCCTCGAAATTTCGGCAGATGATAGAGGATACATTGGACTACGAAACTGTGCCAAAAACAGACCGATTTTGATGATCTGGATTCTAACTCAATTTTCTTGGCTCAGCCATGAGCGACTTTAGGATCCTTTTGTTGTGGCGGGTCGGTGTATATATGCACACATGTATACATAAGCTGAATATAACAGAAAAGCAACTTTATGTACATGAGCATAATCATTTTTCTTAAGTATGTGATGTAAGTAAATTTAGGCCCACGAAAATCGTCAGATTTTGTTTTGGGTGCATTAGAACTGAAATTCGTTAATAAAATGATGCTTCTCTAAAGGGCAATCAAATACGCATGTGGATTGAGAGAATGCAGCAGTATTACTAGAACACTTTTGTTCACGTGTGCATTTCTTTTCCTGGTGTTTGTGTGTCTTGTTGTTTTTGTCATAGTTCTTGGTATGAACGGCTAAATGAATATTGTGTGTGACGCAGCATTTCATTACCGGGTATCTCATTTTAAGCTTGTATTTTCACTTTTTATTTAAAAACAAGTATCACGTGGGTACTGTCTACTTTACTTTTTATGTTACCTGCATCATGTAAATCAGTTTTCAGAAGCTCAAACTGTGTATTATGGATGTACCTTTAGTAGCATATTGTTTTCCTATGATCCACGGCTTCAATACAAGCCGCGTTTCTCTAGATCACTCTTTCAAAATGATGAATTAGCATTTTTGTGTCATTATTGCAAAGTATGCATATTTTTCTCATTATATTTATTGGTCTTATACTTTTTTTTATACCTTTATGACTTGTATATGTATTTCTTTATATGAGTTGTTATAGGACATAATTTGTAAATTGCATACAATGGATATTATGCATCATCTTTGTTGGGATGAAAATAAAGTATGATTAAATTGGATATACAATAATCTCCCTTCCGTTGTACTGACATTTCAGTCAAAACAACAACAAATGTTTGAAATCATTCCTTTCACAAGAATAGAATAAAAAATGCGAATCCGTCTTTAAAGTTGGACAGAGAGCAACGGCAATGTATACAGGACACTGCTAAAAGTAGGTTGACATCTATAACGTCATTTAGTTTGCTTCGAGAGCGTAGTTTCCAATTTACAGTATGTCCTACAACAACAAAAAAATTACAACGGATTTCCGGTACCTTTTAAGGAGATTAAACTTTATGAATGCTATTGCAGGGTCTAAAATATAACATCTCACCTATATTTTGCAGAAAATCCCTTTCAATTGGTTAAGTGGTCACAAAGAAATGTGGATTGTTGTAAAACATTGTCATTGGTCTGTTTCTCCCAAATTTAGCTCCTAGATGCTCTGAACACAATGGACAGAACTTGGATGGAAGGGATTCCTGACATGCTATACAAAGATCCTCATTTCTTTTTAGACTGTTTGACCACTGAAGCAAATCGAATGTGATTTTATATAAGATGAGGGCAATGAATTATAGCTTCATACCCTTAAATTGTATTTTAATTGCTTCATTATTTTCAAAGTTATTGTTTCGGAGGGTACCACTGCTTTTTTTTTTTTGGGGGGGGGGGAACATGCGATACATATTTATTAAAGTGTTACTTCTACTTCAGATACGGACGAATGCTATTTTATTTTATTTGCATTTGTGGATCATCATACTGCGTCTGTGTAGTCATCTTTGTAAAACTTTCTTGTCTACTACGAAAGTAGAAGAGTGAATCTTGGTTTTTTTTTTTTTTATGGGCTATCGAAAACTTACCAGAAACAAAGTAAGAATGATAATCCTAGGAGAAGAAGTAAATTGCAGTGCTTAACACCTAACATTTAGTATGACCTAAGCTGTTCAATCGATGTCCAGGAATAGAAGCAATGGAATTCTGATAGTCTAGGCAGCACAGAGAAATAATGATTGTTCAAATTTCATATATATATATATATATATATACATATATACATGAATATAGAAATTATTATACTATTAAGCTAATATATATATATATCAATGTATATGTATATATACATAAATATACAAATTATTATGCTATTAAACTATTACATATATATGTATATATACATAACTATACAAATTATCATGCTATTAAACTATTACATAATATATATATATATATATATATATATATATATATATATATATATAATACTGACATCAAACTACTTAACCACAACATGGTGGGGCGGTGCAAGGACAGTAAATCTATTGACAGCAAATCTTGCACATATAGACGTGGCTGGTGTTGGGTAGCACCCCTTTAATCATCAAGCTTTCGGGCGAAATGCCCTTCTTCAGGATCTACACAGTTAATGACAACAACGTATAAATAAAATCAATCTAGGTATAAAATCATACTAAACTTAACTAACCTTATATGTTATGCATTTCAAAATATACTCAACATAAAAACATACCTCAATTCAGCGCATTTTATAACAAAAAACAACAACATACTATTACTAAATATAATCTGAAAACAAAACTCACTGTGTTGGTGCTGAGTGTGGTCTTGTAATGTTGTCTGTGTGAAATTTATGGTCGGGTGTATCTTATATGTGTTTGTGTATATGGGGGGGGGGGGGCTTTCTGTTTCTCATTTAATCAATCATAAACTACCATTACTCAAATTTTTTCACCATCCAACAATATAAAAACTACCATTACTCAAATTTTTTCACCATCCAACAATATAAAAACTTCCCAATTACAGTTACAATTTCTAAATATTTCGTGCTCTTAGTCATTCAAATTCGCCAGCACTGGCCGAAAAGGGTATTTCAGTCATTCAATTTCGCGTATGGGCTGTCAAATTCCAAACATGTTCATTCAAATTAACGTCATGTCATTTCTATTTTGAAAGATGATAACATTTGAACGCGAATTTCTATGTGACTTTTTGTTTCATCCATGCACTATTAAGCAGTAAAAGTATCATATTTTTGACCCTATATAACTAGAGTTTGTTGTTCTATAACGCCCCTTTTCTTTCATACATGTCATTTTAGGCCTGCCTGAACCAATACAGATTAACTTCATCTTCTTACAGTCATGACAGCACAAGTTAGATGCAGACGTATTTCTCAAGAATACAGAGAAAGAATTATAGGAACATTTAATTATCATAACCTTGACTTCCTAGAACTGGCCGACACACTCGGAATAAAGCGCTCAACGGCCACATGGCCACATGATGCACTATCTTGGAACTGGAAGACTCAATAAGCACATTGAAGAAAAAAAAAAGAATTGTTGCCAAAATCTCTAAAAGGAGTACGAAAATATGAAATGTAATGACGCTTGCAAAACAATAAGTACATAAAATGTTGGAAAAAAAAAACCCCAAAGCATAAACATGCTTGCTAAATTGACTGCAAAAGATGTTAAATTGGATGCCCAAAAATGAATTTGAATGAACTAGTGCAGCATGTCCGTGATAACGTGTCTATATCATTCTAAATTGGATGAACGAATAACGAAATGGTGCTTGTTTTACGAATTTCAATTTAAAAGGTGTTAATTAGAATGAGGCTAAAGGTAATTTGAATGCTTCAAAAATGAATTTGAATGAAATGACTATGAAATTGAACTACCGAACATGTCATCTACGCTAAATTTTTACTAAATTGAATGCAGCAATTAGGAATTGGATTGACAAAAGTGCGAAATTGGCCGGGAAAACCTATATTAGATTATTATATTATCATAATTATAATTTATATATATATATATATATATAAATATATATATATATATATATATATATATATATGTAATTATTTGTAAATAACAGCATCAAATTAAGTACACATATGATATGAGCATTTTTTGAAATTTTTAAAGAAAGCCTCAGCGATTATTTGATATTGTAGCAATAGCAATTAATTTAGATATAGAAATTTGTCTCATATGAAACATATTATTATTGTTCTATTAGAAGGCAGTTAAAATGCCTAAAGGAATAACTGTAGTATTGGTTGAGGGAGGTTTCAGCTTTTAACCTTTTGCGAGATACTTACAAACCACTTTATGTTTATGAAATGTATATACAAATCTAAAAGGAATTAAAGGTTTATTTGTTCAAATTTGGCGTTAAAATAGTCGCGATATCCAATATCAAAGGAAAATAAAGCTATCCAGATAAAAGGTGGATCCCACATTTCATTAGGATTGTTTTGTTATGGATATCTCAGGCATTTCAAAAAAAAAAATCACCAAAAGATGTTGGAAACATTGTTAGACAATGTGTTGCCAAGGCAACCATATTCTTAGGAAAACAAATACCAGTGTTTCGCTCACTCCATTGGTTGGGTTTGTGCATAGAGATTTTGGGAGGAATGTTGAGTTTTCAAATGAGCAGAATATATTTTTGATCATCCTTGGGCAATGTGCTGCCATGGTATCACAATGATACATCTGTTTGTTTGTTTGTTTGTTTGTTTTGGGTGGTTTTTTTGTGTGGAAAGAATATCAAATCACCAGTTTTGCTGGATGAGCTAACACCATCAGGTCAGGGTAGGGCATCGGTTATATCAGTTATAATTTTAGTCATATTTGTGTTTGAATTTAGAGCATTTTTGTGTAATGATGTATTATTTGATAATGATTGTATCTGTTTTACATTGATATAGCTGATTCTGGGTGTATGCACTGGTCGGGGATGAAGGTCTCGAGTTTGCCTTTTTCCTCCCCTGGCAACCAGCAGCATGCACCTGGCACCACCACAATTTTTATATCATGTATTTACGATTTTCTGTTTGTATTTTATGTCAGCTTGTATTGTATATTGAATTGCCGAATAAATAATAATAAATAATAATAATAATAAACCTGAAGTCCTATCTCAACCGAAACTGTACCATCCCTTCAATATTCTTCAGTTAGTATAGAAGATTGTATTTTCTTTGGAGGAAAAAAAAATAACACTCCTCTTTCATAATCAAGCACGTTAACATTGTTTCCTTTGTTCGTCCAGTACAGGGTAGCTGCTATAGTGCTTGTGTGCTCGGTTTTTACAACACAAGATAAGTAAATGCTCTATAAAGTATTAAAAAAAGCCTGTTAAAACCACCACCACCACTAAAACAGAAAAAAAGAAAGGCACACTTCTACACACACAGTAACTGTTTATTATCAAGAAAAAATGGAGTAAGATAACTTTGAATGATCATATTAATTAATCATCGTCCACACCAATCTCTTGAAATCCCCAGCGATTATCTAATATTGTTGCAATAGCAATTAATATAGATATAGAAATTTGTCTCATTTGAAACATATTATTATTGTTCTATTAGAGGGCAATTAAAATGCCTAAAAGGATAACTGTAGTATTGATTGAGGGGAGGATTCAGCTTTTAACCTTTTGCGAGATACTTACAAACCACTTTATGAAATGTATATACAAATCTAAAAGGAATTAGGATTTATTGGTTCAAATTTGACGTTAAAATAGTCGCGATATCCAATATCAAAGGAAAACAAAGCTATCCAGATAAAAGGTGGATCCCACATTTTATTTGGATTGTTTTGTTATGGATATCTCAGGCATTTAAAAAAGAAATCACCAAAAGATGTTGGAAACCTGAAGCCCTATCTCAACCGAAACTGTACCATCCCTTTAATATTCTTCAGTTAGTATAGAAGATTGTATTTTCTTTCGAGGAAAAAAAAATAACACTCACAAATGGGAAGAAGACATATAAAGATATGCTGTAAAGGTTCAATACTTTCCAAACAAAATATCTTTTACAATATAAAGTGCAGTATCAATGAAAAAAACTTTATAGATATGGCGAAGCATACACTTTGCCGCTTGCGACGTAGCACAGCAACGGGCATACATAATTCTACGGTTGACGTTGGCATCGTGATACGTGAATGAAATCATGATCAGTGAAGGAGATTTCCAAATCACAATCTTCCAAGGTGCACTTTATTACTGTCGCAGTTTATCTTGTAGACTTGAGATTAGAACGAGTTTTTACTATTCTCAGCAACGATGAACCTTTCATCGCTAAACTTCGGACCAGATAACGAAAACGTCCCCTCAAGTTTGGCAACGAAATGGTATGAAGAACACGCCCCGTATGTTCGTGCTCCGTTCCTCATTCTTGCCGTGATGTTGAACGCGGTTATCGTCTTTACGATTTTTGCTCATCGAAAGGCTCGCCAGCAGCACAACATTTTCGTCTGTAACCTAGCCCTGGCCGACCTTATAAACGCCATCTGCTTGGCGATGTTCGACCTGAACTTGGTAAAGGTGAATTCGACTAGACTGCTATACCTGTAAATTCCCTGAAACCATGCTTTTGAGTTTTTTGTTGTGTTATTTTATAAATATCATTATACATATGAATATATATATATATATATATATATATATATATATATATATATAAAGTAGTACAACATTTGTTTCCTATAATATGAAAATATAACATAATGATATCATTTATATTACACTATCTATTTAGAAGTGTCAATATGATACTGAGGAGAATCTCTGCAGCAAAAACTCTATTACTCAATGGATGTATACCCAAAGAATAATAGGCATGGTAGGAAAAGTAGTACAACATTGGGTTTTTTTCTACTTTCAATTAACATACAATATATGATATACATCATTACGATGAATATTCTATTTCAATATGTTTGCTGAATACACTTTTAAAGGGGCATTCCGGACGATTTTCATAATTTCACATCATGTAATACATAAATCGACAGCTCCATGTGAAGAGTTTGTTTGCAAAAACCGATAAGTCCATTTTTGAAGATTTTGAAGTACGGTCTGTGTCATAAAGTACAAAATAATACGTTTTAAATGATATATGGGTCACTACATATAAAGGTACTTTTTTGAAGTTATGGTCAAAGGAAGCAACAATTTTCTTATTATTCTCCCTATTTTTCGTGACCTTTAATCGCAAATATCTCCATTTGGCAAATATGGACTTATCGGTTTTTGCGAACAAACTCTTCATGTATAGATTTGTGGAATTTATTGTGGTCCTTGAGCAGAGAAACTAATAAATTAAAAATCTTAAACAAATTACACTGAACAGTGTTGATGACATCAGAGCCTCATATATTTCAGAATTGCAGCAGTGTAATTCCATTACAATACCGCTTGCTCAACAAGTTCACCTGTGAAAAATCTATGCATGCCTTCTTCTTTTGTTCTGCTTCCTTAAGCCCCAACTCATGCATTCCTTCGGTGAGGCTGCTATGTCATCATCCTTGTTCATTGCAATTTGTTATAGATTTTGAAAACATTCTCATTCCTCATCCCAATCACTAAAAATTCTGAAACTCTGTGCTCAGTTTGACTAATTTATAATTGTTCAAATGTAAAAGTCTGAAAATCATCCGGAGGTCTCCTTTAAAGACAACTCGAACAAAGGATGGAACTGAATCTGCGGCTTCTACACACTTCCCTGTATAATCGCTGATTGAAATGCTTTAGCTTTCGTTTTTCACAGTTGACAGAAAAAGGTACTATATGCACATTTTTTTTAATGTGGAGAATATGAACATCGCCTTTGTCGGTTTATATTCAATGTGGATGTGGAAATGATACATAAAAGAAAACCGGGATGAACTGTTGAAATAATGCCAGATTTGACGTCTGGTGCTCATTAAAAAAATAATAAATAAAAGAAAAAGATAGTGGCAGTTAGTGGCCCAATGACGCTGGATGCAATAATAACTATGTGGGCAAACAATTCTCTTATGAAGTGCAGGATCCAACGCCGATGACGCACACGTCATCTTTTGACGTACATGTCTTTTGTGTGTGTGTGTGTGTGTGTGTGTGTGTGTGTGTGTGTGTAATTAGGTGTTCATATGATGGGGTGGAAGAAGTGAGTGTGTGATGGAGAAGTGATAGACCACGTTGAGGAGCTCTTATAAATCTCTGACAATGATGTTGATGAGTGATGTACTTGACATGTCAAAAGAATGAACCAAGTAAATATAAAAAGGAATTATCATCCTATTTCATGCTGGTTTCGTTTTGCCGACCTAGAGACCACAAAAGTCAACTGTTCCTAATTATGCTTGAAACTATTTCCTCTCTATGTCACTGAGATGTCAAAATAATACCTGTCCCGCTTCACCCAATCCATGCAGTTGTTGTTTTTTATGATTGTGACATTAAACATTGTTAGGAAAAAACGTCTAGAACGTACACAACTTTCTCGTTAGGATTTTATAGTCTGATATATTTGTTTGATGTTGATTTTTCATCGTCAACATCCACAAAGAAGACTTAAAAAAAAAATAGGAGAATGTCATTAAATCTCTCTACGATTTATTTCTTACAACTCAGTGACAGACAGACAGAGAGAGAGAGAGAGATCATAGTTTCATTTATGATCATACCAGAAAAACTGGATGATGGTTACCTAGAAATATGAAGGATTATTATAAAATGTAAAAAAAAATGTTTTTCTATCATAGAAACAAAATAGATAAAAGCGCTTACTATTAATATTGTTTTTTTTTTTGAAGACTCAACACTCCTCTTTCATAATCGAGCACGTTACCATTGCTTCATTAAATTTTGTTCGTCCAGTACAGGCATCTGACAGGGTAGCTGCTATAGTGCTTGTTTGCTCGGTTTTTACAACAAAAGAAAAGAAAATGCTTTTATGTAAAAAAAGAGGCCGTTAAAGTGGGTGCTGTTCGTTATTCCGAAGGTTCGCTATTACGAAGGTTCGTTATTCCGAAGGGTCGTTAATCCGAAACACGCAAATTCCCTATACCTACAGGTTCGTTAATCCGAAAATGAAAAAGGGTTCGTTAACCCGAAAATTTGTGTCTTTATTCCGAAGGTTCGTTTTTCCGAAGATTGGTTAATCCGAAAATGAAATTCGGAACAATGAACCTTCGGAATAACGAATCTTAGGAATAAAGAGCCTTCGGAATAACGAACCTTCGGAATAACGAGCTGTAACCGTTAAAACCACCACCACCACTAAAACAAAAAAAAAAAGAAAGACACACACACCCACACACACAGTAACTGTTTATCATCAAGAAAAAATGGGGTAAGATAACTTTGAATGATCATATTAATTAATTATCGTCCACACCAATCTCTTGACTTTCTACCTCCCACCGTTCATTATTCCGGGGACATCCCACGAGCTACATACCCACGAGTCATACTGCCCACGAGCTAGAGACATTGCAACAACAAAAATGTCCATGAGCCATACACACCACAACCAAGAGTCTTACAGCTCACGAGCCATTCAGCCCAAAAGATGGACACCAAGTAAACAGGCCCATGAGCTAGACACTATTACAAATGAGGCCCATGAGTTGGACTCAAGGCAATAATAGGTCCATGAGCTCTACACTACTTAAATCAACCCCTTGATATCTCAAGATCTTGGGCCTTTTTGCCCATAGTGTCAAGCTTATGGCTTTCATTTACCTACATTGCCTCGTGCATGGACCTTTGAATTATTATTATTATCATAAAGTGTCTAATCCTTGGACCGTTTAGCTCATGGGTCTAATTTACTTAATGTCAAATTTGTGAGTCTTTTGTACTTAATGTCTAGCTGAATTTAACACTAAGAATGTTGGATCTACGTTTTAATTTTTCTGGCTAAAAATAATGTACATAAATGCACGTGTAAAAAAAAATTAATATAGAATGTAAAAATAAAGCATTCATTTTTGTAAATTGTAGAGACAGGATATCGGCAAATATAAGATTCGAGGTAAAATCTATAATGCGAAATAGTCTAGGAAGTGATCAGTATGGCACGAGTAAGTCTGACAGTTTGAACATAATCATGATAATGATGGTATTGGATTATTGGTTATGAGTTAATTTTCTTTCTTCCCTTCCTTTTCTACGTGTATCTGTCTACGGTATGGTGGATCGAATCTTCATTTCAAGCCTGTCGCTCTGTCGGGGATTTTCACCAGCTCCAATGCTTCAATTCTGAGCATATTTCTTGTCGTTCTTTACTGGTTCGTAACGATCAGGATCGACCCCTTCGGCACGTGCAAAGTTGTGACGACGCGGCGCTGCTTCGCACTGTGTATCATTGCATGGCTGTCGTCTGTGATTTATTGCACATTGGTTACAACACCAGTATCACAACAAGACGTCTTCGTTTGGCCAACCTTGTCAGCAATTCAAGGTGCATTACTGATATGCATTCTTCTCTTCACAGGGATAGCATACGTTTTGATTTACATTGGAATTTCGCGCGCGTCGTTAGTTGGACATTTCGCAGATGTGCAGAAGATCAGGGAAAGTCAGCGCCTCCTGCTCACCTTTGCGATGATATACGGCACGTCCGTAGCGTCTTTGACGATATCTTGTATATATCCGATGGCACGCGCTCTGCACAAAGAACTAACTGCGTCTTGGATTTCCGAAATGTCATATTTGGCCTTGATCCTCAACGACGTGGCCAATCCATCCATTTTCTTATGGCGGTCACGTGATTTCAGGATGCTAATAACATCAAGTCATTTTTGCTACTGCACTTGGGCTCGGAGGCGAGTTACAGGTGGTGTTATTGACGTTGTCCCGTAGACATCCAGCCAGTAACATCTCGGCTCCGGTATACCAACAAATCCACCTAGAGCAGTAAGAGACTGCAGAGACATGTAGAAAAGATTAATTTGGATTAAGAGATCTTAGAAGCATGTAAGAAAGTCATGTTACTTCTCACGTGAAGCATGTTGTCTCAATTTTGTAATTTTTGTTGCGTCAATTTGTATCACACTTGTAATCTAGAGTATCTTTTCGTTTCTGTTTAAAGGTATCGTTTACCATTGGGAGCAGTGATTAAAAAAAAAAATTCCAGTAATCGCATTTAATGCATAGGTGTAGGTTAGTTGTATCACAAAACATTACACATGTATATGAAAATTACATAAAGTCTAAAATTAATTAAAACCTATAATATAAGCAGATATGAAACTAGGCTTATTGCACCTCGGTGCTTCAGGCCATCAATCTTGTATAGCCCGCCCCAAATCCCATGATGAACTCCTACAAAGTATAACTATTGTATTTATTTTTGAAAGTTGAAGTTACCCCCAACCCACCCTCCCTTTATGCTTCAAGCAAACTAATAATTTTGGTATTATGTTTTTGCATTATTTATGAACCAGGTTTAACTGTGTATTTGTTATCAACCGTTTTTAATATATACATACACCCCATAATAGATGATTAGAATAATGTTGTATTTGAATCAAGTTCTTTTCTCAGCGATCCGTGGTATTGTTGTGCTACGGCGTACATAGGCCTTCTGTCTGCGGTGCATGTAGATTTCTGTGGAGAAGGGTCATTTCTAGACCCCGAAGTTTTATGTTGGACACCTGTAAATCATAAATGTGTTGGATTGATAGGAGGTAATCAAGTGTACATTTAATTGTCATTAACTTTGTATTGATAAACACGGATTATTACGTAAGAAATTGAAAATGGTTATATAGATTACTTAAGAAATGGCGCCTTAATTATTATTCACAGTACATAGCGCCCTCAAACCAACCACCCGAAAAGCTATGTAGTCAGAATAACCTGTTCTGAATTGCCATTACGTTGCTACATAGCGTTGTATACCCATTCTCACTCCTGGTACAAATACCAATGGTTAAGTTAATGTGCACCAGATGTTGTATGATTAGCACCCCTGTGTGTTTAAAAAGATCTGATTGACTCTATGTTTCTTGTTGCTAGGCAATCCTTGAATACGAAAAAGCTGACATACATAGTAGTGAGCCAATCCGGTCAATACCCTCATTCTCACTATTGGTACACATACCAAGGGACAAAATCCTGCCCACCAGTTGATACATGATTAACGCCTCCAAATATGTGTAAAAGAAGCTCCAGCTGTCATTATTATTCTTGTGATTATATAGGCAGTCCTTTGAGTATCATAGATGTAGCATACACAGTACTGAATCACTGCGGTCAATGCGCTCATTCTAACTTTTTGCACAAATACCAAGAGGTAATTTCTGTCTACCAGATGTTGCACGATTAACACCTCGATCTGAATACGTATAAGAAAAACTCCGACTGCCATTATCTTTCTTGTTGCTAAGCAGTCAATTCAGTATGAAAAATTTGGTATACGTAGTATTGAGTCAGTACGGGCAGGTATCGGACACATTTTTGCCTCTTTAAGGTATTTAGTAAACACTGGTCGACAGGTTATCTATATCCGCAATAGAGCTTGAGCCCCGGTCGATTGGTATCACATTTTATTCAGTGATTAGGTTTTAAATAGATAATTTTAGTATGACGCTCGGTTTAGTGAGCTTAACCCAGCATATGTGTTGATACTACTGTCGCCCCAAAGACAAGACTGAAAACAAAACAAAATTAAACAACGGCACAGTTCGGCGTTTTTTTATAATTTTTCGCTATTGTATCCATTCACATTATTGATTACTACATCATACAATCGGGTGTATTTATGAACTACAGTTTCTATGTTGAATATCTCCAAACTGTTTGCGAACAGTTTCTATGTTGAATATCTCCGAACTGTTTGCGTAGTAGATGGTAAAGTCTGTATTCTTTTTTCTTTCTCTTGTTTTACGAGGCAAAGTTTGATAGTCGTAGGGTGTATTGCAGAATCAAATCGGTCTTTTATCCGACCCCAATTTCAATCCGTACATACTGTTACAGTCGTTAGCAATGCGGAGGCCCATCCATTATGTACTGTTTAACGCATGTCCGCATTTCTCCTGTCAACTGCCGAAGTGATGGTGCTTCAGTTTATTCAGCGCATTGCAACCAAATATTTATTTTTTTTTCTTTTTCCTCTACTGATGTAATATATTGTCAAGGTATGGTGCACATTGGGGTGCATTGTGGGGTCGGCGTGGTTGGCTGCCGGGCCCCCTTCCACTCCCTTCATATGGTATAAAACCATGTGGAGGGGGGGGGGGGGGGGGGGGGGGTCCGGTGGTTGACCGTGTTGGCCCTGCGGTGTGCTCCGGAGTGTCACTAACCCTTAATATGTTAAGTGTAGGCCTCTTCACAGGTCAACAGACAACCGGTGATTCATTTTACAAACTACTACAAGTGACGCTTCGTATGTTGGACTAGACACCTGCACTACATCGAAAACGGAAACTTTAGAAAATGTCAATGGTTGGTATGCATGCGGTGTAATTGCGAAAGCAATTATTACACAGGATGATCTGAAATAACCGCATTTCAACGTTTCACACCCCTTATCAAAGAGCTCCATTTGTGTGTTACAGGTGAACCAGATTTTATGTTCTATTCTTATGATAGTAAATCCAGTGCAGGAGTTTTGGTAGAGTTTGCATTGAGGACTCAATGAGGTGAATAATAGTTAAATGTGCATTTATACGCAGATTTATAGCTAAGTTCCCCTGTTTGTTTGTTGTTGTTTTTTATGACTACTAGTAGTAACGTAATTATGTTGACTCTGGCTCTAAGTATTTCGTTTCAATTACTCCTTTATAGTTTGTTACAGCACACCACGCACCGATGCACCTCATCGTATACACCCCGTGCATACGATATGCACTGCACTCCACGTTGCACCACGATATGCAGTTATCACATAATGTCACTCATTGTAAATGAATTTTGATTTTGGAATAGATGACCAACAGCTAGTGAACCACACAAGCCAATACTTCACTATCAACGAATTTAACAGTCAATTTCCTTTCAATACCGCAAATCAGATTTGTGCTAATTTCAGTTTAATTCATTTTAATATAAGAAGTTTAAATAAAAATTTTGAAATATTTGAATTATTTTTAAGTTCCCTCAATGATTTCCCATTTTCCGTCATAGGAGTTACCGAGACATGGTTGCACACCAATTCCCCGGACCTATTTGGCATTGAAAATTACAATTTTATTCGTAATGATAGAAAGTATGGCAAAGGAGGTGGGGTTGCCATGTACGTCAATAATCAAATTGAATTTAAAATTCGAACTGATTTGTGTATTCAGGAAGCAGAAAGTTTATTTATTGAAATCCTAAATGAAAATGAAAAAAATATTATAGTTGGTACTATTTACCGTCCTCCACAAAATGACATTCAATCTTTTTTTGATAACTTCGACCATTGTGTTAATGAAATCTTTGGAGAGAGAAAATCCATTTTCTTGATGGGAGATTACAATATAGATTTATTGGAACCTACCCATTTCCACGACATATTATTTTCCAATTCAATGCATCCCCACATCAATAAACATACCAGAATAAATAACACCACACATAGCAAAACATTAATAGATAACATAATGTCTAACGTAATAACGGAAACCTGTACGAACGGCATTATTTACTCAGATATATCCGATCACCTACCAATTTTTATGATAAATGATAAATCTGTAACAACCCCAATACGTCACCAACCCAAACAATATTTGAAAATGCATAGAAATGTAACGCCACATAATATTGATTCATTGAATCAAGATTTATTTGAAGAACAATGGAATGACGTCTTTGAACTCCA
Organism: Diadema antillarum; assembly: GCF_040938485.1. Lineage (NCBI taxonomy): Eukaryota > Metazoa > Echinodermata > Echinoidea > Diadematoida > Diadematidae > Diadema > Diadema antillarum. The sequence continues at coordinate 363,712 of NW_027272541.1, read as the reverse complement.
AGATGTTAATTCTTCTTATGAAATTTTCTTACAAAAATTATTAGATTATTGTGATAAGCACATTCCTTTAACTCCCAAAAGAAAAGGAAGGAAAAAAGGATTACCCTGGATTACTCAAGGCCTTATACGTTCCATTCTCACTCGAAACCGTCTTTATAAAATATCTTTGAGAAAACCTACTCCTAAAAATGTGAAAAGGTATAAAACATATAGAAATAAATTAACTACCTTGATTCGAGTCTCACGTAAATCATATATTTCAAATAAACTCGAATCTAATAAGGATGATAAAAGTGCTCTTTGGCTGACTGTTAATGAAATACTCAAAAAGAAACCTACGGAATGTCCTGACAGCATTACTCATAACGATAATGTTATTACCAATCCTGACCAAATTGCAAATATTTTAAACAATTTTTTTGTTAATGTTGGTCCTTCTTTAGCAACATCTATTCCTGCAAATGATGCAAAGAATTATAAAGATTATTTATTTGAAAGTAATCAAAATTCTTTGTTTTTTACTCCAATTAATGAATCGGAAATTATTGATACTGTTCGATTTTTGAAATGTAGTAAATCCTGTGGGTCTGATAATTTAAGTGTGAATTTGTTGAAAAAAATAATTTACCCCCTAGCAGCCCCTCTCACCCATATATTCAATCTATCCCTACTCAACGGAAATTATCCAGACTCCTTCAAAACGGCCAAAGTTATCCCCATTCATAAAAGAGAAGATCCCTTAATGGTGAAAAATTATACACCCATTTCATTGTTACCTGCAATATCGAAAATTTTAGAAAAAGTAGTTTACAAGCGTCTCCACTCGTTCATGATTGAAAATGAAATATTAAATGCGAATCAGTTTGGTTTTCGGAAAGGATTTTCTACCGATTATGCTATAATTAAATCTGTTGATAATATTATTGATGCGCTTTCTAAAAAGGAGCACATAATTGGAGTTTTTATGGACCTTAGTAAAGCGTTTGACACTATTGATCATGATATTTTCTTGAAAAATTATATAACTATGGTGTGAGAGGGATTACTCTGTCGTGGTTCAGAAGTTATCTAAGTCATCGAAAACAATATGTTGTATTTAAATTCACTCACTCAACATATTCAAACGTGTCATGCGGTGTCCCTCAGGGATCTATCCTTGGGCCCCTACTCTTTTTGATTTATATCAATGATATTATCAACTCCTCTCCTCGTTTAAATTTCATCTTATTTGCAGACGACACCAATGTTTTTTATTCCCACAAGGACATTGTAACACTGGTTGACACATTAAATACGGAATTAAGCAACATCTCGAAGTGGTTTAGAAGTAATAAGCTTTCATTGAATATTGATAAGACATGTTTTATACACTTTCATACGTTGCAATCCCAACCCACCCTTCCTCAAAGTATTTTTATTGATGATATAAACATTGCTGAGAAACATTCAACCAAGTTCCTAGGAGTAACCCTAGATAGCAATCTAACTTGGAATACTCATGTTCAGAATATTACAACAGCAATATCTAAAGTAACTGGTGTTTTAAGAAGAATAAAATATTTAATTAATGATCAAACTTTAATTATGTTATACAACACTTTATTTTTACCATATGTAATGTACTGTAATATTGTATGGGGCAACAGTAGCAAAACAAAATTGAACACAATTTTTCTTCTCCAGAAAAAGGCTCTTCGTATATGCACACATTCACATTTTTTGGCTCACACTGACCCCATATTCTATCGCCTAAAAACTTTGAAGGCCCATGATATACATTTATACCTAACTGCCATATTTATGTATAAACACACTCGAAATGCATTACCATTTTTTCATAATACCCTAGTAACCAATGACCATATTCACTCATACCCTACCCGTCGTTCCCATGATTTTCACTTAAGTAATCCGAAGCTTTTACTTGCTCAAAAGTCGATTAGACATCAAGGTCCGGATACATGGAACACTCTTCCTGAGGAGTTGAAACAGTGTGCCTCCTTGTTTTCATTTAAAGCAAACTTAAAGAAGTACATTTTATTACAGTATATTTCAAATATGAACTAAAAACAAATAAATTATATAAACCTGTAACTAATGTTGGTCTCCTGATAGCAACAGCGCATATCGTCCCCTCTTTCAGTAAACCAATTTCACTATTCTAAATTCCAGCCTATCTGCTATTGTGTACCCTCAAGCACCTGCACACACATTCACCACCACCACCATCGCACACCAGAGTTTATTTTCCCCTGCTACCTTCGCAGCAGAATTTATATTGTTACGAATTTAGTACGTCCTTATCTTTTCCTCGGGCCGGCCATCTTTTCAAGCAATGCTTATAATGGCGGCCCTCTGCATAATCGTTTCTTAACTATAAATGTTATTCTTATCACTGCTGCATAGACATGCATACTGTATATTAAATTTCTTTCATATCGTTGTTTATGCAAGTCAAAAGACTGTGTTAAATTTACTTTACATATGTCCTACGTGTTCATGATTATGTACTTAGTATGTATCTTGGTTTATGCAAGTCAAACGACTTTGCGTTTAATTTACTTTGTATATTTCCTGCATTTTCATGATTATGTAACTTATGTATATTGATTTGCAGAAAATAAAGTATCTATCAAACAAACAAAAGATATCACTACTTTTTTAATTTAGTCTAGAATCAATAATAATAATAATAATAATAATAATAATAATAATAAATCATTTATTAAGCGCAGAAACTATGTCTATATATTCTACTGCGCTTAAAGAGCTCTTAAATTTCTATGTTGCACCATGCTGTATGGGAAGTAAAACAAAAGAAATGGGCCCATGCTAAAACAAAAAAGTTTTCACTTTTGATTTAAAAACTGTCTAAAGTCTGACATTTCCGAATGTCTAATGGTAATCTATTCCACAATCTAGGGGCTGCACAAGAAACTGATCGGTCACCTAAGGTAACTTTTAATTTGATTTCGGGTATCTGCAATATCAATCTATCATTTATACGGCGGAGATTATGACCATGAGTCTGAGATTTAAAGTTCAATAATTCACTGATATAACTAGGGGCCTGACCATTCAGAGCTTTATAAACCACTATCAATACACTGTATCTTGATGCTGGTATATAATTTACCAACATAGTAAACAAAAACGTATTATTAATTAACTGTACAGTGAAGAGTACTCTCGAGTTGGTGTTGTTGTTGTTGTTTTTCAAAACATGAACTAATTAATGTGAAAATTCAGCCTTGAAACTTTCAACCGTGTGGCCGTGCTTACTCAACGGCTTCATAAATCTTCTAAAACACTTTTCATATTGTGACAACTTGCATGGCATGTACTGGCACGTACACATACACAAAGAAAAACAAGTTGTGCTTTTAATGGAGATTAAAAGCACAACTCTATCTCTGTTACTAAAGAAAGTGAAATGTCTATGTTCTTTTTGAAAAATGAAATAAAATTTGAATTTAATTGGATTGATATATTTTTGAAAAACTGCTAGATGAACCGATTCTGCATGTTCTGTGATTACATTAGAAACAGCTTACTGTTGATACTGTTTCAGCAAATGTTTCAGAATTTTTTTGGAATGTGTGGAAAATATGGAATGCATAGAATATGTGGAATTGAAATAATCTAAATACCTGAAACTTTCAAGATTTTTTTTTCATATGTTTTTCGATTTATATATTTATTTATCTTTTTTTAGAGAAATTTTGTTTGAAAAGTGCGCTACGAAAGAAGCAGTGTTATTCAAAACTAACCGATACATTTCACGAAATTTCTGCGTATGTATTTGACCTACTCGCAATTTGGGCATATTTCTTTCGTTGAGATTTCGGTATTGTCAAAAGTTGTTCAATAGTTGAGGTGTTTAAATTGACTTTTCTGCAATTATTCCACTTACACTTTTTAGAAACTACATTTATTACAAGAAAGGTATAAATGTGGAACAGAGGTGCTCAAAACAAAGTCAATTGTCATTTTGATATTCAAGAGTTATTCATCTTGTCTGGAAAGAAAATGAAACAATTATGTTTTGTGAAATAATGGAGCAGATCCTAATCAAAAGAGTTGTTGAGAGCGTATATATGACAGCGCATTTATCACGTTTGACAATGCTAATTTTACTGTACTGTATCTTTTTTTTTACATGAACAGAATATAGAAAATTATTACTGACGAAGTAATTAATAACAGTTTGGAGAATCCATCTGCAGTGAAATTACATCAAACTTTTCAGGAGTTTTAAAGGACTAATACCCTATTTAAAATTAGAACTAAAAGATTTCTGTCCTCTTCTTTTAAGTGTGAATATTTTGTAACAATATGAAAGGACATTGCCAAATGCATGACAGAAATAAATGAGAATGAATAGTAAGTGAAGGTATATTCTGCGGAAGAAAAATATGAAAATAAATTCAAACTAACAGATTTTAGTTCAGATAATATAGACTGATCGAGCTAGTAACCATTATTGTGTTTTGCAGCTTGAGTGATGTGACTATTTGTTTAAACACTGTTAATTGAGAACAACTTTAAACAATGTTAAAAAAATCATTATTGCAAAAAAAAAACGACAGAAACAATACCCCTATGTCACAGTTCTTATCACGTTGTCTTTACCTGTATTATGACTCTATAAAAGACCACAAGATGCAGCGGCGAAATTTCTGCACCAGGGGATAAATCGCTTCGTATTATAGATGCTGTCACGTGATGATGCTATGCTCACACACACACAAGAAAAAAAATGCATGATTATAAGCAAAGTTCAAACATTCGTTTCACATTAGTAAATTGTAGGTCAGCGCAACTCTGATTCCATATTTTTGACACCAACTAATAGATTTGAAATTATTGATATAGTTTCCTGTTTTGAGAACAAACGAAGTTCTGGTTATGATGAGATAGATAATTTCATACGTAAGGGTGTTATTTCCTCGATTGCTGATCCACTTGCTCATATATTCAATTTGTCAATCCTTAACGGTGTGTTTCCGGATAAAATGAAATTGGCTAAAGTAATACCAATATTTAAGAAAGGTGATAAACTTGAAGTCAGTAATTATCGCCCAATTTCATTATTGTCTTCACTTTCTAAGGTTTTAGAAAAACTTATTTATAAGAGAATGAGCAATTTTTTGAAGGTACATGAAGTTTTTAACTATCAGTTTGGTTTTCGTGAGAAACATAGTACTTCGCATGCTCTTTTATATTTCGTTGATAGAGTAGTTCATGCCATCGATAATCACTCTCATTTAGTTAGTATTTTCTTGGACTTCTCCAAGGCCTTCGACACCATCAATCATGACATTTTACTTTATAAATTATCGCATTATGGAGTACGTGGGAAGGCCTTGGAGTGGTTCAAGAGTTATTTGTTCGATAGAAAACAATTTGTTACAATTAAAAACAATGATTCAGTTATCAGAGAAGTCAAATGTGGCGTCCTACAGGGAAGTCTTTTAGGGCCGTTATTGTTCATTATTTATATCAATGATTTTTGTCGTGTATCTGATGATCTCTCTTTTATTCATTTTGCAGATGATACTAACGTATTTTTTTGCCCATAATGATATTGATTTTCTTGTTCACAAAATCAACATTGAATTGAATAAAGTGACAAATTGGGTCAGAGCTAATAAGTTATCACTTAATGCTCAAGAAACGAAATATATGATTTTCAGCAATACTGTTGATAGTTTAATCACTAATATAGTTTTAGATGATTCTCATCTACAAAGAGTATCAAATATTAAATTCTTGGGGGTCATTGTAGATGATAAACTTTCCTGGAAATCACATGTTGATAATATTTGTAATATAATATCGCGTAATACAGGTGTTATTAATAGATTGAAATTTCATATTCCTCAAAAAACATTACTTATGTTATATTCGTCGTTAATATTGCCTCATTTGAATTATGGAGTTTTAGTATGGGGCAACACGCATCAGAATTTACTTGAAAGAGTGTCCCTCTTGCAAAAGAAAGCCCTCCGCATTATCTGCCATTCCCCTGTACGTTCTCATACAAACACGTTGTTTACCTCCAATAAGCTCTTAAAAATTAAAGATTTATTTTTGTATAACTTAGGCCAATTTATGTATAAGTATTGAAACAATTTGCTTCCGTTTATTTTTAATTCCATGTTCCTAAAAAACCAATCATTTCATGAATATCCCACTAGGCGTTCCAATGAATTTCACGTACCCCTCTTACGCACGATTCTTGCTAAAAATACACTTATCTATATCGGCCCAAATTATTGGAATTCTCTGAATCATGATATAAAAAACGCCCCATCCATACATTCTTTCAAGAGGAGACTGAAGTCCTTTCTACTGCAGTCGTATGACTTTCCAGGACTCAACTAGCCATTTGGCCTTCTTTCTCACATACAGACTTACTTTTTCCTCTTTGAAGAATAAATTCTAATCTTTTGGATGTCTGCTGCTATCTACGCTTTCGCCAAAAGAGTCAAAGACATGAATGTCTGTCTTATTCCTGTTCTCACGTCCCTTCATTTCCTTGCTTTTCTCCTTTCAGACGCTACAATCACTTTTTTCCCCTCCACAACCATTTTCTGTTTCCCTTGATACACTTCTGTCGAAGATCGCTGTCTCTGTTGTGCATTTTCGTTTGCTATTTTGTCTTCTATTTGTTCATCGTTTCCATTCCGTTTTGTCCCGTACAGCCTTTTCTTCAGTAGTTGTTTTGCTGTCTAGTCTTGTTTCATGTTTTTTCGCGTCTGTTAGTCTTGTCCATCCCGTTTTGTCCCGTACAGCCTTTTCTCCAGCAGTTGTTTTGTTGTCTAGTCTTGTCCTATGTTGTTCACGTCTGTAATAGTAAGTGTATTTATCTGTGATTCTAGTTCTCAGTGGGCTTCCAGACTTCTTCCTCTTTTTTTCACTCTCCTATAGTATTTATAATGCTTTAATTAATTTTTCCATTGATGTTATTATTCCAGAGGGGCCCACATTCTACAAGCTCTGTCTTTTTAGTGGGTCTCTCCATTTTTCGCACTTTAAGCAAAGTTATACATGTACTATATTTCGATCACTTCTGTTTTTTTTTTACTACAATGTATAATTACTATGTGGTCCTCCTCAATTGGTTTATATTCTTTTCGATACATAATGTTCTGTTTACCTTATTCTCTGTTGTCAAAAGAAGTGTAACTTATATGTTTTGTCGAAAAATGAAATAAACTTTGAATTGAATTGAATTGAAATTGAATATTGCCGTTCACTTGCGGCCTCTTTTACAGTAAAACATGTGTATGTTCTGAACTCATCAAACAGAATCTCTTTTGGTTCATTAAATCTGAAAATTTAAGAACTTTTATAACCAATGAAGATCGTCCCAAATGCCTGCACATGCGCATGAGAAAGAGACACCTCGCCGCGTTCGACACATAGCACAGCAAAGGTTATACTGGAGATGGTATAAGCATCATGCATTGTATAACAATCCCTTGAAGGAGCACTTCATTTGCGGTTCACTTTTGAAAATACTCGTCATCATTCTCAGTAACCATGGTAACAATGAATCTTACATCGTTGGACCTGGAAGCAGATAACGGAAACGTTTCTACAGGCCTGGCGACGAACTGGTATACGGCCGTCGAAAGGCGCGAAAACAGCACAATATTTTCGTCTGCAACTTAGCCGTGGCTGACCTTAAAAACGCGGTCTGTCCGGCAATGTATGACCTAACTAACTTGGGGAAGGTGAGCTTTAGTAGACCGCTTAAACTTGTCCAGTCCCGAGAAGCATGTTTGTGTAGTTTGATTATGTTAAATGTATCTTAAATCATTAAATCTTCCGATTTATTATTGTAATCATTTCATAACGAGTTGAAAATATATCCTCTTCCGATGGAAACCTTCATTGATAGCAAAAAGTTGGTGCAAAATCTCTGATACCTGCTAACTTTCAGTGCTACATTTCAAAGTGATTCTTTAATAATTGTCACCACGTGCGGAAGTTGCCGATTTAATGAATTTGATGGATTACAAAATGATAAGTTCTGCAACAGTAATCAGGACTTGATGGGACAATGTCTAGTCGAGAGGAACTCTCCTGTATATATCTTATGAGTTGTCTGAAGTGTCACGTATTCATTTCAAGAATTACATCAATAGGACCCTATTTGTCTCAACATTGTGAAAGTTAGGAAGTTATGCAGCTTTGAAATCGCTCCTATTGTTTTTACACAGACCAGTAGTATTGGTTGCTAGCATTCTGAGTTGAGTGATTGATGTCTTTCGCTTCAAATTACACTTCTCTCCCAATGGTTTGTACAAGACTTTACCAAAGAAATGGCGTTTTGTCTTTATACAAATTAGTCATGCCATCAGTGCATTCCACTTAAAGAACATCAGTGTTATATTATCATACACAATAATGATAATGAGATGCAGCTCAACAAAATCAAGTTTACGGAAAATTGAATATGAGACTGATGGGAAATTTTTGATTTTTGTTTTGGTATGGGGCATTTTCTCTCAGTTAGTCAAACACAAGTAATATGATCTATTCCAATTACTACTGCGACAGATATAGTTAATATTACAGTTGCATTAATTATTTAATGTGACGGATACCAGAAACCTTCTGTGATTAATGTTTATGTCAGTTTATATTATTATAATATACTGAGTTGTGTCTTACGGAAGGAAGAGCTGTGGAAGACGTTGAACTTGTTGTCATTGTTGACCCTCTCGGCACATTTCGTCGCCTGCCAATCAAAAAGGAAGATCATGCATTATTGCTTCTTGGTGTTTAAGATGCAATAGCAAATTCTATGATGGGCAAACAACTTCGATATTAAGTGCATAATCCAGTGGCATGACACGCATATTCCGTCGTATTTTGACGAGCGTGTCACCTTTTTATATTAATATTCAAACGACTATGGGAGCGGGAGGTTTTGTCATGCCCAAAGTGTGAATCAATGACAAAATCATCAATCGTTTTCAGGCTTGTTTCGCTATACTGTACAAAGGATGATGATAACGAGACGAAATTATTACCTCTCGTTATCCCTGTCATTAAATATGTCAAGACACTATCATTCTCGCGTCACCATTATTATTATGACATCTACTTTTTTCTAAGAAATCATGTGAAATGGTTCGAATCCCACGACGGCAGTTGTGCATGTCTTTTGACATTCACTTATTATCATATCATTATGGCCAAGTCTGTCAAAAGTCAAAGCAATCAGTTCTTTGTGTAAAAGACTCCTATCTCATTTGCATCAAAGAACCCATCTCACATCACTTGGAAAGGGGAGGGAAAAATCTCCGTTCCGATTATTATCTTGATATTCACCAACATATATTTACATGTTCTTCTTCAATATCCCAACTGTTCAGTCTTGACTTTTCCTCAAAATCACTATAAAACTTTTCGAGCAATGCTGACACAGACAAACGAACATGTAACCAAACGAGTGAATGCATAATCTTAACTTTTCGGTAAGAGTTAATCATTTTGAGCAGAATAGTTTACAGTTATAGGCGTCCTAAATGTCCGTTGATTGATTTTAGACGCAGAGTCCCAATTCAATGCAAGCATAAATTAGCATGCGACATCAGCTACCAATTCTCAGTCGTGTTTTCATGCGGCATATCTGTCTTAATTTGTGATTATTCATTGCTTATAATTTACAGAGCATTTCCAATTTCAGGGGCAGCTTCATAATTATCTTCTACAGAAGAGGATGTGATATGGGGAAAAAGTGAAATTAAGATTGTTTTAATCTTTTCTGCACTTACGCGTATTGATAAAAATGCACAGTACACATTATGAAAAGCGTTTTTTGGTGATTTACCTCATATGAATTATTATGACAAGCTGGTGACTCAGTTAGAATCTACAGCGAAATATAATAAAAAGTAAAATAATATGTATAATTATGTATACAAATGAAAAGAGTAATCATATTTTTATCAATATCAAAACAGATTGACACTTTTACCTTCAAATCAATTTTCATTTCCCTATTTTCTACGTGTATTTCTCTACGTCATGTACTACCATGGGCAGAATCTTCACTATTTCCAGAACGTCACTATGTCGGGGATTTTCTCGCGCGCCACCACTTCGACTTTTAGCTTATTTCTTGTCGCCCTCTACCGGTTCATAACGGTCAGGATCGACCCTTTTGGAACTCGTAAAATCGTGACGACGTGGCGCTGTTTGGCGATATGTATCACAACATGGATCTTCTCTGTGAGTTACAACGGATTGATGACATCATCCCTATCGCCGGAAGGGAGCATCATTCGGCGTAGCATGTCTGCGCTGCAAGGTGCAGCAGTGATCTGCATTCTGCTCTTCACAGGACTAGGCTACTTTCTGATTTACATCGGGATTACGCGCGCGCCGTCGGATGGGCATTTTGCGGACGCGCAGAAAATCAGGGAAAATAAACGCCTACTGCGCACCTTTGCGCTGATATATGGCACAACTGTAGCGTGTCTGACGATTTCCTTTGCATATTCAATGGCAATTAGTCTCCATGGGCAATATATTGCGCTATGGATTACTGAGATCCCCTTTTTTTCGTTGATGCTCAACAATATGGCCAATCCATCGATTTCCCTATGGCGGTCACGTGATTTCAGGATCCTAATGGTATCAGATCATTTGTGCAAGTGTAGTTGGGCTCGGAAACGGGCTACAGTTTGTGCTATTGACGTTGTCCCATACACCTGAGATAACGACATAAGTCCGGGATGCCAAGAAAGCTAGTGTACCGAAAAAGTAATGATCTCTCTCATGAATTTAACGTTACATTTTGAAAAATTTGATTGCAAAACGGCTTATATGTCCCCCCCCCCCAATGATTTTACAGTTAGTCCATCATCACATAACATTTTACCTGTAGCATGTTCAAAGAATAATCGTGAAGTTATGACAAAAACCCTATATCCATTTCATACAAATTGGGTCCTAGTTGTTGTTGTTTTTTAGCAGGTTTAATTACAATTTTAAATAGATAAGAATGTGGATAGCTAATTTGCTTTCTGATAAAAGTTTTTACTTGTTTGTAGCATATCATCACTTTAGTTAAGTTTATCAAACAACATTAGAAATGATAGTATATATCACAGCAAAACCAGTGATCAGACATGATGTACAAAAAAGGATCCAGGTCAAATTATGAATTAGATGAATTAAAGAATATAGTACTTATACAAAAAAGTCTATAATAGAAACAAAAAAAAGAGAATCTGCAATATACTGCCCTACTTTGACAAAAGGAAGCAAGTGACACCGAGTATAAATGCTACAAATGAAGAAAATATGTTTTTGGGTGGGCCCTTCAACATGGAAGTTTGTGAAGAGAAATAATAATATTCGTGCAAGTCATATTATGGTGATGCATTTATGACAATTCTAAAGTTTGTGATTTTCCCATAGAAACTCATTATTATGTAACTTGCTTCCTTTTGCCAAAGTATTTCAGATTTGTAACGAACATGAAAAATTTGGCAAAAGGAAGCATGTGACAATCATATCATAAGTATGTTACTATACTTCCTTTTGCCAAAGTATTATAGATTTGTAGCAAACATAAAAAATTGGCAAAAGGAAGCAAGTGACAATCATATCATAAGGATGTCACTTGCTTCCTTTCGCCGAAGTATTTCGGATTGCTTGCAAATATAAATATTTGGCAAAAGGAAGCAAGTGACAGTCATATCATATGAGGTTGTAACTTGTTTCCTTTTGCCAAAGTATTTCAGATTTCTAACAATCATGAAAAATCTGGCAAAAGGGAAGCAAGTAACATTCATATCATGAGAATGTTACTTGCTTCCTTTTGCCAAAGTATTATAGATTTGTAGCAAACATAAAAAATTGGCAAAAGGAAGCAAGTGACAATCATATCATTAGGTTGTAACTTGCTTCCTTTTGCAAATTTTTTCATGCAATTTCATGCACTTGCTTCCTTTTGCCACCAGAATATCTCAGAAATGGGCAAAAATTGTAACTTTTTGGATTTTTCAGTTAAATAGAGCATGCCTCAAATATGCCAAATCAATAAAAAAGTCAATGTCCATAAAAACGTCACTTGCTTCCTTTTGCCAAAGTAGGGCAGTATAGCATCCCCTCCCATCCCCCCCCCCCAAAAAAAATAAAGAAATAAGTAAAGAATAATGCCAAACTTAAACTTTACACGAAATATCAACGTCCAACAATGACAATAACATGAGTGGATATAAAATGCACATGTTAACAGAAATCGAACTAGTTAAACTCCTAATTCATTGTTACCTTTCATCTTCTATTTGATCATTATATCGGGAGACAGCAAATCTCTTCAAGAGTCATGTAAAAAAAAAGATACAACAGAATCGCTTTCCGAATTCTTTCTATCAATGATTGTATTCTAAAACAATCTTTAACCAACATAAATTGACTTGACGACCATACTAGATTCATACAATCAACGAGGCACAACTGCATCATCAGAGGTGTATGTTTTCTCTTATTCTTGTTTGTTTATTTTTCCCCACCTCACATCACACTGAAGCTTAAATAAAAGAGTAACTTTTTGAAGTTCGTCTATGGGCTATTCTTTCATCCACTCTTTCTGCTATAACGAGTCAAATGTGCACAGATTTCACACACACATACACACACACACACACACACACACACACCAATGGTCAGGAAATAAGCATTGCACACACGCACACAGATTTAGACAAACGGAGACAAAATGTCTCCATCAAAGAGAACAATTAAGTTTGGGCATTTTGTTTTGTAAGAACAGCCACAACAGCGAAGATGTAACGTCTGGATCGAAACGAGTAAGATGAAGATATTTATAATAACTATAAATACTTAAGCTATGAATATCTCTTTGGCACTTGAGTTCATATCTTGTTTGGGGAAAATGTAACGAAGATATTATTTTCGAACATAAATGTTCACGGTCTTGTTGGAAACCAACTAACAGCTGAAAGCAGGCTTTTCATGCGTGATGAAATAAAACGAAAAAACAAACGCATGCACATGCACGCATTCATTACAGCAAGCACTTCAGGTACGGCATCACAGAGCTGCAGTTGCAACTGGCATCATGCTACCAACAGACCAACACATCACTACAGTAAATTTGTACTCTGTGTCCCAGACCTACAAGCTTCTCAATCTCAAGATCCTCACTTCAAATCTGGGAGCGCTTCTTTCGCAGTTCACGTTCCAGGAACAATGAATTCTGCATTGCCGAATTCGGAGTTGAACGCCAGAAATGTTATGCTGGGCACGGCAGCAAACTGGTATCTTTCCCACGCCCCGTACGTTCGGGTTCCGTTCCACATTCTCGCCGTGGTGCTGAACGCGGTTATCGTCTGCACGATTCTTGGTCGTCGAAAGGCGCGAAAGCAGCACAATATTTTCGTCTGCAACCTAGCCCTGGCCGACCTTGTCAACGCAATTGGTATGGCGATATTAGACCTCTGCCAGGAAAGGGTGAGTTCTGGAAACCACTTAACCTTTCAATCCGAAGAAACCCTGTTTCTCTGAGTTAGTTCTCTGTCATTTTATCATAAAATTTATAAGTCATTTTGTTCCCTGACTTTTACGTGAATTCTTTAAACATTCCATTCGAGTACTCATGCTGAAAGTTAAATACATAATAGGCCTATCTTTCTCGTATAAAATACATTCAATATCTTCCCTGATATCATGTCTCTATTCTTATTCTGGTGCACCATCGGAAATGAATCAATCAATCAAGACTCTCCCATTCGTTTGCATGCTATAATAGGCTATTAAAGACTTACTGTTTTGGTTGATAGACTATATGCATGATATAATGCCGATATGCAGGTCCTTATCCCCACTATAAACGACAACGTTACAACCTGTATTTCTAGAAATATAGGTGTTCTTTCAAAGATGAAAATTTATCTTCCTGAACATACTCGTTTTATGCTTTACAATTCTTTAATCCTACCATATATTATGTATTGTAATCTAGTGTGGGCCAGAAGTTCAAAAACTAAACTCAACCCTATTTATTTACTACAAAAGAAAGCCATTCGCATCTGTACTGGATCACAATACTTAGCCCACACCAGTTCACTTTTTTATCAGTTTTTTTTAAACACTGAATATATTTGATATAAATACATTACATTCTTTGAAGTATTTGAACAACTTACTTCCAAACATTTTTCACGATTTCTTTAAACTGAATTATACCGTTCATTCATACCCCACTCGTAATTCGCAAAATTTTCATTTAGTAAATCCCAGATTATTAATTGCACAAAAATCTATAAGACACAATGGACCAAATCTTTGGAATACACTCCCAGATTATGTTAAATCATGTAAAACTTTATATTCTTTCAAGGCTAGATTGAAAACTACATTACTGTCAGATTACAATCTATGAATATAGCATTTGAATACATATTTTGTTTTGTTTGATCACATCTCTTTTCCTGTAAATTGGATTTAAAACTACAATAAATATACGCAATGTTTCTGTGTCTATCATATCATTTCATTCCCATTATCTTCAGCATCACCACTATCACTTTCATCTTTATTATCACATTTTTTCTTCATCATTACCCTGTCAACATCATCATACATCATCATCATCATCATCATCATCATCATATTTCACGTTACTCTTGTTCGTATCTATGCACTAGGAATATAAAAAACATCATGTATTTACAGTGTTTTATATTTTGTAGTATTTCTCCATTCCGCAAACAATATAATTTTTTGTGTATTATGTAGATAGGTCCCTGGGCTGCCACGTGCTCAAGCTTTTGCTTATAGTGGCAGTCCTTCTTCCGCATAATTTCTCAGATAATTATTTTTGGAATATGTTTTATAATTTGTTAATGAAATTAATTTACACATGGATTTTCCTTCTTTGAATCATGTACTTGTAATCTGCTTACTGATATTCCATGTGATATTACTGAAAATAATTTTGATTTATGTATGAAATTGTGTTGGAAGAAAAAACAAACAAACAAACAAACATCGAAGGTATATGTAACTGTGCATTATAAAAGCAAAAAAAAAATGGGCAAGTGCAAAGAGTGAAAAATAGACAACCTAATCAATTGTCAGTATTAAGGCAGGCTCACATTTCAAATACTCACGCTCAACTCTTAAAAACCTTTGAAAGAATAATGCTATTGAATTGGACGTCAGTATCGGTCATGAAAAGAATGTAGGGCCTACTTAATAACGTGCAAAGTTTCAGTTTAGTCAATTCTTTCATAGTAATTGCCATGCAATTTTAGTTCCTGTTCTTTGTTCCGCTCATTGGGGAGAGCACAAGTGGGTGAATCTACACACTTTACTCTCCGATCCAACACTTCAAAGGCTCTTTTATTAGTTCATGTACACACATTTCCAGAGTGTTTGCTTTCTTTCGATTGTTTAGATGGGTTTGGAAAGTCTAATTACCACTGATTACTTTGAATTATAACTCATTTAAGAGTTTAGAAGCTGCTTTTTCAGTTACAAAATCCATGTGTGGCAACTCTTTGGTGATTGCGTAATGCATGCAGGGTCACATATAGTATGGTTGCTATCTTATTGTAAGGCAGTAATGATTTGATGTGAAGAAAACAGTGGATTCCCGTTATAACGAAGTCCTCGGGACCGACAGTTTTCTTTCGTTATAACCGAATAAGTAAACGATAAAAGAAAAGATAGAGCTGATAATGTTTGGGTCTGTATTTTTACTTCGTTGTAACCGAAATTTCGTTGTAACCGTGTTTGTTATAGCGGGACTGCACTGTACACTCGTTTTATTACGAGCATTCATGAAAGGATACTCCCAGAAAATCTGTGAAGATATCGAAGGATGACCTGCGGGCAATGACGTCATCGTCTTAATAGTCACGTGGTTATGCCTAACGTCAGCATTTCCTGATAACATGACAAAATTAATTGATAAAGTGTAATAGATTGTGATGGATATGTAATCACCTGTTTATTAACTATTCTCATTACAGCCTTGTCCAACTGGGTGACATTACATTTTCATCTACAGATTTGATACCATTATCACTATTCAACACAACTTTGTATTTTCCAAGCTCATGGTAACACAATCGAGTATGCACATTTTTCTCTCTTTTTCTTTTCTTTTTTGCTACTTCTCTCGTCATTTTTAATCTAATGTGAAAGATGAACTGTATTATTGCAGCGGAGAGATGAACTTCTTAAAGGACAAGTTCACCTTCAAAGACATGTGGGTTGAGTGAAAGCAGCAATATTAGTAGAGCACATCATTGAGAGTTTGAGGAAAATCGGACAATCCGTTCAAAAGTTATGAATTTTTGAAGTTTCTGCTCATCCAAGGCTGGATGAGAAGACTACTATAGCTTGTGATGTCACATGAGTACAACGATATAAAAAAAGAATAAAGAAAATTCAACATATTTTCACTTTTCTCGCATAACAAAAGAACACTTGACTTCTCTCTTTCAGAAGGCAGGGGGAATAATATAAACAAGTCGAAGAAATGTGCACTTTATTAAAAAAGTTAAGTTTTGTGAAATTCTCTTTTTATTTTCTTTATATGGTTGTACGCATATGACATCATACACTGTAGTAGTCTACATCATACACTGTAGTCAGCAGTGACTACGCAGATACATTAAGAATTCATAACTTTTGAACGGATTGTCCGAATTTCCCCAAACTTTCACTGATGTGTTCTACTAATATTGCTGCATTCACTCAATCCACATGTATAAAGGTGGACTTGTCCTTTAAAGGCGAACGCTTAATTTACATTTATCACTGTGCTCATTTTATCGTCCGTCATACTGCCAGATTATGAATCAAAGATGTCATGGACATGATGGATGAAATATAAGAAATTCTGTGGACAAGCAATTATTTTTCTTTTTGTCAAGAACAAGATACACGGCAACAGCACACACGCTCTTCGCATTAACGTCAGCCTTGCACTAACATGTTAATTCTATGGAAAAATAAAAGAAAATCCGACGACAAATAACTAATATATCAAATTCACAATCTGTAAATACATGTCATCCTTCTGCGAACTTTTCGTCTCTTGGTCATTGAACTACTAACAGAATAGAATTGAGAATGGGGTGGAAGGTTTAATATGCTTTTATCTCTGAAAAGAAAAAGAGTGACATTCTGTCACCTTAATGATGGATGAAATATAACAAATTATGTGGACAAGCAATTATATTTTTTGTCAAGAACAAGATACACGGCAACAGCACACACGCGCTTCGCATTAACGTCAGCGTTGTACTAACATGTTGATTCTATGAAAAAAAAAAAGAAAATCCGAGGAAAAATAACTAATATGTCAAATTCACAATCTATAAATACATGTCATCCTTCTGCGAACTTTTCGTCTCTTGGTCATTGAACTTTTAACAGAATAGAATTGAGGATGGGGTGGAAGGTTTAATATGCTTTTATCTCTGAAAAGAAAAAGAGTGACATTCTGTCACCTTAAGCGACCGGTCCAATAAAGGATCTACAATTTCAATTTAGAAAGGTTGGTTTCGTTCTGCCAAGCCTAATAATGCTCTGATAATGAGACACTTCACTATGTACCTAGCGAATGATTAAAACCATTACCTCTCACTGTCATTAAGATGTCAAACCATAATCAGTCTCACGATATAACATGTAAAGAGAGAGGGAAAAAATTCAAGTGAAATGGCGATAAAAGTTTTGCTGGAAGGCAGGGACTCACTTTTAGATTTTGTTTTTCAAGAAAAAAAAACACTTATATTAAGAAATATAGATTTAGTTATTATATACGTAGGCCTACATTCATATATTATATTATATTATATTATGTATATACATATATATATATATATATATATAGATAGATATATATACGTCTACTATATGCATCTCTGAAATCGATAAAGCTATGATTTATTATCTATCAAGTTATTTGATATTTAGAAGTAAAGCTGTTAAAAAAGACCACATTATATTATAAGTGATAATGTTAAATCTTCAGAAATATTTCTTGTTATGTAAAAAGTGCATTATCATTGAAAAGTTTTATATTTTTCTGCTTGATGACGGCCTCACTTGAAAATAATCAACATCGCATGTTCATCTCAGCTTTTATTTATTATCTTCTGCAGTGGCCACTTTTATATTGCATTTTGCATGTTTTCCTTCAGACAGCTTCGTGAGAAGGTCATCTCACAAATTAAATATTGGCCTCGTAACACGCGATGAATATTTTACTTTCTGATGACCGCACATTTACATCCAAACAACCGTAGGAGATGAATTTCTGTCATAATAAGCTATTATGAAAGGCACGATGTCACACCCGATTAGATGTGTAACCTATTTAATTATTTGTTTCAATGTTTCACTCTCACTCATTTTATGGCGTAACCATGTCCTCGTTTTCAGTGGATGATTGGGTTCATTTAGACTTTTTATTTCAGAGGGTTTCTCTTTCAAATGCATGTTCATAATGACAAACAACTAATTCATATCAAGTGGACACTAATGGACTTGCAATTAGAATGGGCTTGCTGCCTTACATAAAATGCATTTACGCTCCGATAATGATTACCGTAATCAATTCCTCATCGGCCCAATGTAATTCGTTATTGCACATGTCGGCTAACACCGTGTACTAAAAGGATGAATAAAAAAAAAGATCATCACTTCATAATAACACTTTTCCACCACTTTATTATGGCATGCAAATTAGCAATCATCACTCTGTAGTGCTGCCAATTTTGTTATAAAAGGAATAGTTTTTTACGAGAACTCGTATACTTTACGTTAAACAGAAACGTATTTTGCATTGTCCCATATAATGCTCCTTTTTAGCATTAATTGGACACCATATACAAGACGCAGTCATAAGAATTATTTTGTAATGAAATATGTATTTGATTCTTTTTTAAATTTTCTAAATGCCCTTAATTATTGATCCACCTCATGGACAGACACAGTCTTAAGGCCGTCGTTCCGCCTAGGTTATAACACATAATTATCACTGCCTATGGAATGATTTTCCATTGAGTATAGGATGTTGTTTAGTTTTATTGATCCAATGAGACAGAGAAGATTGAAAAGAAGTGAGAAGGAAACTTGAAGCTATTACAATCATCTCGTATTGTGACCATTATCTGTTCCTAAACAGGCGCGGTAGAGCACCCCAATTTGCATCTCATTATCGCCCCGTTCTATTTGTGACTCTGCACCTCAAAACAAACAAAAAGTCGCCAGACATGAATTTTTAGTTAAGACCATATTCTGAAAAAACAGACTTTAAGCTTTAAAATGATGTATAACTCAAATCAAATGGACTCTCCTAACCTATCTAAATATTGGAAAGAAAGCACAAACTCAGGAAAAGTGTGAACTGAGAAAAGAGGCTCTGAAGTACAGTGTGTGTTCAAGCACTTAATCTTTACCAAACTGTGCTGGCAGTGCGATGAATGAGACAAAAAACAGGAAGTAAACCCCCAGAGTAACAACAATAAAAGCATTATCAGATTAAATTGAAATTAAACATGCCTCATTAACACATTCTGTCCATAATTAATGTAAACTTTCAAAGCAGTAGCACTATCCTTTCAAAAGTTATTAGAGTTGAAAGTGAAGAGTGTGGACAAGGTATTTCAGAAATGAAAAAGGGATTCTAAAGACACACCTAATCACACTATTCTACCAAAAATGTTCGAGATAAACTGCTAAAAAACACACTTTCCTGCCCGTTTTATGATACCAAATTTTAGTATAATGTAAAAGAAGACCCGCTCTTTCAGAAAATATGAAAAAGTCAAGTTCGGCTAGGTTGACCCATTTCACTTCTTTTCAGTCCTCACGCAAAATCAGTGTGTGCGACTTTATGTTCGTTTTGAGGTGCACAGTCACATTTGAATTTCCAACGGGCATCCACGGCTGCCCGAAACTGTGTGCATGAAAAAGTCAAATCTTTACCTTCTCCTTGTACCGCTATGCGTGCCGCTAGTAAACTCAAACTTCCCACACTATCTAAGTTTTTAAAAACCTTCCTTTTGATGAAAAAATTATGAAATTTGCTGCACTAGAACTTGAGATATTGGGCCGAATGCATAAACGCTAGCAATTGCTTGTGCTAGCCTTTTACTCGAATCCGTATGCATAAAAACGAGCAATTGCTTGCGAGCAGAAGCTTTTGCTAGCAAGCACAAGCAATTGCTTGCAGCCGGCAAGCAATTGCTTCGAGACCAAGCATTTGCTTAAAAACGTATGCATAAAACATACCTTTTGCTTGTTCTTGCTAGCAATTGCTTACGATTTTCCAAGCTCTGTAAAGTGAGCTTGAGCTTTTGCCTAACTGGAATGTTCCCTTTTAAGTATCATTTTCATATTCATAAAAGAAAGACCACACTTGTGCAGGAGTGGTATAAATCTACAAGAAGTTACTCCTAAGAAGTGTAAGAAATTTTTCATTTCAACAGCGGGAATGTCCAGAGGTTAGCACGCAAAATGTGATGAAAAACAGATAGGATGTCTGACTTCGGTGGAGAGCAGGGAGACCTCTCTCCTCGTGCGATCTGGCGGTGTTATGTGCGATTGGAGTGTCATTTCATAGCTCTTCTGCTATGTCAGGAAGTGTTTCCGCACACACACGCCCTTTCAAATACATGCTGTCACACTCGCCTTTGTTCTGGTGTTCGCACAGGCGTGACGTCCCTTTTGTTGAAAACGCAAGCAATTGCTTGGGCGGGACAAGCAAAAGGTATACGCACAAGCAAAAGGTTATGCATATTGATTTAAGCAATTGCTTGAGCTAGACCTTTTGCTAGACGAGTTTGTGCTTTTGCTTGAAGCAATTGCTTGCAAGCAATTGCTTGTTTTATGCATTCAGCCCACTAAAGCGTTTTGAAAATCACCTCTCGCAAAACATGCTCTCTGTTTTTTTTTTTCCGATTGGACTATGGCCGGGCTCCAATGTGTCCGAAATTGGCAACATAAGTTCATCAGGCCTCAATCCATATATGGTGAAAGTTTTCGCTTGGTTCCACCTGCACTTTTTGAGAAATCAACTTGTTTCTACAGGGTTTGGAATAGAAAATTGTAGTCAGCGAAACATTTGAAAATGACGTCATTTCTTTTCCCGTAATATTGGGCATGCGTGGTACGTGAGATTCAGGATTTCGTGCTTATTGTTCGTTTGCATGTGACGCAGTCAATTTTGCCAGCTGGGTTTCTCGTGTTGTGTGATTTGGTAGTAAAGTAGGAAGTTTGATGAAATTTCATTCGTGATAATCATATTTGAATGTTGTATTTCTTACAAACATCTTAATGTTTCGTTTAGATGAGTAAAATAATCATAACAATGTAACGGTCTGACATGATGTGGTTTTGATCGGACTCTGCGGCGCGTCTCTATCGAGGCCGAGTTCGAGGTTCGGCCCGGCCAGCCCGGGCGGTGGACCTTAGCAGTTGGTAGTTAAAGCTGAGCGGAGCCTGTGATTGTGTTTCTGAATGTGTGAGGCCCGGGTGTGAAGATTGTGATTTTGCGCGTTGTTTTTGCGATTTTGGTAGCACATGCGATTAACTTCTTCATAAAAATCATAAGCAGGAATGTGTTTGTTATGAAATTTTCTATTCCTAGTTATGAATTTAGCAATGGCCATGGCCAGCAAAGCTGAATGAATAACACCGCGCCGTAAGTAACACTGACAGTTAAACTCTAAATTATAATTAAAGTAAAAATCAAAGCACTCAATCATGCAGATCATCCCTGTGTTAACTTGTGAACTAGAATCTAATATTACTTCTCTCGGAATTAAAGATACGGTCACAGATATCTCTGCAAATGCCGTACAAATTTTTTTTTTCATTTGGGGCTGTACAAATCAGTCATTTTTACAGTGTTCGTAAGGACTTCTGCGACCGTAGCTTCAGTGGCTGAGTGTCGTACGGCGGTGACTGCCGAGCTGCTGCCGCGCACGCTGCATGCAGCAATGCGTTGTGTGTGCTGTGACATGCAACGCTACAGTGACGCGATTATATATACATGGGACCGACCTGTACGCTTTGCGTTCGTGTCACTTTTGACATCACCTTCTTTTTTTTTTTTCTTTTTTTTTTTCTTTTTGACACAACCATGGCCGGGAATATTACGGTATGAAATTTAAAATGCAAGCAGATAAATAGATTTCGGTGTACTTTGTTTGAATGGCGCTTTGGTTCCGCAATCACACTTCGTGAATTTTAGGATGATTTTGAGGCATATTTTTGGTAATTTTGCTCGCCAGGTTTTCGCTAAAATTTCACATTTTATCACTGCAAATCCTTTAACATGTTACATGTGCATATTCGGACATGTTTTCAAATTCAAACCAACTCAATTTTAATCCGAAAATAGGTTTCCTTAAATTGTTATTAGCTTGAGAAGTTGTTTACTTTTTCACAACTACGCGAGTACATGTTGTTTACTTTATGCAAATGAGGCTCGGCTGCCGATGGATTTCTGCGAGATAATTGGGGTGCTCCACCGCGCCTGTAAAAATGCACGAGAAACTTTAAAACTCCATAACTTTCTTAATTTTTGTAGGATTAACGAGGTTTCTGATGTTTACCAAAAAATGGGCAAGACATTTTAGTTACAGTTACATAAAATGCATGTGAACATTTTGTATTGTACACATATTTACATTTTATATGCCTACATGACACTTTTATGTTCTGATTATGATAATTATATTACTATTTGAATTTCAGGGAAAAATATTGTTTGCTTCCGTTGCATGATGTATTCAGTGCTTGACAATGTTGTAAATCCCATAAAAGTACCGACCACGACGGGACTTTGATTGCTACGTTAGCGAGGAAAAGCATTTTAGACCTTTGTTTATTATCATTGTTATCATTAAAAGATAGAATAATGGAGATAATGATATTTAACTTTACCTACATAATTAAAGAAAGAACAACAAAATAAAAGAAAAAAGAGAGAGTTTTAATTTGGAACATTCAATTTGAAAAAAAAAAGGACGGACAGATGTGCAGTTAAATTGGGCTATATCTACAGTAATGCAAAATATTACGAAGATGTTAAAAATGATCAAAAGAAGCATATATATTTTGAATGAAGAAATTTAGGTTTTAATTCAGTATATATTGGTTTGTTTTTTTCTTCACTTGTTTCCCCTTTTGTGGATATCCTACATGCCAGCATGGACAGAATCTTCTCCTACTTGAAGTCACCAGGGCTGTCTTATATACAAGCGCCATCACATCCATCGTTAGCATATTTCTCGTCGCCCTCTACCGGTTCGTAACGGTCAGGATCGACCCCTTCGGAACTCGCGAAATCGTTACAACGCGGCGTTGCTTGGCAGCTTGTATTACAACATGGGTCTCCTGTGTCATATACAACACATTGATGATATCACCCCTATCACCAGAAGAAAGCATCACTCGACGTACCTTGACTGCAATACAAGGTGCGATAGGAATATTCGTCCTTCTCTTTACTGGGATATCGTACTTCCTGATATACGTTGATATTGCGCGCGCGTCGAGGGATGGGCAGTTCGTGGACGCGCAGAAGATTAGAGAAAATCAGCGCCTACTGCGAACATTTGCGCTGATTTACTGCACAACTGTGGTGTCCATGACAATAGCCAGTCTCGTCAGTGTCGTCAATTTCAGGCCGGGTAGTCATTGGGAGTCTTGGCCGTCCGAGCTCAGCCTCTTTGCTTTGATCATCAACAATACATCCAATCCGTCTATATTCTTATGGCGGTCACGTGATTTCAGGGAGCTGTCACTACCGAGCCGTTCCTGCACGTGTTGTCGCTCTTGCAAGAATGGCTCTATAAGTCTTGTTAAGGTTGCACCGCATAGCGCCTAGGCAAACATTACCTACCAGGGGCGGATCCAGGAATTCTGTAAAGGAGGTGGGGGAGGCGCAACTAATATTTCTGGTGCCACTTCCGGGTTTCATTTCATTTTTTTCTTTTGTTTTTCGTTTGTTTTTATCGAAAAATAAGAGGGCGTGTGCCGGTTGCCCCCCCCCCCCCCCTGGATCCGCCACTGCCTACATAATGTACCATAAAGTTCCCAGTCTGCTCAACACGACAAAGGGAAACATAATTCTAATATGCCTTTAAAACGGTCGATATGTGTTCTATATAGTACACTCAGTGCGTGAAATAAGTCTGAAATAACACGATTTCAGTTGGATAATGACGAACAATGTGAAATACTAAAGTAAGAAAGTTTCGCTGGAAGTGCTCTACAGTCTCAGAGCATGGCCGATCGCAACAAATTATGATAATGAAAATGATAAAGGTTTTCCCAGTCAATTTCATACTTTTGTCGTTCAAATTCATATTCCGAGCATTCAATTTCTTGCATTTCACCTTCGCAGCACTGAATCAGTTTTCAAAATCCCAATCTGGTCATTCAAATTCACTATCCGAACATTCAATAATGTTCGTCAGCGTCATTAAAATTCCAGATAGGAGCATGCATTTCAGCAAAACCAAAACGGCGAAACCTCCTTGGTCATTCATATTCGTGAAAAGGCAATCAAGTTTCAAACAAGTGCATTCAATTTAAGTAAATCATTGCATTAATTATGTCAGATTTGGGTTTATGTGTGTCTTTTTTTTAATTAATCTAGCTTTAAATAGATTGGCTCCGTCATCAATACACTGGCTTTGGGCACGTTGGGTATGGTCTATGTGAGTATTATCTGTTCATTCTCAAGTTTAAGCTCATTCTGGTACAATGGCAGCTCAACGCTACAGGCGCATTTCAAACAAGGATAGGGGAAGGTTGATCGACGCATTTGAGAACGACAAACATGACTACATGGCCTTGGCAGACGCCCTTGGAATAAACCGAGCAACGCCCAGGTTGATAGTTACCAACCTATTTTGAGAGATGGTCGATATGATCAGCTACCAAGAGGAGGTGACAGACACCACACACACACACACACACACACAAAAATAGACAATGAGATGAGAAATCGTCTGCTGCATACCTTAAGAGCGTATTTCCTTGATGACTCAACAACAGCTGAAGGCAGACCTCGAAGCTTCTTTGCCACAGAAACCGCCCGTGAGCACAAGCACCATAGCAAGATCCCTAGATGGAATGCTCATCACCATCAAGCTCACAGAAGATGTGCCCGACGCGAGGAATTCTCTGCGAGTTATGGACCTGCGCGCTGAATACGCTCAGTGGAACGAGAAGTTGTGGCTCACTGTGTGTACATGTACATCGATGAGACGGGCTACGCATCATCTGGACGAGGAGATCGTTTGGCAGAGCACCGCGTGGGCGTTCCAGTAAGAAAGGGTGGTAGATAAGCAGCGTGGGGGTAAACTGCAACATGACTTTCGCCGTGTCTGCAGAGATCGGCCTTATTCACTATTCCAACGAAACTGTGACAACTTTTCGAGGAATACGTTCGAGGCCTTTCTAGAGGAAACAGCTGCGAGCAGGTATTTCCACTGGATGATTCCGCCTTTCTGGTCTTTGACAACGCGCGTCCGCACGTAAGAGTACTGCTTCGTGAAGGTACCAACCTACTGATTCAGATTAAGTTCCTGCTACCGTATTTGCCCTTTCTGAACCCAACTAAAATGGCTCATTCGGCATTTAAGGCTACACTCAAGAGAGTTTGTGCTCGTCCAGAATGGCAACGTCGGATCGGGGACCGGGAAGCGGCTCAGCAAGCAGGGATGAACCTACAGCAGTAGAGGTGTGCCTCATCCAGCAGTATAGGAGGAAGGATATGGCGACGTCATCACCCAATAGAAGTGTGCGCAGTGGTACCGCCATATGCTCAAGTCTATACAGGGTGGCCCATAAAGAACGGAACAACTACGATCTCAGCCGAATTATCTCTGGTTTTTATGTATCTCTGAGAGTGCAAAATGATCACATTTTGAAAATGGCAAGGTTTGAAAATAATGGTCCTAAAATGATAACGCATTGACCAACATTAATGACATATCTGCAACAATACTGTTGAAATTAAAGATCTTAGGTGTTCCTTTCTTTTTTTTCTTTTTTTTTTTTTGGGGGGGGGGGACACCCTGTATAGTATATATCGCGATGTTTGGCTCGGCATAGGATATCGAAGGTAGAAAAAAAAACCTTCACTTTTGGGGGTTTGTGGCATGACTGAAGTTCGTTTTAAGTTTTCAAGCTTGGAACGTCTTTGACAAGTTGTTACCACCAAAATCACTCTGAGAATGATCGCACAAAAGAAACAATCAACTAATGTTCAGGCGGTTTATTAACAGTGATGTTGTGGGTACAGACCCGTAATCGGTTTTCACATCAGTACAATAATGATCAATGCAAATA
Source organism: Diadema antillarum (assembly GCF_040938485.1). NCBI lineage: Eukaryota > Metazoa > Echinodermata > Echinoidea > Diadematoida > Diadematidae > Diadema > Diadema antillarum. The sequence continues at coordinate 337,324 of NW_027272541.1, read as the reverse complement.
ATTATAAATCGGTAATGGAATCACTTACACGCATTGCAGCCAAATCTTAATCACGATGTTCATATAGTCCCCTGGTGATGTCCAAATACAATGTTCGATGCACAGATGAATGGTCCTTGATGCACCGATGAATGATTCCTCCGACGTAAATCCAGAGGCGCTGGTTACGATAGTCCACATTATAGATCCACGGTACAAATGTGTATGTCCACGTTATAGATCGACGGTATAATGTCCACAGCGAAATGTGCAGAATCCAACCCTATGACGACAACGTCCAGTCGATGCGTTGAATGATGATTCAGCCAATAATATCTAGCTAGGAATCCAGCCCGTCACAGCTTTGCCATAGCAATGTCCATTGACATAAACATGGAGTCTATCTCCAGTGTAGGCAAATTAATTCTCTGCAGGCAAAATGTCTCCCAGGCCTTATCTCCACAAACGTAACAGGTCAGCAGGTAACACAGGACTGACTATAACAAGTCGCTTCAGAGCCAGAAGTGACGTAACTCTCAGAGCAGAGGTGTTGGGTACTCCTGCCTACTGCAGAATTTCTCCTGCTTATATATCCATTCACCCCTTTCTAGTACATTCTGTAATTTTCTCCAACCTGGGGCTACACACTTGAATATTCTAGCAAGTCCAAGACTGTTCCAGGAATCCTGGATGACTCACTGCCTAACTATGTGCATAACATCCTGCCAAAAATAATTACCAATCACATTGGGCTACAGGCACAGTGCCTCGCTCAGCCAAATATGTTGGCACTTCCTAGAACATTCTAGACTGGGTGAGAAATCATTCTAGACTGAGTGAGCTATAATGTATTTCCTGTCACATGCATGTACTGTAGCTACATTGTATACCACCTAAAAAATTCTCCACTGATCTGGTCAGCCTGTATGTACTATATCTATACCGGATAGAATGTTCTCCATTAATCTGGTCAACCTGTGTACATACAAATTAAAACAACCATGCACACAGTACATTATACATGTACATAACTACTAGTGTGTACATTTGTGACAAAGTTGAGTAGTGTATAAGGCCCTACTTGATGATGTTATTATAGGCCTACTTCTTCTTTAAGTTCAATATCTTGAAGAATTACGAAATAAATGTTTTCGATTTTAGTCGTGACACGAACTCTATTTTGTTGTCGATTACTATACAGTACATCTTCCCATCCGTGAGATTGTAATATCGTGTTGTCTATCAATATTGGTCTCCGGATTTACACTCGCGTGGTTGCTGTTGTGTGTGTGGTGTTATCTAAGAGTGTAAATTAGAAAATGAAGTTGCGTTGTTTAGATGTACTGCTGGCTTGCCTTTTTTATTCGAAATTTCATAATATTAATTGAGAATACATGAACATATTTTATACAAGGACATGATATCAATGTGGTATCTGCGAGAAACAATAACAGAACAACACAGAACCTTAAACACGAACACAAATAAAAATTGTACATATATATATATATATATATATATATATATATTATATTCAAACCTGTCTTCGCGACCACTTGTCTATATAGCGGCCACCTGCTTTACACGACCTACTTTACACGACCAATGCTTTACACGATTACAATTCCTTCCGACAGGGAAGGCATGTTAAAGACTCTGTCTATAGTGGCCACCTGTCAGTAATAGTCACTTCTTTGTCTCCCTTGTGTGGCCGCTCCAGACAGATTTGACTGTACACATATATGTTTAGTATGGAATTAGAAATAAGAATTTTGCATGAGTTTGTGTAATGACAATAGTAATGACAGTAATTTATTCTCATGTCACCCCATTAGGGTATTGGAGAACGCAATTTCAACATATTAACATGAAACATATTTACACTTTGATGCAGACTTTTTAACACTTTTTTTACACTTTTACACTATGACACATATTTACACTTCAAGGACAAGTCCACCTTCATATACATTACGATTGAGAGAATGCAGCAATATTAGTACAACACATCATTGAAAGTTTGAGGAAAATCGGACAATCCGTTTAAAACTTATGAATATTTTAAGTACCTGCGCAGTCACTGCTGGATGAGAAGACTACTACAGTGTATGATGTCACATGCATACAACTATATAAGGAAAATAAAAAGAGAATTTCACAAAACTTTACTTTTTGAATAAAGTGCTTATTTCTTGGACTTGCTACTAACGTATGTTAAGGGTAATATTATTCCCCCTGCCTTCTGAAAGAGAGAAGTCGAGTTTTCTTTTGTTATGCGAGAAAAATGGAAATATGTTGAATTTTCTTTATTCTTTCTTTATATCGTTGTACTCATGTGACATCACAAGCTTACTTAGTCTTTTCATCCAGCCGTGACTGAGCAGAAACTTCAAAAATTCATAACTTGTGAACGGATTGTCCGATTTTCCTCAAACTCTCACTGATGTGTTCTACTAGTATTGTTGCATTCACTCAACCCACATGTCTATGAAGGTGAACTTTTCCTTAATCCAGTATGAAACTTATTTACACAGTATGATTAAACATATTTACACTGAAGTATAAAACATATTTACACATAGAGGAAAAAAAAAATATATCAAAGATCAATTTTTTATAACCTTAGATAAAAAAAAAATAATATGAAATTATTTGGCATATCAATACATCTAAAGGTCAACTTTAACAGTAAAACAGTGATGCGTAACAAGGCACCAGCAGCAACAGAAAACAAAAATCAACAATAATTGTAAAAATGTTGTACATTATATACACAACAAAGTATTTAAAAAAAACAATTGCATGATGTGTGTGTTTGTGCGCACGCGTGCGCGTGCGTGTGGGAGTGGGTGTCGGCGGGCTGCGTACTGTGGTGTTTGTTTTATGAGAATTGTTCGTCCCCTTCTCCCTTTTTTTTTAAATCTATCCATTCTTCTCCTCTAAATTTAGTGCACAAAGCAGGAAATTGAACGCCCGAAACAAGCTCCTCGTGATTATCGTGCGAATTTTCATACACATGTAAGAAATGCATTGTTCGCTTTTGGAATTGAACGCACATTCGTGAATTTCATTGGCCGGAAACGAATCAGAGTTCCCAATAATGAAATTAATTGCTCGGATTCCGAATTTGAATGACCGCATATTTCCTCTTGCGTATGTTGTGTGAAATTGAATGCTCAGGATAGGAACTTGAATGACAAAAATATGAAATAGACCGGGAAAACCTATAAAAATGATGATGATCATAATGATGATGATGATAATAATAATGGTAATAATAATAATAATAATGATAATGATAATAATGATAATTATGATGATAGTAATAATGATAATAACAACAATAATAATAATAATAATAATAATAATAAATAAATAATAATGATAATAATAATAATAAATAATAATAATAATAAATAATGATAATAATAAAAATAATAATAATGGCTTTCTATAGCGCACAGGTCTACCTTTCGGTCCTCAACGTGCGTAAAAAATACAAGACAAAAAACAAACAAACACATGTACGAAGCATGACAAACTAAGGGGAAGGAAATAAGATATAAGAAAAATGACAAGCAAACACAATATGCATACCTAATATAAAACACGTTTTTTTCTGAACATTATGTAATCCTCAATGTGAGAGGAAAATTGACGTAGTTACATACTAGTAGGTAATCGATTCTAAGGTTTAGATTCGATGACTGAGGAAGCACGATCCCGCTGCCATGTTTTATTGTGATGACGAAACTAAGGAGACGTAAGTGGTGTTCTGATTAAGATATGTTCTTTAGTCTGACTGTGGTTTTATATATCTTTATAAGTGCTATGAATATGCGTGTTCTGTAAGTGCAATAGATATACGTGTTCAGTAATATAACATGTAAATAAAAACCTATAAAATGTTTTAGCAAATGTCTTGTGGAATGAAAATCATTTACTCAATGCAATTCAATTCATTTTCTTTTTATTTCATTGAAAAAGGAAAGAAAGAAATATTAAACACAGAAGAGTTAGGAATGATATCATATGCAAAGCTTTGCCTGAGTGAAAAATTTATAATAGTTAACAAATAATGATAAGATATGCATACCGGCAAAAAAAAAAAAAAAAAAAAGAAATTAAGAAAAAAAAAAAAACAGAACTGAGAAGTCCAGTAAAAAGAACGTTTGTATTGTGAACCACTCAAAGAATTCAATGAGAATTAGTTATTACATATATTTAACATTTGTTGGCTTGAAACGTTCAAGATTTTTTTATCGTTTTGCCGTGAAATGCGGTTCGGTGTAAATTGTCCGAAATAGAAATGTCGAAGTACAGAATGTCAAAAGTCGAATATATAGTTTACTAGCAAATCAACGATTGAAGTGTTAAAGGAATAAAGATTTGATCAGTGTGCATTGTACATGAACATACAAACTTGATTTCTCAAGAAGTCATCATTGCCTTTACCTGGAATTCTATGATGGCATGTTTCTAGAAGTTTAGTTCATTTAATGAAAAAAAAAATGTATATATAAGCGTGGGGCAAAGCGCTTCTAATGGCCTCGAAATTTTAAGAGTAGTCAGGTAAAAATGCTTACGATTGGAAGGCAAGTGTTCCAAAAATGCTTTACAACATGCACAAAAAAAAAAAAAAAACACTGACTTAATGACATGATGTTCCGAGTTAAACTTGGTGAAGAACATTTAAAGAGCCCTGAAGTATGAAATTTACTGAATTTATTTTATCATTTTCGCTTTCGTAACTGTCGGGTATGTGAGGCACATGCAATCTTTACATCACTTAATTGTCATTTTAAGGATAGGTTTGATGCGGAAATGTTGAATACGCTTGCAGGGCCCTCTGGTAGACAGAGCAGAGGAATTATTTAAAGGACAAGTTCACCTTCATAAACATAAGGATTGAGAGAATGCAGCAATATTAGTAGAACACATAAGTGACAGTTTGAGGAAAATTGGACAATCGATGCAAAAGTTATGAATTTTTTAAATTTTTTTGTGTTGGAACCGCTGGATGAGGAGATTACTAAGGCTCGTGATGTCATATTAGTACAACAGTATAAAGAAAATGTAAAGAAAATTCAATATATTTTCACTTTTTTCGCATAATAAAAGACTTTATTTGCCTCTTTCTAAAGACAATGAGAATAATATTACCCATAACATATGTCAGTAACGAGTCAAGGGAATGTGTACTTTTTTCAACAAATGAAATTTTGTGAAATTCTCTTTATATTTTCGTTATAAGGAGTTCAATATAAGGAGTTTGAATCGTAATTTTGATAATTTTTGCTGTTTCATGAATGACATTCATAAATCATCTTTCTCTGTAATTGGTCTGAGTGAAACATGGATCAGTCCGACTTCTATGCCTACGTTCTCTCTTCCCGGGTATGATTTTATAGAAAACAGTCGTCAGCACAAGAAAGGCGGAGGAGTTGCCCTGTATATAAAGCAAAACCTTGATTATATTATTCATAGTGGATTGAACTGCATGAGTGAAGCTGTAGAATCACTCTTCATTGAAATTAACGTGCCTGGTTCTAGGAATATACTTGTATTAGTCATGTACCGACCTCCGAATTCTGAGGTTCAAAATTTCTTTACTTATCTGCAATCGTTATTGCAAAATCCAATTTTTGACAATAAAGATTGTTATATTATGGGAGATTTTAACGTAGATTTATCTAAGTTTCAGACATTAAATTCTGCTCAAAATTTATTAGATATTATGATGTCCTCATCTTTTTTTACCCCTTATAACAAAGCCAACTAGAGTAACTAATCATTCAGCAACACTTATTGATAATATATTCTGCAATATCAACCCATTACCCTTTTCTGGCATTGTTTTATCAGATTTGTCCGACCATTACCCCATATTTACTCATATTCCAGTTAATCGCAAATTTAATTTGAATTCTTCTGTAGTGTATTTTCGAAAAGTTACACCAGATAATATAGCTCGGTTGCAAGATGGTTTTAATACAGTAGATTGGTCTGAGGTATATGATGCTGAGGACCCAAATTATGCTTATAATTTATTTATGAGAAAATTGAATTTACTTTTAGATAAGTATGTTCCTTTAGTTAAGAAAAATAATAGTAATTATAAAAGATTCCCGAGACTCCCGTGGATATCCAAGTCCTTGTTGCGGTCAATTAACCGAAAAAATAATTTGTATTATGCTGATAAAATCAAACGTACTGAGGAATCTCGTCATAAATATATTTCATATAAGAATGTTCTTACTCAAATTTTGCGTTGTGCAAAGCGAAAATATTTCAGTGATCAGATACATTATTTTAAACATGATATCCAAAATACTTGGAAAGTTATTGATTCGGCCATTAATAGAAACAAAGAAACATCCCGCATTACTACAATCAAACATAATGATCTTACAATTGTTGATTCAAGGTTTATAGCTGATGTTTTTAATCAATATTTTTCACAAATAGGAAATAATTTTGCTAAAAAGATTCCTAAATCTCAAAAGTTATTTGTTGATTTTTTACAAACGCCTAATCCCAGTTCCTGTTTTTTTGCTCCCACTCACCGGAACGAACTAATTGATATAGTTCGGAATTTAAAGAGTAAAAAAAGTGTTGGTTATGATAATATTGATAATGTTCTTTTAAAAAACATCATAGAGTTTGTTGTTGACCCTTTGGTTCATGTGTTTAATTTGTCTTTAAGTAATGGCGTTGTCCCCGAGGCTATGAAAGTATCTAAGGTTATTCCTATTTTTAAGAAAGGGGATAGGGAAGACATCAGTAATTAGAGACCAATATCTTTGTTATCCACTATCTCTAAATTACTGGAAAAAGTTGTACATTTTAGACTTTTGGATTTTCTTAATAAGCATAACATTATTTCTAATAATCAGTTTGGTTTTCGGCAAGAACACAACACATCTCATGTAGTCCTTACTTTCTTAGATAAAGTCTCCAAAGCCATCGATAAATTTCATCATACTATAGGTGTGTTCCTGGACTTCTCCAAGGCCTTCGATACCATTGACCACAAAATACTCCTTTACAAATTATCCCATTATGGTATTCGAGGCATGGCCTTGGAGTGGTTCAGGAGCTACCTTACTAATCGCAAACAATTTGTTTATATTAATGGTCATAAATCTGTTATGCATGATATCACTTGTGGTGTACCGCAAGGAAGTTTACTTGGTCCACTTTTATTTGTTCTTTACATCAATGATATTGAACATTCATCAAGTATTCTTTCCTTTCTATTATTTGCTGATGATACAAATGTGTTCTTTTCGAGTTCTGATCCTGTGTTATTGATTGATACTATGAATATCGAGATAAAAAAGTTACTTTACTGGACTAGAGCCAACAAATTATCAATTAATTTTCAAAAAACTAAATGTATGCTTTTTAGTAATTCTTTGGAAAAGTTATCTCAGAACATTTATTTGGATAATGAAGTTGTAGAAGAAGTTTCTTCAATTCGATTTTTAGGTTTGATCCTTGGTAATAAGCTCACTTGGAACTTGCATATTGATTCAATTTGCCGTACAATTTCTAGAAATGTCGGCGTAATCAATAAAGTTAAATTTTATTTCCCCCAAAATGTTTTATTTATGTTATATTCATCTTTGATTTTACCCTATCTGAACTATGGCATTCTCGCCTGGGGCAACACTTACTCCTCATATCTAGAAAGAATATTATTATTGCAGAAAAAAGCTCTTCGTATTATTTGTAGAGAGTCGTGGAGATGTCATACAAACGATTTGTTTTATCAAAATAATATTTTAAAAATTAAGGATTTGTATTGTTTGAATTTAGGTCAGTTTATGTACAAATTGATAAATAATTCCCTTCCTTTTGCGTTTGATTCTATGTTTATTCAAAATAAAACTGTACATTCATACCCCACGAGACAAATCAATGAATTCCATTTACCACATTCTAGGACGGTTTTGGCAAAGTCTATATTCTCCTTCGCTGGACCTAAATTTTGGAACTCCCTTGACAGCAGCATAAAAGAATCTCTAAGTTTTAACACTTTTACTTTGAAATTAAAGAAAATGTTTATCAATTCTTATATCACTGGGGATTTGCATTTCGAAGTTGCTAACTGACTTCTTTGCTGTTAATGTCTTTACTTTGTTTAATCTATTTCATAACTGTTATATATATTACTTATAGATAGTCCACTTCTTGGTAAGACCAAAGTCTCATGTGCCCTGGCATTGACCCTTGAACTCTTCCTCCTTTGCCTTTTTCTCTCTCTTCCTCTGTCTTCCTGTCCCCCTCTGGCCTTTGACCTCCTATTTATTCTTTCCTCGCGTATGTAAGAGAGCAGCTTTGTTTTTGTCTGTGTGTGCGTTTTGTGTGCTTATACTTGTTTTATTTTCTGTCTCCCGAGGACTATGTCAAATTGTCTTGTTACATTATTACTATAATTTTCACGACTCACGAGGGGACTGCATTCTACAAGCTTGGCTTTTTAGCAGTCCCCTCCATTTCCGACCTTTTCTTTCTTAAGATTCAGTCACATTTTGCCCATGTATTTTTTCAACTAGTATGTTTATTGAGTCATGTAAACAAATGACGTGCATCTAAATTTCATTTGGAAATGTAATAGTTACATTGTACTTAATTTGTTTATATGAAATTGTCATATTATATGTTTTGGCCGGAAATGAAATAAAAATGAAATGAAATGAAATGTTGTACGCATGTGATATCATACAATACAGTAGTCTCCTCATCCAGCGGTAACTGCACAGAAACTTCAAAAATTGATAACTTTTGAACGGATTGTCCGATTTTCCTCAAACTTTCAATGATGTGTTCTACTATACATATATATATATATATGACCGTGCACCTCAAAAAGAACATAAAGTCGCACACACTGATTTTGCGTCAGGACTGAAAATACACACACGCACATCACGCAAACTAGCCGAACTTGACTTTTTCATATTTTCTGAAAGAGTGGGTCTTCTTTTACATTATGCTAAAATTTGGTATCATAAAACGGGCAGGAAAGTCTGTTTTTTAGCAGTTTATCTCGAACATTTTTGGGAGAATAGTGTGATTAGGTGTGTCTTTAGAGTCCCTTTTTCATTTCTGAAAAACCTTGTCCACACTCTTCACTTTCCACTCTAATAGCTTTTGAAAAAAATAGCGCTACTGCTTTAAAAGTTGGCATTGATTATGTACAGAATGTGTTAATGAGGCATGCGTAATTTCACTTTAATCTGATAATCCCTTCATTGTTGTTACTCTGGTGGTTTACTTCTCGGTTTTTTTTTTGTCCCATTCATCGCACAGCCAGCACGGTATGGTAAAGATTAAGCGCTTGAATAGACACTGTACTTCAGAGCCTCTTTTCTCAGTTCACACTTTTCCTGAGTTTGTGCTTTTTTTCCCCCAATATCTAGATAGGTTAGGAGAGTCCATTTGATTTGAGTTATACATCATTTTAAAGCTTCAAGTCTGCTCTTTCAGAATATGGTCTTAACTAAAAATTCATGTCTGGCGACTTCTTGTTTGTATTGAGGTGCAGGGTCACATATATACATATATATCGACTGTAGTGACATTTGTTTTCGCGTCAATGTATTAGGTTGCCAACAAAAGTGTAATGTACTTTCTTAAAATCATTATAATTATTCATCATTCTCATTTACACTGTGTAGTTGTTCCCTTGCAATCAAATTCAAAATCTCTATAACTGCCATGAGGAATGCAAAATGATTATGCGATTCGGTCTTTACAGCTGGACAGAGTGCAACAGAAAATCAGACGATTTACATTGCTAATGATACCTGTGACCCAAGATTTTCTCGTTTACTGCAAAATTTCAAGATATTTTTATTGAACTGTATTTGTATTTTTCACACCGAAAATTATCAGGAGCTGATTAAGAAAAATACCTGTAGGAAATAAAGCCAACTGTAGTGCAGTAACAGTAAAACTTTCTGGGGACCGAAATCTGAAGATGTATACAATACACTATTCAGAATCATAACAAACTATGTCTGACGTTTTTAATTTGTAGTTGTTGTTTCTTGTTTGAACTTTTGCAATAGTTTTAAAAGGCACTGTCGAATGCATTAAACACTTGTAATGCAAATCTTGTTGAAAATAGGAGAAATTTCCTGTGGAAGAAAATGTAAAAATGAATTTATATCAATAAATCGAAACTGTAATAAAAGCTAATAACCTTTCCTGTTTTAAGTTTATGTGGTTAAAATGATGAAATTATAAGAATGTAAATCAATGATTTCTGCAAAAAAAAAAACCACCCTGTTTTCTCTGCGTTCTTGTTGACAGTTGTACCACGTCGTCTTTACTCGTATTATGACTCTATAACTGACCATGACAATTTACAAGATGCAGCAGGGGAATCAAACATTGTCGATAAAACGATTACATGTATGTCACACAAATAACATATTGGCTGCAACGTTTCATGGATATAAAAAAATGGAAATCAGTTGTTGAAGCTAGAATTTAAAATGTGATGCATGTAATCTAAAAATAATGAACCTCATCGTCATGTTATTTTTTTTTTTTCGTATTATAAGACGCTTTGGATTTTTGCGTGACTGCGGAGTGTAGCTGCACCGTTAGGAGGCAAGGCTGTTCGTGTTTTGATCTACCGCTTTTGCAAAATTTGTATACCATATTTAATACCAAGAGAGAAATGAAGAAAAGGTCTTGATGAGGAAGGCAACACACAATATGAGGAGTTATTGCGCTGGACGAAGATTTATTGTTCAGCAGAAACTGTGATTTCATAGTTAATGAAGTGCATTCCAAATGCGTGCACATGCGCACTAGGAACAGATAACTCTCTGCGTTCGCCACTCTACCGTGACCAAAGCAACCGGCGAATTGTTGGTACATGTAGATTTTGTTCTTTAATCGTAATACGAGTGTAAAATCAAGGAGATTTCTGAATCCCGAAATACCTGAAGGTGCACTTCATTCATATAATATATCGCAAACTGCAAAAAAGAAGGGTTTTCATCATTGTCAGCAACAATGGACTTTATATCGCCGACCACGGGTCTAGATGTCCATAACTCCCCTCAAGGCTTGGCGACGAATTGGTATGAAGCACACGCCCCGCTCGTACGAGCCCCGTGCCACATCCTCGCAGTGATGTTGAACGCGGTTATGGTCTGCACGATTCTTGGTCATCGAAAGGCGCGAAAACAGCACAACATTTTCGTCTGCAACCTAGCCCTGGCCGACCTTATTAACGCGATCTGTCTAGCGACTTACGACCTTAATTTCAAAAAGGTGAGTAAAAAGCTTCTCCTATTAAAGGGACATCCTAGACGATTTGTATAATGTTACATCATACCTCGTAGATAAAGCCATAGTGGCATGTATACATTGCTCGATAGTATCGTGTACATAATATGCATCCATATGTGGAATTTATTGTATTTCTTGGGCAAATAAACCATTAATCTGACTCGGTAAACATATATTAGGTTGTCATAAAATTGGTAAGTGAATTAGAAAAAAAAATGCCAGGTATGATCATACACTATAAAGATAGATGTCTTCTGATTGAAGTTTTTTTTTTTTCGTTTTTTTCTGAGCAGTACGTCTAGAACGGGCACTATACATCGTGATTGATAGTGAATGCTCTGATAAATTCTGTGGTCAAGTTAAAAACAAAATGCTAAGTGCAAGATCCAAAAAGTACACACATGTCTTCTGTTGACAAACATTGTTATTTTCATTTTCTCTTTTGTAAAGGATATGTATAAGTGACTTTTAGAGGGTGGGGAGGAAGGAGCACTTTGAGGAGTTTTAATAAACTGAGATTGTGAGATATGGCATAACGTTTTTGTCGTGTCAGCAGAGCAAAGCAATAACGGAGTTGTTATGCTAGTCTGCTAGTTCAGGCTGCTTTCGATCGTTCTGCACTGCCTAGCTTTAAAATGGCAAATTGACAATAATGGGCAAATTGAGGTCTAAATGTTCACAGTGCCATCTTCTTGAAACGCACGATCAACGTCTGCACCAAACCTGGTGTCTTTGCTAGAGTGATACGGGTACTACACCGTACACAGGGGAGGGGGGGGGGGGGTGAGCCCCCAATCTATGGAATCTTTGATTTTGAAAATTCGGTAGAACCAAAAGTAACTAATTAATTTGATAGATAAGTGTTGGGTATATTGGCGACTATATTGTATACTTTTAAGCTGTGTTCATGGTGGTGGGGGGGGGCGAGATGTGTGGATTAAGAAAAAGAAGAAAAGAACAGCGAGATTTTATTTTGGGTAGCAATAGAGAAAGGATGTTGACAGTTATGTAATAAAAGTGTAGTATGTACTGTTACATGTAAAAACGACTACTAAAGAGCATTCTGTGAGTTTTTGTTTCTATGTGTAGTGATTAATTGTCTACGTCATTCTATCACGGACAGACTCATCAATTCTCCAATGCCACTCTTTCGCTGAGTTTCGCGAGCGCCACCACTTCATTTCTGAGTATATTTCTTGTCGCCCTCTACCGGTTTGTAACGGTCAGGATCGATCCTTTCGGAACGCGCAAAATCGTGACGACGCGGCGCTGCTTGGCAGTATGCATCACCATATGGGTCTTTTCTGTGATTTACAACGTGTTGATGATATCCATATCACCCGATGAGGGCTTTACTTGGTGCACCATGTCTGCACTGCAAGCTGTTATAGTAATGTGCGTTCTTCTCTTCATAGGGATAGCTTACTTCCTAATTTACACCGGGATTTCGCGCCCGTCGTCGGCTGGACATTTCGCTGACGCGCAGAAGATCAGGGAAAATCAGCGCCTCCTGTGCACTTTTGCCCTCATTTACGCCACGTCCGTAGCGTCTTTGACGCTTTCCGGTATATATTCAATATTCAGAACTCTGCACAGAGATCACAACGCTTTCTGGGTCGACGAGATTCCTATCTTTGGGTTGATCCTCAACAATACGACCAATCCGTCCATTTTCTTATGGCGGTCACGTGATTTCAGGATGCCAGTAATGCAACTGATATCGAGTCATTTTCGGAAGTGTAGTTGGACTCGGAGGCGGGCTACTGTTTGTGTGCAATATTAAAGGTGTTCCTTTACAGCAATTATCAACACGGCACCAAGAAATCCGCTAGTTAAAAAAGAAAGATCACAAAGACATTTAACAGTAGGTCCTACACGTAACAATTTCTCACTACCACTATCTATATGGTAGGAATAATGTATATTACACTAAAAAAACTGGAACAAAGTTCATGCTATATTCACCAACGGTTTATTTCTCCACACAGTGAATACAGCATGAACTTTGTTCCAGTCTTGTTTATTATCTTATCATCTCGCCATCACCTGGACAACCTACTCAATTTACATCTATATATAAGGATATGCTATACATGCAATCAGATGTCAATGATATTACAACACAGAGACGTGCATTACACCATACAGTCTTTCTTGGGTGCTCTGGTGATTGGTCGGTTGTCGGTGAAGGCGCCTTTTGATGACATCCTACAGATTCTCTGTTTGGTTAACACATTCTTGCTCGTGATTGCTCTTCTAACTAGTCTACACACTTTTTTGACACTTTTTTTTTTTGGTTTTACATGTGATTCGTGTCTATGCCAATATAAGGAAAAGTAACAAACAGTGATTTTTTTTCCGAACCTCCACCACCAACAATTTAACGTCTTTTGAGAACAATTAAGCAAATAGCGCAAAATTTCATGTCAATTTCTACGAAATAATGAATGAGATAAAGACAGATATTCCCTAAATATTCGTTCATCACGAACCGAGTTCATTTTCAAGGTTTGAATATTTAACTTTTTGACACTCATGATTGATTGAAAACTTTCATATCTAACGGAGATCACTTTTGAATGCTGTCACTTACGAGGAAGAGAACAAACACTTCACCGCTGGCGTGTATGTCTTGTCAACTGGCAAGCTGCATTATGCTTGCTTACAACACAACCAAGCTCTCGAGAGTAAATTCGTTCGCTTCATCACAGACCAGAGAAGTCTTTTCTTTTTTTCCCAGAATCCAATTTTCTGCTTCTTATGCAGCGCACGGTCAACATCATAAACTTGCCGAACAGCTGTCATCATTCTTACTAGCAATGAATTTTTCCTCGCCGAGTTCGGAGTTGAAAACTAAAAATGTCACCCTGGCAACGAACTGGTATCTGGCTCACGCTCCGCTCCTTCGGATCCCGGGCCACGTTTTCGCCCTTGTGCTGAACGTGGTTATCGTCTGCAAAATTCTCGCCTGTCGAAAGGCGCGAAAGCAGCACAACATTTTCGTCTGCAATCTAGCCTTGGCCGACCTTATCAACGCGATTGGTGTGGCGACGTACGACTTTTGCCTGGAAAAGGTAAGTTCTGGCAGATAGTTTACTTTACCTTTCAAATCCCCCCAAACCACGTTTCTGTTTTATGATTTTCTTAAACCTTTTATCATAACTTAAGTGCATTTTAGAACTGATTGGCCCGAATTCAGGAAGGTGGTACAAATTAAACCACGGTTTAAACCATGGACAAAAACCATGGAGCGCCAAGTGTCGCATGGAATATTTCGTTACGAAATCAGTCATTTCGTCGATGAATGCTTATTTTTTTGAGGAAATGACAACATTTTTCAACTAAATTAACATTTCGTCCACGAAATGATAGTTTCGTTAACGAAACGGTCATTTTCTCGACGAAATGACCAATTTCGTATATAACGAAATATTCCGTGCGACACTTGGCGCTCCATGGTTTTTGTCCATGGTTTAAACCATGGTTTCATTTGTACCACCTTCGTGAATTCGGGCCAATGTGGTTATTCAAAAAAAAAAAAAAACTCTTCCTTCTCGTAATCCCACTAACATGTATCATGACAAGTGGGCGTTGCAGAATTTCTTGAAATTCTTCATCACTGAGGCTTAACCCTTTTGTGCCAATAAGTTAAATGTACGCAAATTTTACACACATATTAGAGACAGGAATTTACTGTGGTAACAGCTGTACATGCATTGGTTTCGAAGTGTTCGAAGCTGTTAATGTCATCATCTTTGTTCATTGTGATTTGTGAAGAATATTATTTAAAAGGTTCTTATTCCTCTTCCCAATCACTATTCTAAAAATCTTCACCCAGTTTAAGCAATTTAGAGACGTTAAAGTGCGAAAGTTAAAAACCATCTGGAAGTCTCTTTTAACGAATTGTAATTACGTTGCCCACTTATACCTCAAATTATTTTGCTAATGAAGTGCAATATTACTATAATAGTTATATTTCAGAAACATTAATATCCATTGCATGTACGATTCCCATTATCACGATCACTGCAGATAGTAACATTATTTAATGATTTTAAAACAAAAGATAGACACTGCTTTCTTAAATTCCATTTCGTTTGTTATTCACTTTTTTGTTACAGCCAGCATAAAAATGTTGATTTGCGTTTCACTTCATTTCAATTGTTTGTTATATTTTCGACATGAATGAAATCGCAAATTTGGTGACACATAATTGCACAAAATCAGTACATCATTGTTATTAAGGGAAAACTGTGAACTGGAATACACTGTTGTGATTTTTACGACAAAATGCCGAATCAAACGCGTCGGAAATGGAAAGGGTGATAAAAAACTAAACTTATTGTCTTCGGCCTCCTTATTGAATGGCTGTTGATGTAGAAAAAAAAATAAGCAAATTGCCTCACAACAGAGAAAAATAAAGACAAAAAAGGAAATAATGATCACTTTGCTTTCGTGGATGTTTGAAATATGATAGAGTTTGTTTCTGCTCATACCATACTGGAAATAACACAGTGTCCCACAGTGTGTTCACAGTGTGTTCACATAGTCGACTATGAGAGAACGCTCGAATTTTACAGGGTGGAGACGATTTCACACTGTGGTGTGGTTTTCACAGAATGTTACATAGTAATGCTTTGTTTCACACTGTGAATTGACAACTTGAATTGTGTTCACACTGTTAAAACGCTCGAATTTAACAGTGTGAAGATATTTCACACTGTGTTCACACTGTGTTTCTCACACTGTGGGACACTGTGTTCTTTCCAGCCGGATAGTTTTGTTGTGTCACTTTACATTAATTCTGACTCCGAAGAGGAAATATTATCAGAAAGGAAAGATGTGCTACATTCATAATCAGTTAAACTGCCAGGGCATAACTCATTGAAGCTTATGGTTATGTAGCAAAGTCGGAGAGCAAAAAGTCTTTCTAATGTCGAGTAAGAGAGTCAACGGCAAATGTACACACGCACATGCTAATCATTTCAGACCACTGACATGATTGACAGTCTGACTCGGCACGTTGACTCGGCACGAAAAAGAAAGAAAGAAAAAAAAAGGAAAACATCTTCTTATAGGGAAAATGAGTCCGAGTATCAATTTGGAAATTTGGCAACAATAATTAACTTCGTGTCATCATTTCTGTGTCTATTAATACCTTTCAGTTTCTGTCTACTGACACGTTGACACATGAGGGTAGGATCAGGGTGGGGTAGAAGGATGAGTATAAATTCCTTATAACTCTGAAATTTATGAGTGACATTTCTGTCACTACAAGAAAGAGAATCCACGAAGGATCTAATATCTTTTTATTAAGGCTAATTTTGCTCTATACCGTGCCAATTAACCTGGTAGTGGAAGTTTATTATTGATGATTGACACTCAACAGTATTACCCCTTACTGTCATCGAGACGTCACACTATAATCATTCCCGTCGTGGAGCATGAAAATATGAGTAGGACACGCGGAAGGGAGAAGAAATATTGTTGGCGATCTGATACGCGGTATAATCTATAAACCGTACATCAATGAAAATGATGTAGAGTTTACTTCTGAAAACAGTTTCAACGCCATTTTTAAAAACATTTTCAATGAGAGGATCTTCAGATATACCACAAAAATAAAACCTTTTTCGATGATACTTCACATGTTGCATAACAAGAAATATTGTTGAATGTATTATTAAGAATTTCTTCTATCTTTCTTATCGTTTTTGTTGTTTTGGTTTGTAATCGCAAATTGAATTTCTCATTATAACAGGAACTCGCTTTTGCAAGAGACTCTCCTTAATGGAACTCAAAGAACAATTGATACGAGTTTGAATTCGTATTATAGAAATGACAGAACAGAGGAAGTGCTATAATTGAATTTTAAGAACATTTTTGACGAACAATCTCTTAATTTGGAAAAATATTGGTTGTATAATATAATATGAAAATTCTTCCATTTTTTTTTATATTGAGTAATGTTCATTCACTTGTTTCATGACATTTAAATTGCTGTAATGTTTGGAGTTTCAGTTCAAAGAGGTATAGATTGTATTGACAAATAAGTTACAAAAAAGGCCATTCGAATGATTACTCACTGTTCATAGTACTTGAATTTAACGTAATACATAAGACTTGATATACCAAATATCTATTTCCTCTCCTTTTTTCTGTACCCTTCATAATTATGTTGTATGTTTCAAATATGATTTTCTCTGACAAAGTTTTTCTTTGAATATCAAACGCGTGTTACTTTATTGAGAGGGGATCACTGTGAACACGTCTTCATTGTCTGTGCCTCTGTGATTCCTCCAATATCATTTGCTATAGATGTTTTAATGTCTAATGTGGAAATAAACTCAGATCAATTAAATTCAATATGGCCAAAAAAAAAGAAGAAGAAAGAAACAAAGAAACAAAGGTTTCAGTTACGCATTCGTGAAAGCTATTTATTAGGCTTTGCCACTCCGCGGGGAATGATCAAAGATTGACTTCGCGAACTGATATGAAGTAATTGTCGTACATTCAATGCAAAATAATTTGAAAATATTCGTTGTAAGACGTATGATATGGCCATAAGAACCATGTTTTTTTTCTTTTAAAGGGAAGATAAACCCCAAGAGCAATGTGGATTGAGTGAAAGCAGCAACATTAGTAGAACACATCAGTGAAAGTTTGAAGAAAATCGGACAATCGATGCAAAAATTATGAATTTTTAAAGTTTTGGTGTTGGAACCGCTGGATGAGGAGACTACTAGAGGCTATGACGTATGAGTGGACAAGAATACCAAGAAAATATAAAGAAAGTACTATAAAAATCCATTTTTCATGAAAATTACAAATTCCATCAACTTGATATTGACATATGTTAAGGGTAGCAATTATTCCCCCTGCTTTCTGAAAGCGGTTGGTCCATTGCTCTTTCATAATTCTAGAAAAGTGAATTTTTGTAGAATTTCCTTTATGTTTTCTTTGTATTGTTGTCCACTCATACGTCATATCCTCTAGTAGTCTCCTCATCCAGCGGTTCCAACACCAAAACTTAAAAAATTCATAACTTTTGCATCGATTGTCCGATTTTCTTCAAACTTTCACTGATGTGTTCTACTAATGTTGCTGCTTTCACTCAATCCACATTGCTCTTTGGGTTTGGGTTCCCTTTAAAAGACCTATCACAATTACAGTATGAATGATATGACACTTTGGATGCTGGTGAGTAATTGCTTTGTTATGTTTTTATACTTAACCTTTTTTTTTCCTTTTTTGTTGGTATTTTTCTGCGACATGCCAGGTCTACCCTGGGCCCAATAGTCTCTTACAGGAAGCGATCAGAACTGTCTTATACACGAGCACCAGCACTTCAGTCGTGACCATATTCCTTGTCGCCTTCTACCGGTTTCTAACGGTCAGGATCGACCCTTTCGGAACGCGCAAAATCGTCACGACGGGTCGTTGCTTGGCAGTGTGTGTCACCACATGGGTCTTTTCTGTGATTTACAGTGCGTTGATGATATCACCCCTATCACCAGAGGGCGGTTTCACCCGACACATCTTGACTGTAATACAAAGTGCAATAGGTATAGGCGGCCTCATCTTTACAGGGATAGCATACCTACTGATCTACATCGAAATTGCTCGCCCGTCATCGAATAGGTATTTTGTGGACGCGCAAAAGATAAGAGAAAATCAACTCCTACTGCGCACTTTTGCGCTGATTTATTTCATAACTGTAACGTCCTTAGCGATAATATGCCTAAGTGTTGTTTCAGTCACCATCACTGGAGTACTTAATGAGTCGTGGACAGTCGAACTCATCATTTTTGCTTTGATCACCAACAATATATCCCATCCGTCGATATTCTTATGGCGGTCACGTGATATCAGAGCGCATACACTACCGCTACTACCGGCTCATTTGTGCGCGTGCTGTCGAGCTTGCAAGAATGGTTCGAAAAACGTTGTTAAGGTTGCACCGCAAAGCAGTTGCCAGTGACAAATTTTTCGGTTACAGTTCGTCGTTCCATGGACTTACCATGGTTGTTCCGAAGGCTTGTTAATCCGAAAATGGTATAAGGTTCGTTTTTTCGAAGATTCATTATTCCGAAAATTTGTTATTCCGAAGGTTCGTCAATCCAAAAATGGAATAAGGTTCGTTTTTCCGGAGGTTCGTCTCGTGTCGGTCTACGAACCTCTTTTCCATTTTCGGATGAAAAATGAAGGGGAAAAAAAACTTATTTCAAAACCAACACTTGCTCTCGGGCGATTATTTCCCGCGCCTTGTCACATTCCTTCTGCCGTGTCTGCTGGCTATTCTCCCATTGCATAATAACCTGGCATTCCTTCGTTACAGCGCTACTGTTTATGCAGGTTCATATCTTAGACAATTTCATCTTTCGTTATGGCTGATCTCTCGAATGCACCCTTTCATTCCGTGCCAAATGACGATTTTTTTGAACTGTATAGGCTCACAACATCCGAATCTGACTCAGTTGATGAGGCACCAGTAACACAAGCAACTCCTTATGACAACTTCGTTGCCGATAATCTTAATTCAGCAGTAAATGAACTGCCTTATGATCTTAGTAATGATTTAAATCTGAACACGTCATGTAATTACATAACAGTTAATCAATTCAAAGATATGTATTTTAATTTCTCTAAAGACACGTTTTCTCTGTTGCATTTTAACATAAGAAGTCTGAATAAACATTTTGATGAGTTAAAATTTTTATTAGAATCCAATGCGAGCCAATCACTTTCTATCATTGGACTTAGCGAAACCTGGTTGACTTCCACTACGGAAGATTCCTTTGCAATCGACGGATACAATATGTATGTCAGTAATAGATCGGACAGAAGTGGAGGCGGTGTTGCATTTTATGTATCAAGTATTTACAAATGTATTGTTCACAACGACTTTGTAGAATGGACAACACTGTTGAATCTCTTTTTGTAGAAATTTCTATCCCAGGATGTAGGAATGTGTTATTGGGTATAATATACAGACCTCCTAATTCGAATACTTTAGATTTTGTGACATATCTTTCAGACCTGGTAAAAAACCCAGTTTTTAGAAATAAGGATTGCTTTCTACTTGGTGATTATGATATTGATTTGCTGAAATCTGGAAATGATTGTATCTCAAGCGAGTTTCTTGAGACATTTTTGTCTTCATCCTTTTTGCCACTCATTACTAAACCGACTCGCGTCACGGATCACTCTGCTACTTTAATTGACAATCTGTTTTGCAATATCTTACCTCTTCCCGATTCTTTTATAATTCTCTCAGATGTAACCGACCATTTCCCAATCATGACTCATTTTACTTTGAAAACTTTGGCTAATGATGCTAAACCTTCGGCTCCTTTATGCAAACGTAGAGTCTCATGTGAAAAGTTAGCCAGTTTTGATGCCGCTCTTGATAATGCTGATTGGTCACGAGTTTATGAAAATGATGAAGTTAATCTGTCTTTTGATAATTTTATGGAAATATTTAATTCTCTTTTGGATGATATTATTCCAAAGCAAAAAAAGTAAAAAGGATTATAAAAAGACGCCTAGGTTACCGTGGATTTCAAAATCAATTCTTAGTTCAATTAATAGAAAAAATCGATTGTATTATAAATATAAAATGGAAAAAACTGAACGATTAAAGAACAAATATACATTATATAAAAACACATTAACTAGGATTTTACGTTTGGAAAAGAAAAGGTATTATTCTCAGCAGTTGTTGAAATTTAAGTTTGATATCAAAAATACCTGGAAAGTTTTAAAGCAGGCAATGAATATTCCGAACAAAAAAGCAGAAATAGATGAAATAAAGTGGGATGATGAAATAATTGATGACCCTGTTGATATTGCAAATGTTTTTAATTCTTATTTTTCAAAAATAGGTGAAACGCTTGCTCATGGTATTCCGGCTACAGAACAGAATTTTACTGAATTCTTAGGCCAGTGTAACCCCAACTCTATTTTTTTAACTCCAACAAACAGATATGAGATTATCGATATTGTATCCTCTTTAAAAAACGAACGTAGCTCCGGTTATGATGATATAGATAATTGTATCCTTAAGGGTGTTATATCATCAGTCGCAGATCCCTTGGCTCACATTTTTAATCTGTCAATTTCTAATGGTATGTTTCCTGATAAACTGAAATTGGCTAAAGTAATTCCAATATTTAAAAAAGGTAATAATCTGGATGTCAGTAATTATCGTCCAATCTCTTTATTATCTTCATTATCGAAAGTTTTAGAAAAAATAATATACACCAGAATTATCAAATTTTTAAATGTGCACAAAATATTCACAAATTCCCAGTTTGGTTTCCGAGAAAAACATAGTACCATCCATGCAGTTCTTCATTTTATTGATAAAGTCGTTAATGCAACTGACAATCATTCCCATTTAATTAGTATATTCTTGGACTTCTCCAAGGCCTTCGATACAATTAATCACAACATTTTACTCCACAAGTTATCGCACTACGGAATACGTGGGAAGGCCTTGGAGTGGTTCAAGACTTATTTAGCTGACAGAAAACATTTTGTTTCAATTAAAGATAATAATTCAGTTATAAGAGATGTAAAGTGTGGTGTTCCACAGGGAAGTCTTTTAGAGCCGCTGCTATTCATAATATATATCAATGATTTTTCCTTTGTTTCAGAGGTACTTTCCTTTATACACTATGCTGATGACACCAGTGTTTTTCTTGCCCATAACGATATCGATGTTCTTGTTCAACAAGCTAATACAGAATTGAAAAAAGTGACCAACTGGGTCAGAGCTAACAAGTTGTCATTGAATGTTCAAAAAACAAAATATATGCTTTTCAGCAATACTGTTGTTTCTTTGAATTCAGAAATAGTTCTGGATGATTGTAATTTAGAAAGTGTGTCATATTTCATATTTCTTGGTATTTTTGTAGATAATAAACTTTCTTGGAAAATACATATTGATCATATTTGCAAAATCATCTCTCGAAATATAGGTGTTATGAACAGACTAAAATTTTATATTCCTGAAAAGACATTACTTGTGTTATACTCCTCTTTGATACTCCCTTACCTTCATTATGGAATTTTAGCTTGGGGCAATACACATCAGACGCTGCTGAATAGAGTGTTATTATTGCAAAAGAAAGCCCTCCGTATCATTTCCAATTCTCCCACTCGTTCACATACAAATGTATTGTTTAACTGTAATAAGCTACTAAAAATTAACGAATTATTTTTATACAACTTAGGCCAATTTATGTATATGTATGATAACAGTTTACTGCCACCTATCTTTGGTTCTATGTTCCAAAAAAATCAATCATTCCATAATTACCCCACCCGACGCTCTAACGAGTTTCATTTACCACTTCTTCGAACGATTTTAGCAAAGAATACACTTATTTACACTGGACCTAATTATTGGAATTCCCTGAACCACGATATAAAATCTGCTCCCTCTATATACTCCTTTAAAAGGAGATTGAAGTTTTTTCTTTTGCAATCCTATAATGACGACCCCCTGAATCAGATTAGTTCATAGGCTTATTTTGTTTCCCGTCCGCAAAATCTTTATTGCCGTTTTTTTCATTATTGTTACCTTTGCCTTAGCTTTGATTATGATAAGATTTTCTTTAACTTATACCTCGCAGTTGAAGGGTTTGTTGTATATTCTTCTTTTCTTCTTCTTCTCTTTCTTCCTCTAACCTCCGATGATCGTTGTCTCTTTTGCTTACTCCTGTCTATTTTGTTACCTCTTCGTCGCGCTGTAGTCTTGTTTCCTGTCGTGTCGTCGAGTCAGTTTTCTTCCCTATAAGTAGTCTTGTTGCTGTCCCAGTTTTGTCTCATGCTCATTATTTCGTTTGTTATTGTTTTGTGTGTAACTGTTTGTCCGTCTGTCTCTTAGTGGGCTGCTAAACTTTTTATGCCAAACTTTTCGTGCTGCTTTGTTGCTATATTTAGTCAAATTTTGCATCGAGTTTTTAATACAAGAGGGGCCCACACTCTACAAGCATTGTCTTTTTAGTGGGTCCCTCCGTTTTTTCACACAGTGCATATTGACAATTCTTTCATTTTCGTTACTTCTGCAACAATTGCAATGTATTGATACTATTAGTTTTTCTCATTATTGTTGGTTTCTTTGTACGAATTTACATACGTTGTTTCTGTCACTCAAGAAAGTGAGATTTATGTCTGTATGATTTTATTGTGGAAAAACGAATAAATTCGAACTTGAACTTGAACTTGAACTTGAAAGTTCGGTGGTCTTTAGTGGAGATGACGCCTGTTCGGAGATCAGGAGGTGGCTGGTTCGAATCCTGCTCAAGTACATACGCCCATGATTTTTTATCATGGCTACTACTAAATCACTGATCAATTCAGTGCTTATTTACGTCGATGTAGGGCAATTTGCCAATCAGTTGCAATAAAAAACATCTCGACGGAAGAATTTCGTGAATTTGAATAAACTTATTTCAGTTTCGGATTAACGAACCGTCGGAATAACACAACTACATGTACTTAATGTTCGGATTAACGCGCCTCTAAGTATTATGGGGTTTGTGTGTCCTGGAAGAGTTACGAACATCATCAATTTTTCACCGTTAGAATTTCCAATTTAGTAGCAGAAAAACGGTTTTAGGTATAAGTTCATGATTCCCCTTTTTTTTTTAAGTATAATATTCGAATCTCATTATTCGTTTTTGAGTTTGTCTACTTACTTATGTCTTTATCACGTTACTTTTTCATTCGTTTTCATTTGTGTTGGACATGTTGTACAAGGTAATAGTGAGTTTTAAATTGCGACTCGCAGCATTAAAGAAAAAGAAGTAATGTTCTGCACATGCGTCAAATTGCTGTTTACATTGTCTATAGCCCGGGCTGCGTCGTCCAACCTGATGCGGGCGGACTGATTTTGCTATAACACGCATTTACCATAGACCCCTGGCCGAGTATTCTCGGGACTATATGACCCTCGGAATGCAGGAGTGAAACTTTATTAAATTTAAAGATAGTCATAAAATTAGAGAAAAAAAAATCTAGACGGATGTACTTTAAAATGGAAAGTTTCCCCCAATGTACGTGTAGATTAAGTGAATGCATAGATGTTAGCAGAACACACCAATGAAAGTTGTCACTATGGCTGAATGAGAAGGCTACAATATAACTTTGACAGATTGTGACGTCACATCGAATCAATGGAATTCAACACGTAATTAATTTCAAAGAGTTACTTTAACTCGAGAATCCACCCAGCTGGACATCAATCCATTCAAAATGCCTTATAAGGTCAGAGAATAATCTCCTAGTCTCCCTCCCACCCACCCTGAGCCCCCACTTAATTTCTTGAACCCCAGATTGGTCATTTTTCACAATTCACTCACACAACAGACACGATCGGAACATTAATGGGAAATCCAGTCCAAATATAAGTTAGTCCTATAAGAAAGAGTAAAATATTACGAGTTCAACGGTCAAATTTTGATCGAAATCGGGTGAAAAATAAGGAAGTTATGACATTTTGAAGCTTTGTTAATTTTTCAGGAAACAGTTCTATAACGGTCAATATGAATATGCAAATGGCAAAGTGAGCATGTCATACCCTCACAACGTGCCATATAGTTTGTACATGAAATTTGGGAATTTCCAGTTTTTCACTCAAACGCAATTATATGCCCGAGGCTCAAATCCTGATATATCTAAATGATCACTACTCTGAAGTTATTAATTTTAGTTATCATTTAACCATTTAACCATGTCTCAGACTTCAATGATAGAAACATAGAATTTTCGGGGTTTTTTGGGGGTTTTTTTGTACACAATCGATGGAAAATTGTGAGGGTATGACATGGTAAGCTCACTAATTTGCATATTCATATCCACTTTACAAGAACTGTTTTGCATAAATAAGCAAAACTTTAAAATTTCATAACTTCATTATTTTTCATCCGATTTCACTCAAATTTTTATCGTTTAATTCATAAGATTTTACCCTTTTTTTTTGTCGGACAAACTGTATATTTGGACTGGATTTCCCCTTTAACAGGAGACCCCAAACCGTATATCTTCGCACTCTGTCCATTCTTTCCTGACTCCCTTTACATTGTTTATAATGTTTATTATTTACCCATAATTTCAGTTAAAATATGCAGTACAATAATAATGTTGGAAGCGATTTAAGTATGACTTGAAACACGCGATCTATTTTCACTTTTACAATTATTGTTACATTGATTATGCATTGAGTATGTAAACATGGTAAATATTATGCATGTGCATAATTCATATCTATGCGTATGATTAGTGATTACATAATTATTGTAATCGTTTTTAGTCAAACAGATCTCTTGACAAAGGTCAAGTTGGTGTGTGCATGTGGCTGGAAGGTTGAGAGGAAAAGAATGGAATAGCAGACATCCCGGTAATTTGTATTAAGTTTATGGTGTCATTTCAGTATCAGTGATAATGTTTCTTTCTTTTATATCTGTTGAAAAGAAGTCAGTTATCCGTCACATAGTTTGCTACGTGCTGATAAATTATTGGTAATTTTACATGATTACTATTTGTGCTTTTTTTTCTTGTCTTATGTATGCTGTGTGTGTAAAATGTTGTACTACAAAATCGTCGGTTGAGAATGATAAGGGCGTTAAGCTATCACTAAACCCATATGGCCCGAATTCACGAAGGTGGTACAAATGAAACCATAGTTTAAACCATGAATGGACAAAAACCATGGAGTGCCAAGTGTCGCATGGAATATTTCGTTACGAAATCAGTCATTTCGTCATGGAAATGATTATTTTGTAACGAAATGACAACATTTTGTAACTAAATAAACATTTCGTCCACGAAATGGTCATTTTGTCGACGAAATGACCAATTTCGTAACGAAATATTCCGTGCGACACTTGGCGCTCCATGGTGTTTGTCCATGGTTTAAACCATGGTTTCATTTTCATTTTGTACCACCTTCGTGAATTCGGGCCTAGTGTAATACAAGACGTATGTAATTTCGTTGTCATGTGGTTGTGTTTCACCGCTTCGCGGACTCGGTGAAGAACAGCTGCTGCCTCTGGCTGACATGGATGCCCGTGTGGAAATAAAATAAGCTAAAAATTAAGATATTTAATTTTTCCAGCACATGAGAGCCTACGGAAAATGCTGTCACCAAGAGTCATGGAGTAGAGACGATATTTTGGAGGCATGTTATGGTACAATGCAAAATATTTCGATGGCTTCGCGGCATGTACAGCTATCAATGAGGGGAGAGATCGACTCAAGAGAAAAAGACGTATCATATTGTATTCATAGGTGGCCCCGGTCTCCCCTTCCCCCCCCCCCCCCCCCCCCCCCACCCCCCGGCGGAGGTCGACTCAGGAATAGGGTTGTCATAGGTTTCAGCCTTAGTTTGATGCGAGGATCAGAATTATGGTTATGGTTATGTTTGTGGGTAGAACTTACGTTTGGCTTAGCGTGCAAAAATTTCATCGGAGCAATAGTTGTCGCAGAAGCGAAGGGAATGTCATGAAACCGTATTCACAACGTTAAAACTCAGAGTAATCAGTCTAGCACCCTCTAGTGAGTTAGTCCTTAGAGGCCCCTTCCTCAAAAACCAGAAGCGTTGAAATCCATAGAATGGGAAGTCATTAAAATAATGCTACCTTCATTTGACGAAAAGAAGCAAGCGACATTTTTTTTCCAATACTGAGTTTTCACTTTCTAAGTACGTCGAAGGCATTCTTAACCTGTCTGCAACATAGCAATGTCACTGGCTTTTGAATTATGAAATATCGATAGGTCAAAAGGAAGGACTACACAGTCATAACCATAATGAGAGAGAAACACATTTTGGCTATTTACTACAAAACTCCCTATTGTCACTTGTTTCCTTTTGTCAAATTAGGGCAAAATGCAACTTGAATGTTCACATTATTTTGTCACAGAGAGTAGGCAACAGATTATTGTAGGTAAGGAAAGACTCAGCACAGTCACGTGATGCCACGCATTCGACCCACAGAACTCTTACAAGTTCTGTGATTCGACCCTGTATTGATTAGGGCTCCCTCTACGACCGCCAAACGCCAATTCGAAGGGAAATCATTTTTCATTCACTATGACGTCTTACCATCCCGCCGTCGCCACACGACGTAATCTCTCATTTCGCTAGCACATTAAATTTGAATGTTCTTTCTTTTTCATTTTTGCATCTTCATCTTCCTTTTTCTTCTTTTTCTTCCTCTTCTTCTTTCTTTTCTTAATCTTCCTTTTCTTATTCTTCATCTTCTTCTTATTCTCCTTCTTCCTAATATTCTCTTACAAAAATTCCATCTGAGAAGAAATTGCATCTTTGATACCACATTATTCCATGCAGTGAATAATTGTAATACTTCGCCAATGACGACTTTGTCTTGTAGGTTATTACAGTCCGTTAATCGGTCGGGAAGGTTCGTTAATATGCCGAAAGTTCGATTTTTTTTTTCCAGTCTCAAAATGAAATACAGTTAATAATTCCTTAGGAATAACGAACATCACCCGTCTATGAATGTATGGCTGCAATTATTAGTGACAAGCTTTTTAATCCCATGAAAGATCAAATTGTCAGTGTTTAGAGTGTTTGTTAGGCCAAAAATGTCTTCACGTCTAATTTGCACAGGGTTGTGATAATGACTGAGTGAATTGTGAGAAAGACTTATCATTTCATGTGTAGTCCTGTTTTAGATGAGCTTTTGCTGGTCGTGCCTGTTGAAAGTGTTATTTTCAAGGACACTGGTTTCATTACGTCATGATTGTTATGTTTATTAGAATGAACTACTATCTTAAGATATTATTGAACTATCACGTATTTTGATCATCTTCAGCAGATTAAATCACATGTATCTCAAATTTATAAATATGTATATGTTTTTTGCATTTTTAAACTCTACATTATGTGTGTTGCTTGAGGTTCTTTTATCGGATATGTGTGTGTATGTATGTGTATGTGTGTGTGTGTGTGTGTGTGTGTGTGTGTGTGTGTGTGTGTGTGTAATACGGTACAGGAGTGGGAAAGTGATATGTGATTCCTATCTGTTTCCTTCTACAATATACGTACATGTGCATTGTATGTATGTATGTATGTATGTGTGTATGTATGTGTTTGCAAAGGTACAGTATATCTATAACATTATTATACATGCATATTGTGTATGTATTGACATTTGTGTCTTGTACGCAATGTATTCAAAACACTAGTTTTTAAAGCCACTCTCCTTAAAAGAAAATAATATATCATACAGTTAAATTATTTTTAGTATAGGTGATTATCTATTTGATTTTTTTTTTTTAAGTGTGTGCGCGTATGCCAAAGTAATAATGAGTGTGACGTTTATGAAAATACCGATAACAACATTATTTAGATAATGGGGCCAACATATCACAGCCTTGTATTATGCTTTGGTTACAGAGTGGACTTGCACAGAACTGCGTCTGTTTCAAGAAGGCCGGCCTCTCGTGCATTATCATGCAGGAGTATTGACCATAGCTCCCTCTGCGTCCGCTAAGATCTAATCCGAAGAGAGATGATTTTCTTACTGCCCTCTCATTAGCACCATTCACAAAATGTGTGGCAGGCATTGGTTGCAATTGACCTACGAAGAAAAAAAAAATAATGACAAACACAAGAGAATAACTTTTCTGTAGAGACAAACGCACGTGGCGTAAAAGCTAAACACATAAAAGATGAAAGAATAAGTATAAAGAAATTGATCGCAAAAAGAGTTACGTTCGTTCTTGCTTGATGACTTTAGATATTTGGTTGAGACCTAATTTCAAGTTTCTAACATTTTTGGTGAGATAATGAGAAACCTCTTATGAAATATGAAAGAGCAGGTAATTCCACGAGGAATTCAACGTTTATTTTTTTGTTTGAAAAGATTTTATTTTCTGCATTTCATATTTTCTTTCAGAATACAAAAATAACAAAGGCAGGTTCAATTACACAAATACAATTCTGAAAATTATTGACATATTACATAGTAAGTCATATTTTGTATACAAAGACAAATGAAACGTTAAATAACATACAAAATGTTTATATGGCCAATAATGACTTGATTCACAGTACAATATATAATATATACATATAATGCAGAGGGCCGCCGTATAAGCCGTGCTTGAACAGACGGACAGCCAGATGATGAAAATTTGTTTTGAAATGGCTGAGATAACCAAAACAGAGCGATAATAAAGTGTCGGACCCACCTATTAATACGATTGCTTTGTTTTACTTTGTTTTTGAATTTTATGTCATTCCAAACCCGATTTTCATCAAATACACTTTGAATTCCTCTTAAAATGGTATGCTATGTACTATTTAACGTGTTTTCTTGCTATCTCGCAAAAAGTTAAAAGCCCAATTCTCATCTCCACCAAAACTGGACCATCTCTTTAAAGCTGTAAAAAGAAAACAATGAGAAATAGAGAATAATACAAGTATCATCTTTTGTCATAACTTCGAGTATTACGTCTTTTTATGCTATAAGTGAGGTATCACAAGAAAGGTTTTATTTTGCTCTATTTGTTGATGGGCGGGCTTTGATATTTAAAGCTGGCGCTTAGCAAAATTTGCGATCAACCTTTTCACATTGGTCTATACATACCTTCGACTGTAATGGTGGGATGATGTTTCGAATTCAGGAAAAAAAAACATGTCATATTTTTTTTAGAGACGTGTGTTAATCCTCCTCTATCACCAGCGAAAAGAAGAAGAAGAAGAAGAAGAAGAAGAAGAAGAAGAAGAAGAAGAAGAAGAAGAAGAAGAAGAAGAAGAATCAAATAAACAAAGAAACAAGGAAAGGAAAATATCTCGAGTGCTGCCTAATCAAATGCACACATAAACACAAGCATATAGACATTAATAGACTTAGAGAGAGAGAGAGAGAGAGAGTATGTATTAATACAAGAGTCAAAGAAGTATATTACAAGAAGTAGAAATATATGAACAATAAATATTAGCCCGTTCATACGAGAACCTGGTGGCCTGTGTATTAAGTGTAGGCCTACAGGGATTTCAGAATTTAGTACGGAACGGGTTTACAATATAAAACGATTATTTGGTGAATACATCAAGTATATTCCTATTATACAATAATGTTGAAAGATCGAAAGTACTGAGAGAAAATAACTGGTTTAATGGTTGTAAAAATGAATTGCAAACTTGATACAGCAAAGAAATAGAGAAAAATATATCTATCTATCCATCTATTTATTCATTTATTTATCTATCTATCTATCTATCTATCTATCCGTCTATCTATCTATCTACCTATCAATCTATCTGTCTATTTGTTCGTGTATCTATCTATCTATCTATCTATCTATCCATCTATCTATCTTTCTATCGATCTATCTATCTGCCTATTAATCAATCAATCTATCTATCTATCTATCTATCTATCTATCTATCTGTCTTTGATGACATTCAAAATACACGTGGTGTGGTGTTGATTATGTGCCGTGATACGATTTTGACATCTTTTGAGCGTTAAACAATCGTGACAAAATGAATGATGACAATATTATATAGGAATGTTGCAGGATGCCAGCTGGATTGTTCGAAGCTTTTTAGGTCTGGTCTTCTTCAGCTGTATTGCTTGAACACTAACATGGTGTGATAAAGAAATGACCATACACTGAGGTGCATGCGTGCAAATATTGAGCATAACATTAAATAATAAGCCATGGAATAAGATAAAATCATGCTTTGTAATAGTCATAATTGTCTAGTCTGAAACCGTTTTTTGTTAAATCACATTCAATCCACTATACGATTATTTCATTTTATTCCACAGCTTGTCATTTCATGTGATACTCCGTTTTTGTTCCACGCATGTTATATGTAGAGCAGTATCATTAAAAAAAATCATTATACTTGCTGATGGCCTCAATCTAGCAAATTTGAAAATGGCATTTATCTGTTTTGCATTAAAACTTTTCATTTTGTGGAGACACAAGCCACTACACAACCAAACTCAACTTCAATCAGTTTTGTTTGCGATCATCATACGAGTATGATTTATACATGATAATTATTGTTGTTGTGCTTTATTGCGAATACCGTTGTACTGTCGTTGTGCACGTTGATTTATGTCATTTCCGTTTCGTTTTACCATAATTTTGTTCAAGTTTCTTGCATTTGGTTGCAGTTTTTTTTTAATGTTTTATTTCACAAACCCTGACGAGCACCAGTAAATCTATAGAAAGCTAGGTACAGACAAAAGTAAAACAAACAATCAGTGAACAATATGTCCGCCTGGTTCCTCTTTCCCTCCGCTGTTATCTGTCTGTCTGTTTATGTATGTATGTATGTATGTATGTATGTATGTATGTATGTATGTATGTATGTATGTATCTATCTATCTATCTATGTATCTATCTATCCTATCTATCTGTCTATAGATGTACCTCTATATCTATCTACCTATCTATCTATCAATCAATCAATCTATCTATCTATCCATCTATCTATCTACCTATCTATCTATCTATCTGTCTATCTATATATCTCTGTGTATGTATGTATGTATGTATCTGTCCATCTATCTACCTCTATCTACATATCTGCCTATCTATCCATCTATTTACCCATTTCTGTCTCTATCTAGCTCTACCTATCTATCTATCTATCTGTCCATCTATTTATTAATGAATTCCTATATCCCCCACTCTCTATCTATCTATCTCTATCTATCTAACTCTATCTATCTATCTATCCATCTATCTATCTATCTATCTATCTATCTATCTATCTATCTACATATCTACCTCTATCTAACTATCTAACTATATCTATAATATCTGTCCATCTATTTATCTATCAGTCTCTCTATCCCTATCTATCTATCTATCTATCTATCTATCTATCTATCTATCTATCTATCTATCTATC
This sequence comes from Diadema antillarum, assembly GCF_040938485.1. Lineage (NCBI taxonomy): Eukaryota > Metazoa > Echinodermata > Echinoidea > Diadematoida > Diadematidae > Diadema > Diadema antillarum. The sequence goes on along the minus strand of NW_027272541.1, from coordinate 305,118 downwards.
TATCTGTAGCTACCTCTATCTACCTATCTATCAAAATCTCATCGCGTGATAGGGCCTATTACACATGGAGAAATAATTTGGACATTGATGCTACCAATTTTAGCATTTATTTAACATTTCTTTTCCTCCCCCAACCTACCGGAGTCCTGCGCAAAGTCATCTATACAAACTGCTACTGTTCTGTTTTTCCTTCGGTCAAGTTTTCTACAGGGTACTTGGATTGCATCACGTAGGCATAATTAAAAGCGTCCTGCTGGCTAAGCGAGCGCTACTGGTATGTGATCAGGCCTCGAACCCTTGTCTTCCCGAGTGGCCAGTGCCCAAATCCTTGGCCCATCCCTTGGAACAAAATATCATTAAGACGCGACAGTAACAAGTAACAAGCAACACGTAACAACAACAGCAACAACAACGACGATGACGACGACGACGACGACGACAACAGCAGCAGCAGCAACAACAACAACAACAAGCGCAAACTTAGCAACAATGGCAAACCAAGGTATCGGGCAAGCAAATGCACTCAACGTAACAAAAACGAACTCCATTGACCCCTATATATATTACTATGGTCATCACCTTTGTACTGGTACATCCTGTTGCCGAAACCCTGGTATTCCTCCCCCCCCCCCCCCCCCACCCCATTAACCCCCTCCTTGGTTGCTTAATCCAATAGTTCGAAATCAGTCAAGCAATGATAATGACGCCTTAAAGAAGACGGTATAGGTGACCTCACCTGAGGACACCAACCATTGTTGGTGGGAAAAAAAGGGCGTCTCGATTAGTTTAGTAGCAGCTTTACAAGAAGTATTACACTAATGGGATGCTAGTGTGTAACTTTAGGGTCTATTGACGGACAGGGCCTCCTTCGGTGAGCGTCTTTATTGGCGGGAAGATAATACCCCATCAGCAAACACAATCGGAGTGTCTCCGTTACAAGTCAACTTGTTTGTCTTTTTTTTTTTTTTTTTTGTCGATACAACTGCTATTTCTTGTTCCGTGCTCGTGACAGCTCAGTATTTCCCCAGCTAATACCACTTCAACCTTTTCTTTTTTTTTTCGGTCAGGAATTGTCTTTCTTTAAATTTTATTGAGTGGCCCATTTTCTGGACGCATGACACCTGTATATCTTCCCTTTATATCAAAGATTGAACTTACAGCTCAAAAGTTTGAACTGCGAATAAAATCATCCCATTGCCTCTCGACTGTTGATAATATGTTGTAAACAAAGATTCTGAAATATAATCATTACGCACGTTGCTGGTACCCGGTAAAAGTTCGTGGCCAATTTTGCAACTTCCATTCAGCGTTGAAGGAGATTTTGTTTCGTGCTGTAAGTACCAAATTTATAGAAATTTACCAAACTATGATACTTACAAAATTCCTTTTTTAACAATTTATATATAATAAATGGATTTTTAATGTTCTAAAATATGCTCAAATGCATAATTTTTTACTGTAATTTTAGCAACATGCGGGAGTTTGGATCAGTTGCTAAATTGTCAACTCGCCAGGTTCCAGATCTAGGCTCACATGTGTGGAAACTCGTGCGGTGAACTTGAGTTACGAAGGCGTGTACCAACGAATTCTCCACACTGGGAACGTACACTCTATGCTATCGCCTCGTACCGTACGTGGACTACCCGATGGATGAACTCATCGTGAAAATATGACGCCTGTCTGAGCCGAACGCGGCACGAAGATTACTATAATGTGACTAGCTCAGGACGAGTCGAAAATCTCGCGAAATTTAACCAAACTACCTCATCAGGTGCCGATTCATCCGATACATTCTCGTCTGTTTGGGAAAAAGGAAACATCAGCACGAACTGTCAAACTGGGTTTTGATGCGCCTCCGCTTTGATCGACTTACATTTCTTGGTAAGATTTCGTATGGATTGGTAGTAGGCAGCCCTACAGAAAACTGTACCTCCCTATGGTACGGTGGCCTGGTAGGTATACGACAGGTTGAGAGGCATCACCATGATTACTGCGAGGAACAATATAAAGGCAGGGAAAACAGACAGAAAAACAGATGCCTACTACTTGTATGAAATGCAGGCAAGCCGCTAGAGCCCTTGCCACCCTCATACACCCTTGCCCTTGGCCTTAGTTGTGTAAACAGATGCACTACGCATAGAAAGGCCACAGCTTGTGCTGTGCCAAAATGGCAAATTTAGACACATTTGACATGTATGCGTGGTCATGGACTATCATTGCATGGTGCAACCCTGTATGTATGGGATCTTATATTCCCTATGTCCCCTTGAATGTCTATGCCAGTGAAGATGATGTGATTGGAGGTATTGTGTGCTTGATTCTAGAGAGTGAAATAATATATCATTTAAACTCTATGTAGATAGCTAATCCAGTAATTGCATACAGGTTAGAGAAAAGATCCCTTTCATGCCTTGCACTTGCAGGGGATTTTCTCTTGTTTGTGTGTATATTCAATATGTAAGCCATCTAGCCATATACCATTCATTGCCTGCATAGCAGTTGCAAGTGGATTGGAGCTTTACATTAATGCAAATTGTATGATATTGGCATGCAAACTTTGGTGGATGTTATGTTAAGTCCATCTAAACAGAGATTATACTTTAGGCCTATAATATAGACAATTTAATAGTATTGGGATATAGATAAAATCCTGAACAGTCATAATATTCAAATGGATATAGTATATATCTCTCTATTCCTCCCTCTGTCATTAAAATGAAGTACTAGTCAAACACAGCATATATGATTATATATATATTTGTGTACATAAAATATACATATATTTGTGTGTGTGTGTGCGTGTGTGTGTGTGTGTGTGTGTGTGTGTACTGGCAGGGATCCTCTTGCTATTATATTCCTGTTTCGCTCTATATATTTAATCTACACTGTATTTGTGAATATATATTACATGTGTGCTTAATACAAGATATAATGATAGATAATATTAACCATTGCTGCAATTTGTTTGTCTATTGGCACATGTCTAGAAACTATTATCAATGATTAGGGATTCGCTAATAATGTTCACATTAATAGATCTCTGTTGTGCCTTGAAAACCTTTGTCAAAGGACATGGATTTATTGGCCTATGAGTTCTGAAAATGTGACCTGCCATAACAAAAGAATCCTAAATTCGCTGACGGCTGAGCTGAGAAAATCGGGTTTGAAGTCAGATCATCAAAATCGGTGAAAACGATCAGATTTCTGTTTTCGGCGTAATTTTGTAGTCTGATGTATTGTCTATCATCTGCCTAAACTTTAAAGCTAAATAATCAAAGGAAAGGCAAGCAATCAGCGTTTTTCTGGACCATGATTTTCCAACATTCAACAGAACAGAAACGTGTCCGAAGATTTGGATTTAGCGCTGCAGCTTGACTCCGCCCCTACCAACGAGGGAGTGATCTTATTGTTCAGTGTGTGGCATCCTGGTTACTGATTGGTCGTGCTTAGACCCCTGGTGCTAAGCTTGAATGAACATTGCAGAGGTTGCTAGGAGCATACTTTATTGTCAAGAGGTGGAAACTGTCTTGCCTGCCCTTGATCATGATAGTGTCGGAAGGAAAACTTTGAAGGCAGTTTTCTCAAAACGCTGATTTCCTAAACTACTCCGCATGCACTAATAAAATCAACAATATCTCTGCAACCGAGTACTTTTATGAGTCATGTTTTATATATATCATGAAAGTAAAGTGGAAGAGAAAGGGAATAATGTCATGTCATTTTCAGAAAACTGTCTCCCCCCAACTTTTGGATCCTTTTGTTGAAGCAGGTCACAAATGTTTGTAAAACAGCAACACTACTCAGCAGTTTCAGTTATTAAGATTGATAAGAACCAAAGCTGGGAAGAGAGAGAGGGAGAGAGAGAGAAAAGAGCACTTTCTCTTTTTTCCCCACTCTGAGCAGGCCGAAAGAGATTTTCTGCAAGAATCAAACTGTACTAGAATTAAATGGGTGTGGTTAAATCATGGTGACAGCATCACCGGTATTTTGAGACCTACTTTTAACCTCTTGTTAGAAGATGGAGTTGATATATCAGCATACTCTTGAGAGCTTCCTAACCCATCCCTGAAAAGGGAATCTTGCAGGACCTGTACACTATCTACAGTGATTTTAGAATCTTCTGAAGAGTTGCCACTTTTACACATGATGCAACTCAGTTGATGGCTTGCCAATATTTCATTTTCTGCTCAGACACACAACAGTGCACAAACTTATTTTTGATGAATGGCAGTATGTGATAATACATTGATAACGTCATAGCCATGACCAGGAGCTATACGTCTGCCTACTTTGAGAAGTGGATAAAAGAGTATTTTGATAAGTGAAAAAGTCACATATTGGATAATAGATGTATCACCAATCCAAAAGTCTGTCTATAGCTGTTGAAAGCAACACAACCTAATCATTATCATTATGATCATTGTTGTTGTCATTAGTTTCCTTTCATGGGAAGCTCTTTTTGTGTATTAAACAATATGGAAAGTTGGAAGGCAATAATATCAAATTCACTCTTTGGTATGTGTACAGTTCAAAAAGTCTGTAAAATTAGCAATAGTTCACAATTTCCTACTTGTTATTTTTGATCAGATTTTCACTGCTGTGCTTGTGAAATTATTCATATGGTTAAACATTTAACTTCTCTGCTAATGTGCTTTATAAAATACAATATATTTATCACTGTGCCTGCCAGAGGAGTGTGGTCAAACTGTGTTCTGTCATGGTTCTGGAAACACTAACACTCCCTTAAATTGCCTTTAAAGTTTCTTTTATCATTCTACTACTGTGGCATTATGGATAAATGCAGAGTGCCTATTTAGAAAGGTAATGAATGCATGAGTACTTGTGAAGCATTTAACTCATTTCCTACAGGATCCTGATGACCAGTGTATTAAGTCTATGGGGATTCCAGAATTCCAGTATGGAACAGGTTAATACCAAACCTTTAAATTTCATTACTTTTGAATGAACTATCTGACTTTCCTTGAACCATCAACAAGTATTTCACTATGATCTTAGTATAGCAGATTCACGTTTAGTGTTTGGGACACCTTTCTCTTTATTTTAACCTGTTGAGGATGGACTGATTTTGCTATACAACACGCATTTCCCATAGACACCTGCCTGAGTATACTCGGGACTCGTCCTCAATGGGTTACGAGTATCAAGTGAACTTGGGCAAGTGTCTATGGGAAATGTGTGTTGTAACGGGTTAACATATGCATGGTTAATACGGCCATATATTGATAATGGCTGTTGGGTTTGATGCTCATGCAGTTTGTATAATGCATGCATACAGTGGAAATGACCTTTTGACCTTGTAGGATTTGTCCATGATGGCTAATCAGTCACCAACATCCCAGCCAATGCGTCTCCAGGGGGCTCCTCGTGGTCAAGTTAGTTGGCTGGTCGTTGTCATATCATTGTCACTGTCACACCACCTGACATTCACTTGTGGAAAGTTATCGCCGCCTTCTAAAGCTATTTTCAGAGCAAGAAAAAAGGATGAAGAAAACTGAAGAAAAAAGAAGCGATTCATAATTAAGTGAACTTACCAAATGATGACCAAGAATGAATGATGTAGAAATGCGAATACGTTTCATATTTTTTAATGAACTCTCTCTCTCTCCTTGAAAAGTTCTACCACAATGAACACATTTATATAAAGTCATACTTGTAGGCCTATTGACTGATGCTAGTTTTTCATGATTTGATCACACATGTGCTATGTAAATGCTTTTGTATATACTGAACTTATAACTTGTGATTTGTGTGTCACTTTACATTGTCATTGATGGATTTTGTAAACACAACACTGTATGATTTGTGTGGAAACCTAATAAATGAAATGAAATGAAATAACATTAATATTATTTTGATGGTACTGTGGTCTTGCCACCTGCATTTATGTTAGGGTAGTGTTGGGCAGAGCATTTCTTACCAAAGTAACAGCATACTATATAAGCTGTTATTTTCACGAGGGTTTTATTTTCGCGAATTTCGCGAATCACAGTTGGATCGCGAATTTAACAACACGAGAAAATGTCGCCAGATGCAAGAGTAATAGTACATTTAATTTGGCGTAGGTGTCAATTCGCGAAAACAACATCTCGCGAAAAAGTCTGTGACCTCCTCATTCGTGAAAATATCTGTACGCGGAAATGACAGCGAATACAGTACTTAATGTTTCATTCACAATAGGACCTACAGATACCACACAATGGAGCACCTGTGTATCTGTATCACACACACACATAGTATGGTATGACATTGCAGCATCAGTAGCACTTGTTTCTTTGACATTTCTAAAGATTAAATAACAATAATAATAATGATGATGATGATGATGATAATAATGAAAAAATATATATATGCATGCATTAATGCATGCCGTCTACAAAACCTCACACCGGCACTGCACACTACCAGTTCTCAAAAGTACCACATGGTAGAAAAGAAATACATAATACCCCATCCATTGTGTGAAGACAACTGTATCCTGAACTTTGGAGAAAATCGTCCATCTTTTTCTGCATTGAATTTTTTTCAGTCAAACTTTATTTCTAAAGCTTACATAAGAATATTGGTTTATTTTTATATGATGAGAATGAACTGTTAGCTGGTTAAGTAGATATATGGTTTTTGTTTTGTTTTTTTCACCTCCATATTTCATGCAGGATGAGAACTTGAGGGGACCTCGGCTGACCGGCCAAACCACATGTCCAGCCTTGTACTGCAAGAGATGACCGGTAAGTGACCACATGAGTCTTTGTGTCAATAAGACCTGGCCATTGCATACCACATATGAATAATAAAAAGCTTGGAACTAGAAATAAGTGTGTGTATGTTTGTGTATGTGTGTGTGTGTGTGTGTGGGGGGAGGGGGGGGGGGGGCTCCACAAACAAAATTGATCATGTACTGAACCTTCTGGCCCTAATTCAAAAAGGTGGTACAATCTTTTACCATGGTTTAAACCATGGACAAAGACCATGGGGCGCCAAGTGTCGCATGGCCTATTTTGTCAAGAAATCAGTCATTTCGTTGACGAAATGAACTCACATTTTAGAACTATTTTGAAGCACTAAAGCTGGGTTATTGTTTCATCTACAAATGGTAAATTATGCCTATGGGCAAGTCCAAGATAATGCGCGCGTTACGTATGGGACATTCAGAGACTTTTATGACCTGAAAAATAGTGTTAATGGCCTTTGATCATATTGAACTTCATCATGGTGATTGATATCTAGGAGAAGTATAAACATGTAAAAAATTGAGAAAAATGACCTTGACATTTATATTCTAGAAGAGAAAATATGTGCCGTTACGTATGGGACCAGAAAACTTTTGTTTTTTTGAACATTTTTTTCAACCTCAAAACTCTCTGAAAGTATTTCATTCTATAACTTGTAACTCACTGTGATGAAAGTCACAACACTCAAGATTATCACAGGTAAGTTTCATGTCATTAGGCAAAAAGCTCTAATTACAGGTTCTAATTAAAGACAGACGTGACGTGTTACGTATGGGACAGTTACGTATGGGACAGTTTGTCCCCCATTCATTTAGTGTGTGAAGAACCATATTTATGGGTATTTTGCATAATTATTGTAGTAAAATCAGTTGAAACTACTCAAATACTGATCCAGATTGTCAAGGAAACATTATTCCCCAAATATTCACCATCATAATCATATTCAATCATATTTTTATATTTTTATGACCAACCTGAGTATGCATGCCCTTTGTCCCCCATTCGTTTAGTGTGTGGAGAACCAAGTTTATATAGGTATTTTGCAAAATAATTTTGCAAAATACCCATTAACAAATTTTTGCATAATTATTGAGGTAGAATCAGTTGAAATTACTCAAATGCTGTTCCAGATTGACAAGGGAGCAATATTCCCCATATATTTACCATCATAATCATATTTAATCATATTCTATGTTTTTTATGACCAACCTGAGTATGTATGCCCTATTTTTATCAGGATAGTTACTACTGAAAAATTGAATAGTTTAAAGTGTTTACTTCCATTGATGAAGGGCAGTTTGCCATTTAGTTTCAACAAAAAATTACTTGACACAAGAAATATTAATTTTAATAAATAAGCAATACCTGCTGCATGGAACCCCAGTGATCGAGTAGATATATGATGTCTGTCTAGCAGTCAGGTCATTGATTCGTGTCACACCTCGGTATGTATACCCATGAATTTTGTCGTGGCTACTATTGAAACTGAATAAGGACAATTTGTGTATCACTTGCAATAAAAAGGAATCATTTTACTTTATATATTTTTTTGTATATATCACAACCATTTCAAATTGGATCTCCATCACATAAACTTTGAATTCCTCTAGTCTTAGGATTGTATGCTCTTTAGTATTTCATATAATTGGTTTCCAATCATCTCATTAAATGTTGAAAACTGAATCCCCATTTCTACAAAAACTATACCATCCTTTTAATGCTGATTTTTCATTGTGTATTTTGCCATTTTCCCCTCCCCCTTTCTGAAAATTGTTCAGTCAAGTACATGCATTGTTTCAAGTGTCTAAAACTCAAAAAGTAGCTACAATGTTGGGATGCTTTCTTCAGGATAATTGACCATTTGTGTACTGAGAGACCTTCCCAGCTAGCTACATGCATTTACATGCAATATGTATGAGGCTGTCCCATACGTAACACATTTGTCCCATACGTAACATTATTTTAATGCCTAATAGAATATATTTCTTTTACTGTTTTTTCTTTTTTCTATGGTATTTAGTTTCTCTAAACAATAAATTAGAACTTTCCAAAAGGGCATTAAAATATCCATAGCAATTTCAGAAAAAACCTAAAAAAATGACCTCAATTTGTTACGTATGGGACATCTCATGATAAGACACGAGCTAATTTGCATAATCATTTGCATAATCCCTAAATTTTTATACCAAGTTAAACTATTTGATGAACTTCTTATGTCCACATATTAATCAAATATCATTTGCTTTCCTTTGAATTAATATGAATTTTTATAAATGTCCCATACGTAACGCTGTGTTTCACATTTATGCAAATGAAGCCCTTGAAATTTGCATAAACTTACATAATATCATTTTTTCCTCCATGGAAATCAAAACTTCAACTCATAAGCTTCAAAATGATACCAAACACGTCAATATTGAGCAAAGATGAAATTTTGCCTTCTGAGGGGACCTTATCTTGGACTTGCCCCTATCTAAGGGATGATGCCAAAAAAAAGAAAAGAAAAGAAATCATATGAAGCAACTGGAGACTTTAATTCCCTTGAGACAAATGGTAATTATAATTATAAAAAAAAAGAATCACAGGATATGCAAGATAGGATTTAAAGGAAAAGATACAACATGTTCATCATTCCTGATTCTATTGAACTATTTCAATGTAAGCCAAAGAAAATTTCAAAAGAAATTTACACTTAAATATTGAAGGAATATAAATGTTTGCAAGGTAGAAAAATGTCATCCCATCCTCCATTTGTGCCTCAAATCCTGTTTGCACAACAAGATAGATTTTGAAATTCAGTTTAGTGAAGTGCAAGTAGGCAAGTGACAGAGTAAGTTGTACTGTAGTTTAATTCAATCAATTATAAAGTTTTGGGAAAAAAAAATAATGTCTTTTTAATGAGCAAGAACCCACACGTACAAAGCACCCAGACCATGTTGAATGGACTTATTCAACTTATTCTTGTGCTTTATTTAAAGTGATTGAATAATATTGGTGGAGATGACAATTGAGCTTTTAACTTTTTTACAAGATACTAAGAAACCGCTTATAAAAAATAAGATGTTACAGATCATATCATTCTAAGAGGAATTCAAAGTTTATTTTATGAAAATTGGTTTTGAAATGGCTGAGATATCCCAAAACAAAGAAAAACAAAGATATTCAAATAAAAGGTGGGTCCCACTTTTTATCAGGATTGCTGTGTTTTAGATATCTCAGCCATTTCAAAACCAGTTTTCATCGAATAAACCTTGAATTCCCCTTTCAATTACATTCTCTTTCATATTTCATAAGAGGTTTTTCATTATCTCACCACTAAAAAGTTAGGAACATGAAGCCAGGCCTCAGCCAGAAATATACCATCCTTTTAACCCCCCTATTCCCCCCCCCCCACTCCAAGAGACATTAGGGGTCTATTATATTCCATCATTCATGTGTGGTATGATAACTTTGTTGTGAGTGAAACAATTGACAATGTTTGGGTTTTTTTTTTCATTTCAATATGTGGTTTTGTGGTTTTGCTGAGGATATTCTTCAGTGTAATTACTCTTTGAAATACACATTATCATGAATTCAGTGCATTCATTGTTAAATGTCAAAACAAGCTACAAAACCGGACAAAAATGCTCCCCAAAAGAGAAGCCAGAATGTAATTGTGGAAGAATCCCTAAGCCCCTTGTTAGGCCCTGAAACATTTCAATGTGCATCTGCATCCTGTCTCGTGTGCGGTTGAAGAGATTCAAACGTGGTTGAAATCTTTCAATAATGAGGCAAAAATTGCAGAGAAATTGATGTAAGTGGCTGCATTCTGCCAGTAGGCAGTAATTACTGTAATTTGATGTGCGTGACTACTTTAGCACAAGGTTATTGGTGTAGAAAGAGGGAGAGAGAGAGAACAAAAATGTTTTGATATGTGCTGCGTAATGTGGTTTTATGTGCCCATTATTACATCTTTGTACTTTTTTTTTTGGAGGGGGGGGGGAGTGAGGATGGGAAGGAGAGATAATTGGTAAGCTATACAGGGAGAAAAGTCTGTCTATGACAATTTTCTCTGGCCATGAATAGTGGGATTAGAGGGAGAAACTTAGTCTTTAAGGTTTGATCAAGTTTCTTGTATCATTTCATGCCATATTACATCCTTTAAAAAGAAAAACACACAGGACAAAACAAAAACAAAACAAAAGCAGCCCCAAGAAAATATAAGACATTTGTAAAAGGAAATCAAGAATATGAGTGATGTCCAAGGATATAGAAATATATAAGTGCTTGCGAGCTCTAGTTGTGTAATTTTGAGAAAGGAATATATTTTCCCAATATAATATATTATCTTATATATGACCAGACCAGTATCAAGGGATAAAAAATGTTTCTTTTTCAGTATTTAGTGATTTCTGTGGACAGATGATAAAGTACAGTTCTGTCTCCATCAGATTAATCAGCCTCAGATCCTTATCTTTTTGCTGCAAACATTTGAGATATTTATATTTTTTATTCTTTATAGCAGTCTGGTGGTTAGCATACTAGGTTTCCAAAGTGTAATTGTCACTTCTGCCCTGTAAGTTTAAAGGAAATAATCTCAGTGATTTCGCTAGGCCTCCCAAATTGACAATGCAACCTCATTTCTACCTTTAAGAGACACTTTCTTTTCTCCGAGGCAGTGTGCAATCACTAATCCTCCTGATGGTGAATTTAGGCTAACTGGTGTCATTTTGGGACCACTATTAATTAGCCTTCCATTCACGAGTGGCAGTGTAGAGAAGAAGCTCTTCCATGCCATTAGCGGGAGAACGGCTGCCAAGGGTCCAATTAAGATGCTTGTAATTGCCATCAAATTAGTGAATATGAATGGACCACAACATCCGCTTTTTTTTTCACCCCCCCCCCCCCCCCCCCCCCCCCCCCCATTTGGAAGGACTGGCAGAACATAGTGGGATTAGTGTCTGTGGAGCGTGGCATTAGTCTTTCATTAAAGGCATCTGCCCGATATATGGCAACTGGTGGAGACTATACAGCCTAAGCTGCTTCTTATGCATCCATGGTTGGTGGGGAGGGGGATGGGGTTTGGGCGGGGCTTTAAATGGTGGAGAAAGAAGGAGGAGGAGGAGGAGGAGGAGGAGATGGAAGAGGGACAATGGGCTGTTTGAACAAAGCAAGGCAGATGGTACAACCTCTGGTATCTCATAGAGGTCCACAGGTGGCAGGAAATCATGCATGTTGGATTTTTGAGACAAGCTTGGACGTACAGGTGGCAGAGAGAATTTCTAGAGACCATTCTTTTGTTTTCTGATGACAGGGGTGGGGAATTACATGAGCCCATTATGAGATACCATTTATGTGACAGATGAAATATAAGGGAGTGAAGAATGAAAGAAACATAGACAAAGGGTCCCCAGATAGTGGGGACTTTAATTGTGTTATAGGTGAGGAATATCTATACGTATATTTGCTTTTTCTCTTTTGGATTAAATCTCTAGATTTGTGCAGTTATTTCTTTCTTTGAGTATTAATTCATTTATTTATGTTTTTTACTCATTGTGTACTACACTTGTACTCATTATCAGGACTGGACACTATCTTTTCTGTCTGGTGGCCTGGTCAGGCTACTAAAATCTTCAAATCTGAAATTTGGTGGACCAAAAAAAATATGTATTGGCCCAAAATAAAAACAAATGTAACAATCCATTATGAATCTGAGTTGCCTTATCTGACTGCCAACAGATAAATTTTTCTAGGTAACAGTCTACTAGGCCACCTCTAATATCGAGCCCTGCTATATGTGACCCGCTGAAACAACAGGATCCTAAAGTCGCTGAGAGCTGAGCCGTGAAAATTGAGTTTGAAGTTACATCATCAAAATCGGTCAAAACAATCGGATTTCTATTTTTGGCATAATTTTGTAGTCTAATGTTTTGTCTATCATCTGCCGAAATTTCGAAGCTAAATGATCAAAGGAAAGGCAAGAAATCAGCTTTTTTCTGGGCCTTGATTTTCCGACTTTCAACGTAACAGAAACGTGTCCGACGATTTGGATTTAGCGCCGCAGCTAGGCTCCGCCCCTAGCAACGAGGGAGTGATCTTATTGGTCAGTGCATGGCATCCTGATTACTTTCGGATCCTTTTGTTGTAGCGGGTCACATATCCTTGAAGGACAAGTCCACCTTCATATAAATGTTGATTAAGTGAATGCAGCAATATTATTAGTAGAACACATTAACGAAAGTTTAGGGAAAATCGGACAATCCGCGCAAAAGATATGAATTTTTAGATTATCTGTGCAGTCACTGCTGGATGAGAAGACTACTACAGCATAATGATGTCACATGTGTACAACGATATAAGGAAAATATAAAGAGAATTTCACAAAATGTAAGTTCTTGAAAAAAGTGCACATTTCCTCAACCTGTCACTGATGTATGTTAAGGGTACTGGTAATATTATTCCCCCTGCCTTCTGACAGAGGCAAGTCACGCGTTCTTTCATTATGTGAGAAAAGTGAAAATATGTTGAATTTTCTTAATGTTTTCTTTATATTGTTGTACACGTGTGACATCACAAGCTGTGGTAGTCTTCTCATCCAGCAGTGACTGAGCAGAAACTTGAAAAATTCATAACTTTTGAATGGGTTGGCCAATTTTTCCCAAACTCTCACTGAAGATTGCTGCATTCACTCAATCCACATGTCTAGGAAGGTGGGCTTGTCCTTTAATCGCTCTATATATATACATGTGTGTGTGTGTGTGTGTGTGTGTGTGTGTGTGTGTGTGTGTTTGGTCTTTTTTGTGGAGAAGAAGGTGTGAAAAACCTTCAATCTGTTGGCTTTTTCTCCTAATGCATACTTTTAATCACCTTGGTGAATAAGTGTCAGTACAGACTAACTGATGTGTCCTGCCCCTTGGCGTGATGGGTACTTTTGAGAGTGGAAGTGCTGTAGACTATAAATTCAAATATTAATTGAAACAGATATATATGTGCCACAGTGGAAAGTCTGTGTGTGAGTCAGGCTAACTGGGTTCTGCCATTAACACCTCATATCACTCAAAACAAGGCCGTGCCTCAAGCGAACCTTTGTCTCCGAATCATTAATCTTGAATGTCCGATCCTTGAGGGACAGTGCCGCTTTAAATTCTGAGCACTTTTTTTTTGTCCTACAGTGTACGTGGGTAGTGGCTTCTTCACTTTAAATGCATTAAGACCTTGTGCTCACCCTGTTAAAAAATGGGTTATGAGAACAGAATAACTTGTGCCTGGACTAGTAATTAGGTCATATCCTAGGCAGTCATCCTTCTTTTTTTATATTGTTCTTCTATTATTTAAGGATGTGTGTGTGTGTGTGTGTATTAATGTGTTGTATGTGTGTGTGTCTGTACAAATTGTATGTAGTGTTTGTGTTTGTTTGTGTGTGTGTGTGTGCATGCTGGCTGCTTGTATGTCACAGAAAAAGATGAAAACTATTGTATAATTTAAATTTTTACCATGCTTAAGAATCACAATATCAAATACTAGACAATTGGTCTCGATAATAATCACATACTTATTGATAAACAAATAGCAACATTTGCATGCTTACATAAAAAACAGTAATGTAATGACATATAATACAACATTAAATCATACCAATTTCAATAACTTGTATTGATGTGATTATTTTTTTTTCAGCAGGGTCTTAAACATATCTAATGAGGGTAAAGATCTGTTGTGAAGGGGGGAGCTTGTTCCTAGTTGTGACGTGGTCTTTTTTTTTTTCTTGAAGCTACCTTCCTTTCATGTCATTTGTTTTCATTTTCACTAGTTTTATGTCTTTTTTTCAATTGTAAGGATACTTTGAGAATTTGAGAAAAATAATGGAATATTCTTGAAGTTGTTCAAAATATCCTTATTTTTCATTCATACATTCTTTTTTTTTTGTTAAAAGCAAGCCAGAGATCCGTCTTTCCATCAACTTTTTTGATTGATTTGATTAATTTTATTTTGCATTTCATTTTCATGCACAAATGTAACAAAGTCAATTGAACAAAGTCATCAAACTTTGTTTCAACACTGCTAAAATAGGTTAGTGATTAATGAAAGTTTGTGACATTATTCCATGATAATACAAAAAGAAAATGAGGTGTTGTTTCATGCATATAAATTATGGAAATTTAGAATCATATGTACCTGCTGTTCAAAAGACAAATCGAGCAACCCTAAATATAAGAAATACAGGAGACCGTAAGCAAACATTTGACCAGGATATTGTACGAGCTGAAATTTTCGCGTACAAATATTTTCGCGAATTGCTACTTGGAGGACATTTTGGCGTGTTGTTAATTTCACAGTTGCAAGGGTCTAACTGAACTTAGTTATTCGCACGTTGTTATTTTCGCGTGTTGTTATTTTCGCGGTTCAAAGGCGATTCACGAAAATTCGCGAAAATAAAACCACCGCGAAAATTTCAACTGGTACAGTACTATAAAGCAAGATATTTTTTTGGCATGAAACTTTTCGCGAATTGGAGCCGACGGCCTTTTTTTGCAGCATGAATTTTTTTTGCAAATTACCACTGGCATTCCATGCATACACACAGTGTAGGTAGGAACTTTCGCATGTACACATTCTAATTCTGCGAATCTTGGCTCTCACAAAATTTGTGAAATTGAAGTGCATGCGAACATTTCTTGTGTCACGGTAATGGCCTCAGAAATGGGATAAAGCGTCGAAAACTTTTGTGGTGTGTTGGAGAGGCGAAGCATTCACAAAACTTTCATGGCAGAGCTTCCTGCCAAACACTTCCTGGTATTTAATCCTTATTACATAAGTCGCTTCCAAGTCCAGGAAACCCCAGGATTTCCTCCGTCTCTCTTCACCCGTCTTCTGATCCATCCATCTCTCTGACTGTTTTTCACACGCACCGAGAGGGTGCGATTTGAATCACGATTCTAATGACACATTGCTGATCGAGAATCATCATGTAAATGACACATTGTAGCCATTTGTGAAAGCAAAATGGAATCACGTGGAGGGTGCTTTGAACCGTAATTCCACTCATAATTCAGACGATAGTCTGGAGCTGTTTTCCAATCAAGAGTCTCCCAAATTACAGTATGAAACAGTCACGTGTCCATTTAATAGTTATTGTAAAGCAGGGCTGCACGCAAACCCACTTTTTCTACTGGTCTGACCTGTCTGTCGTACCAGTAGGTAGCCACATTTTGCATTCTTAACTGGCCCATTTCTGAAAAAAAAAAGTTCCTGGTCCACCAGTGAGGTTTACTGGTCAGGGACTGTTGGACCAGTGGCAGTGTGCAGTGCTGTGGAAAGTATTGTATTGTAATTCAGTTTCAGTCATGTTTCTCGACCTGTATGAAAACGGTTTGTCTCTGTCTTTTGCAAAAAGGAACTGCTCTCACCATCCCCCCCCCCCCCTGTTAAGCAGAAGAAAATGTCTCTCCATATCCTCATTCCTATACACAGACATTCACACAGACATACAGACACCCATATGTACACACACACACACACATAGACACATTCCCTGCTAGGAATAGGGAAAAAAGTCAATTTGCAAACATCTAAATTATGAATCATACACAGGTTCTGAGTAGTGGTGATTCATAATTTATACACTATATCCCTCATCTCCTGTTTGATCTATGCCCATATCATTAAAGACACCATTTAAAGGGGACATCACCCCAAATACATGGATGTGGACTCATGTATGCAGTAAGCATAGTGTGAAGCTTGAGGAAATTTTGACAGTCTGTTCAAAAGTTGTGCATTTCCTCAATCCACTCGTATGTTTCAGGTAGGGATGAATTTATCTCCAAAATTGTGACCAGCGACAACGGTTTCAGTCAAAAGTCATAAATTTTGGAAATTCATTTTTTTTTCATTGAATCACATTGCCCATTTCCTCAGCTTTTCCTTGATATAAAACAGGAGTTGTATTCTCCGGCACCATAAGTAGTCATGTAAAGCAAAATATAAAGCACTTTTTAATCTGTTAGCCTGACAAAATTGTGAGAAAATGGTAGAAAAGCTTGGATAGAAAGCCAAATGAAGAGCATATACTACAGAGCGAGCGTATCTTTTGTGGTAACAACAATGGAGCATGCGCACATGGACAAAACAGTCCCGAGATGCTGCCAGACGTGTCTCCGAAAGCCGAAATATGTAAATGTGTGCAACGCACTAACCAATTGCATGCCAGATGCCGTGCCATAGCAACACTGGTCATATGGGCGCAATGTTACAAAGAAGATCGAAACTGACAAGTGTGATCCAACATAGGGGGTTTAAAATTCCATTTTCAATAGGAAAAACTTATTCTTATACTATGAAATTTAGCGTAGATGGAGAAAACATATCAGAGATTCTGTTTCTGCAAAAACCCAAAATCAACAGAAAGAACGGTCAAAACCTTTGTTTCCCGCCTAGGAGGGAATAAAACTTATTTGCTCTTGCGACTTTTGCCTGAAACTGTTGTCGCGGGTAGCAACATTTTTTGCAATGACTCAATTTTGAAGATTGTTGAAATTTGTTTTCTAAGAGCATTATAATAATGTTTAAATTGATTAAAAAAAAAGCAGCAACAGCACAACCCCAAGCTAGCAAATCTCCGGAAGGGAACAATTTGAGCCTGTTGCTTTCATTTTATCAGCAACACTATATCACTAGGCTAACAAGTGTGTGCGTAACACATTGAGGATGAACAGATTTTGCTATAATATGCATTTCCAATGGACACAGATCTGCCGTAATACATGTATACTTGTGACTAATCTTGCACGAGTTGAAGGGGAATTCACCCCTCCCCTCTAAACAAAACAAAACAAAACAAAATGTGAATACATTGTCAGTACTACATGTCAGTCAAGTTGGAAAGAAATTGGACTAGCCATTCAAATGTACATTCTTTGTATATTCAGTTTATAGATTCCTTACATTTCCCCTTTTTTGAGCGAAATCAAAGAAAACTTTATTTACCGTTTTCAGAAAGCAGGAGAATGATATTTTCATTAACATACATGTATATATTCTGTTACAAGTCTCAAGAGAATGAACCTTCCATTAAAGAATGAAATTTAGGGAATTCAGAGACTCCAACCCCAAGCTTCTCCTAGATGCATCACAAAACCAACAAAAAGTTGCACACCCTGATTTTGCGTGAGGACTCAAAGTAAAATGGGTAAACCCAGGGGGTGTTCAGACACAACAAATTTATACCAAATCGGTATAGCTACATGCATACCATTTATACCAAAACGGTATAGCTAAACAACAAAACTGAAGTTGTTCAGGAGAAAACTAGATTTTAGATTGTAGTATCTTCAATTATTTTTATTGAAAAAATATCTACATTTACTTTCAATTTAGAGAATGCATCTTGAGTGGGAGACATGCAGCTATAAGCAGGAAAAAAATATCAAACTCACATGGGAGAGCTGGAGATTTTTAACAGCCTTTTCTAACACCATGGATAAAATCGCATTTTGTAATGGCACTCACAGATATTCGGCTTCTGTTTTTTTTCCTTCAGATATTTATGTAGTGAGAATTTTAGTTTCATTTTATTTTTACACCTTCTTCTCTGCACAAGTTCAGACACACTCAGAGTGTCAGGGACCAGGCAGCTCACATTTTGCAAATGGAAACATCGGTTGTAGAATGCCTTTAAAATCCTGAGATAAATAAATGCTCAGAGAGTATGGTGCACAAAGAAACAAATAGGCACACAGATTTAAAGAAAAATGCTTGCAGTGCACATACAAACAAATTAATACTATAATGCATAAAGCTACACAAAAGTGTGACAATGGTACCTATCCATCTGACTATTAACTTGAATATATATATGCCACTCATCAAACAATGGAAACAAATTCGATAACAACATTATAGTTTTGAATGTTGAGCATCGCATAATTGACAGTATGATGACAAATTATAACGATAGCTGCGTGAAGTGAATTTGGCATTTGGTTGCATGTGCTTCATGAGACGATATTGGATTGAAATTTTGGTGAAAGTAAACACAGTTGGAAAATGATATGACCCATCACTCCTAAAAATCCATAAGACTTTTAATTTTGAGCTAGGGCTCCCTCTACTGCCTTTTGCATGAAGAGACGAGATGTGAGACCACCTTCCGAATGGAGAGTTTTGGTTGTCATTAATGCTAAACCGCAGATTAAAAAGCTGGCTTCCTGTCCAGCTAATTTGTTCCAATTGGCAGGCAAGGAACATATTGCCTTGACGACGGCTGAAAGAAATATAACTTTTGCCTTGAACAGAAATCAGGTCACGCACAGTCTCAAGACGTGGCCCTGTTTTCACTGAACAGGCTCTCCATGAACATGTGTTGATTGTGTATTGTGTTCTCATAATTCATTGTTTTTATGCCTCTGCATGTATTCACAAAATTATCAAAGATGCATGGGAAAGTTCTTGTGTATGCTGTCATGCATTGGACGCCACTGGTGATTGGCCAAAAATTTCATGCGTTGAAAATGTTTTTGGCTCCAAGTACACAGAAATTTCTTGCGATTTTTTCTTGCTTCACAGTGCATTGAATTTTTTTTCCCTCTCAGCTTTTTTTATAATGTAAATGCCATTTTTGACTGTTTAGAGATATTCCTCATTAACTCTGTTAAATTTGTTCGCAAATCCAAATTTCCATGGTTTTGTGCTGTCTTTTCATGTTCTCATGCTTTCTGGTTACCATTCATTGTTGGTGTTTTATAGAAGATGGTACCCAGAATTCTCCCTTATCCGAGCCCTTTGCTTGGTTGTAAATTTTTGTTCTGGGAGCAGGATTTTAAAAAACCAATTTCACATTTCACATTGGCACAATGATAATTTTGGCATCCAAAATATCCCAGGGCTTGATAGTTTGCATCAGGGTCCCGATTCATAAAATTTGTTATCAGTAACAACTGCCACATTTCTATGACAAGTTTCCTCTCAGCCAATCAAATGCAAGGATTTCAGTAGCTTATAACAACTATCGTAACTTTAAAACTTCCATGATGTCATTTCTCTTGGACATGTGTTTTCATGTGTTCTGTCAAAGATGACCACACTATCCTGTGGAAACAGGGTCAGCGTGGCTGACCACTACTACCGATCAAGTGACTGAGATGAAAATGTACCTTTAGCACCAGGCATTGAACTCTGCCTAATTGAACACACATGGCCCTGTCTGCTAGTCTTCATATTTCAGACCCCCGCTGTATCTCATGTTCTCCTCATGCACAGAGAGAAATGAAAGACATTTTGTGATCATCCTGTTCTATCATCGAATTCATGGAAATGAACATTGAAATTGAAATGAATATTGCGGAAATGAAGATTTCTAAATCCACTACTTATATTGTCTCTTTTGTGCTACTTCATGTAAATTAACTTTTCCACTTTCAGGAAAAGAATTGCCGGTGCATATCTTAAAATCTTCAAAGTAGCTGCCGTTATTTTATGAGGTCACTGGAAGGAAGTTCTTTGATCTTTGCTATGACAAGTTTAGAGTGATGGATGAACAGACTATCAAAGAATTGAGAGCAAGTTTGACAACAGCATGAAGACTCTATATTTGGATATGAGATGAGCAGTTTTCTCACTAAGAACTTACAAATTTACAAATGTAAAGGCAAGGAAGGTTTTGATATCTTAACTTCATAATGTTCAATGTGTTGTTTTTTTGAAAAGTGAAATTGCATGATTAAAATTGAGCCTTATATCATTTGTATTCTGTTTCTCTACATTGGAAACAAGAATTCCTTTTTTAAGTTTTGGGTGCACTCTCCCTGAATGTATTCATTTCTCACAGTTTAAATTGTTAACCCGTTGAAGACAAACTGATTTTGCTGTAACATGCATTTCCGGTAGACACCTGCCCATGTATAATCAGGACTAGTCTTCAACAGGTTATAGGCTGGTCCCTTGTATGCTTGCACAGGTCTCTATGGGAAATGTGTGCTATACAGCAAATTTAGCTCATCCTTAAAGGTAGGAGGTACCTTTTACAGACCTCCCAAAATGCAGCAAAACATTAAATATGAACCTCAGGGGACTTGTTTAGGCCACTGCTGAGAAATTTGGAAGTCAACAGTTATCTACAATTTGAATAATGCACAAAACTCAACTACTCAGTAGTTCTGTGTGTCAGCCACACTTAAGCCTTTTTGTTGCAGTCTTCTGTCTTTTCTTATCTATAAACACAAATCTAAAAGTATAAGTGCTGATGTAATAACATATAGAGTGTGTGGCAAGAATGTATTAAGAAATGTTTGTAAGTTTTGATGAACTTTCTTCACAAAATATACATGATGGACACACATGCAGTGCATGGGTCTGCAAAGGTAGCCTAGTAATGTACTGGAAGTTACGGTCAGCCCCCGAAAAGAATTCAATTCAAAATCTAACGGTCAATAAAAATGTACTAAATGTTACCTTCCACTTTCAATACTTTATTGGAGTTTCTAAAATGATACTCTCTTCAACATGCACTGTATTTATACAACTCTTCATTTAAGGCATGCAAATGGGATTCCCTACCTTTAACAGGTTAGGAG
Source organism: Diadema antillarum (assembly GCF_040938485.1). Classification (NCBI taxonomy): domain Eukaryota; kingdom Metazoa; phylum Echinodermata; class Echinoidea; order Diadematoida; family Diadematidae; genus Diadema; species Diadema antillarum. Next base: position 283,820 of record NW_027272541.1, on the reverse strand, counting down.
ACATTGACCATTTTCAGATGAAACAAAAACCCAGCATTAGTGAAAATGTGAGTTAGGGAGAGAAACAAAAACTGTAGAAATTTAAATCGGTAAAACTGATGTTAAGTATTATTGATACTAAATGTGAACTATAGTTATAATAAAAATGTTTCCAGACTAAACCATCTACAGTTACGGTTTATTGAGAGAGTATCTCCTTATATTTTAGGTTTTATCGCAAAAAATTTTAAATGATAGGATGTTTTTTAGTACAATGGACCTACTCATATATGCATATCTTGAACGTTTTGGAAATCACAGCTCCCAAAGGTAAACTGGACTTTCAACTCTTGAACCAAGATGTACCATAATGCTGATTATATTACATCCAAATTCAGAAAGCTTGCATGTTAGATATGGATGCTACCAATGATTTATTCATGCCAGTTACCATGATTATAATTTATGTCACATCTCTACCACCTTGTCGACAGAATGTGGCACATACACATTGTATACACTTTTTTTGACAGTTTTGATTTAGTTGCTATGGTAACTCTGTGTTTGTATTTGACCTGCCTAATTTCTCCCAAGTCTTACCCAATTCTGCCGTCCAATCTCCAGCCATGTCATAAAAATGTGCTGCTTCCTTCAGCCAAGTTGAGGTCAATAGTGCAAGAAACCCCCAAGTAGCCAACGGTTAAAAAAAGCTGGTCCAACAAAAAAAAAATTAAAACAAATCAAAATACAACTGTAAGGGTGAAAGAAAAACCTTGACTCAATTTCTACTAGCCTGAGGGGTTTAATGAGGCTTGATATCCAAGTTGCACTTTTCCTTTTGAGGACATGAACTCAGGAGAAAGGTGAATGCTCCATTTTCTCCAAAAACACTCCTAGAACACTACATGGTGTCAAGTAGTAGTATGCTGTCAAAGGTCAAATTAAGGTCATAGTTTATCCCATTGGGGATGGACTGATTTTGCTACAACACACATTTTCCGTGGACCCCTGCCAGGGTATACTCGGGACTCATCCTCAATGGGTTAAGATCAGATATCACATAATTGGAACAAAAGTTTTAAGGATATTTAAAGGAAAATATGTGAAAAACATTGTGTTGGGTGTGGGTTTTCTTTCTTTCTTTTTTTTTCAGAGGATGGGAGTAAGACTTCATTGACAAATTATCAAAACATGTTTTACTTGTTATCACAGATTGTAGGAGGTCTAATAGTTTCCACCTCCCTGGTCTAACATAGGTCATGGTATCATTGATATAATTCAATTCCAAAGAAACCAATGAATAATTGTTATTTGCAAAGAGTTGGGGAATACGGCAGTTTTTAGACAATTTATTTGTAATAGAGAATGTCTCTCCTTGGCAAATTTCTGTTTTGTTTTGATTTTTGAATGAAGAAAGAAATGTGTAGCAATTGCAGTGTGTTCAGTAGATGTGGGTAAAGATGGGATAATATCAAAGCAGATGACGTAATAATATGCAGTCCTTTACCATCTTAACAGAATTTTCCTGATCTCTATAGACAATGATACTAGTAAAAAATTTAAGTCTTTCCATACACAGGGGTATTGCACCCGAATGATCATCATACATGTTGGATGTTGGCTGTAATGCATTTTAAATGTAACTAGATAATCGAACATAAATGACAAAGGAGAAAATCGATTGCATTTCCTGTTGGTTATGGAGGCATTGCAAACACACAGAACATCTGAAGAATATTACATGCAGGTTGCAATATGCAGAATTACCACGTTATTTTTTTTTAACTGATGCTGTATATATGCCCTATATGTGCCATATATGCCAAGTATGGACTTCAAAAACAAATTTGAGAGTGGTTCATTTGTAATCTGCAGCAATGCCATGAGAAACTATTGACATCCATTTCAAGGAGCAAATTAAGCCATTTTCACCTTGAAGACAATCAATGGTATGTAATTTACGTTGCATATCACTGTTGTAAATCACACAAATATCAGTCAAAATAAAACAAGTGTGAAATCATCGCATGGCATACTGTATGCAGTATAAAACAACGCTTCTTGAGTAGTAATGCATTTCCCTATCTGCCAAACCATTAGAGCATGAATAATGAAGACACAGAAGGAAAACAAAAGTGAAAGGATTGTTGTTCTATAGTGGTTGGGCATGCTATCATAAGAGAGTGGTTAGTCGCTGCCTTTGCTTTACCTGACTGGTGATTTGATGCAGTAGCCACAATTGTGTTAACAGCATCGTCACCGGAGAGTGGTCATCCTCTGACCGCCGCCTGCTGCCAGAATCTATTAGTGGCTGTTTTGGTCAATAAATTAAGCCCACAAAATAGTCCCATTTTGCTTTAGCGTGGGACAGTGATTAATCCAGTCTGTCCACAAATAAAAGTCAGCAGCCATTTTGTGTGCAATGTGTGTGCATATGTTTGTGTATGTATTGTGTGTTTGCATGTAAATGTATCAATATGTTTGTACAGTATTTGTTCTCAGTGCTGTATTGCTGTTTTTGCTGATCATGTACATGTGGATGCCGATGTGGTTGTATTTGACTATGTGTAGCTCTGTGTGTGTGTGAATACATCTCAGATATTGAATCTATATATGGAACCTTTCCCAGAATTTCCATCATATTAAACGAGGCTAAATATAGCATACTTTGTAGCTTCATTATTACCTCACAAGCACCATTTTTTCATGCCACAGCACTCAGTTTCAATAAAAGGTTATCATCATTAGCATAGCTATCATTACTTCTGTTTGTATCAACTGGTACTGCTAATGATATGATTAACTTTGTCATGTTGTTATTATCATTATTTTGTTTTTATTTCATATTTGATGTAGCATTTTATGACTGCTGAAGAAGGAACTTCTAATGATGATCGATGCACATAGTATGAATATGCCTGTTTTTACAATTCAATTTCCATCTGTCATGGCTTACAAAGGTCCAGAAAGAGATTAACCGGTTCCATACTGAATTTTGAAATGCCCATAGACTTAATATGCAGGCCACCAGGTTCCCGCACGGAATGGGTTAATTGATAATATTGGTTATTGTGAGGCCTTCTGTCAAACATCTAAGCCTTGATGTAGGCCTATGTGTATTAAATCTTCAGCTGAGTGTCAGAAGGGCTTTATCGCATTCTAAGATTTTAGCATTTAATAAAAACAAAACAATCAATTTTCATTACAGGTAGGCCCCTATTGTTTACCACAACAGTGATTTTAAAAATGTTCGAGTTGTCACATTTGATGCATGTGTTGGTCAGTTGTATCACAGAACATGTTACCGATACCATAAAAAGATTTTGCAGTAAAGCCTGAAATTTATTAAAAGGAGATATCACTATTTTTCTCAATAAACCATAATTGTAGACGGTTAAGTCTACAAACATTTTATTATAACTCTTTTTCACATTTTGTATATTTAATAATACTTAACATTGATTATACTGATTGAAATTTTTACATTGGTTGTTTTTATCCATGACTAACATTTTATCTTAGGACTTAAGCTGGGTTTTTGCTTCAATAACTGGCTGATGATGCTTTTAGATAAGAAGTTTATTTAATCAGTGATGGGTAGATTCATAAGCAGTGTTTGAAATATAGGAAGAAATAGCGCCCTTGTAGTTGTAATTTTGACATTTTACCAAAAAAAGAGAGAAAATAATTCAAAATTGACGCCATAATGAAGATGAGATCGAGCTCTACAACACGATACCAATAACTAAATACCCTCCAAAGTTGTAATATTTCAAAACCCCTCTGGTTCTCAATTGACGAAATGTCTTTACACTGTGGTATGTTATACTATTGTTGTTATAGTGCCGTCATTTTTTTAAAATTACTATTATTTTCAGAAAAGCTTGTTATTAGTAGAAAGATTTGAGAATTTGAACTGCTGTTGTGGTAAAAAGCCAGTAAATGAAAATGTTATCAGCCTTTGTCATGATGGACCACTCATTAATGGACATGTAGGGATAAGATGTATAGATGTAAACATGCCCTCTGATAGGTTGCTGTGATTTAGTGTGTGTTCGTTGGGAAGATGCCAGGTCGCACCCATAAAGTTCAAGTGCTGAGGTAGCCAGAATTGATGTTGCCCATAAACAAATGCTGGTCAAAGTTAATTAGCCTTAACAGAAACAATAAAAAGGGTGAAAATGAAGAGGGAACAAGAAAGTGAAGGAAAGAAGGAAAAGAAAGGAACATCTGAGAATATACAGTGAAGAGAGTGGCATATATTGTACACTGTCTTGACGTTTGAACTGTGTTCCAGGTAGGGGGTTGTTCCACCATGGACCTACAACGTACAACAGTGTAAGTCCATGATTCCACATAAATAGGGAGCCATTTTGTGTTACAAATGCCATTTACTGCATCTGTGGTGAGTGCAGATACCGATGCATCATGAAATGTAAACCTTCTTGATATTGTACAAAATTATTAAACATAGAGATGTTCGCTGAGCTTAAATACTGATTGTAGCACAAATTCTTGTCATATTTTATATGCAGCTATATTATATTACTGTCATTTCATTTCATTTTCTATCATTTCATTCCTTCATTTAAGCACGACACATATTGATATGAATGATGCAACTTTGCTATAAACACAAAGCTTACTCCTTGTGAATGGAGTATGTTTTTTTAAGCTTCAGTTATTGTGGTGCCATGGATATTGCACCAATCTTTAACCCGTTCCATACTGAATTCTGAAATCCCTATAGACTTAATACACAGACCACTAGGTTCCCGTATGGAACAGGTTAATATTGAACTGTTTCCCCACATTGCAAGAGGTTGTATACAGTAAAACCCAATATTTTTATGTGCATGAAACTTGCAAATTTTGTAAGGAGCAAAGATTAGTAAAGTAAAGTGTGTGCAAAAGTTTTTTTTTTTTAATTAATGTCTAAACACCTTTTGTTGAATGCCAATAGCAGTAAGTGAATGTTTCATTTTGAAAAAAAAAAAAAAAAAGGCTGTCAGCTCCAGTTCATGAAAGTTTTGTGCCAGGAATGTTTCTGGTTTTCACATTTTACAGTAGAATGTGATAAGTTCATTTATTTCAAATATCAATACATATGTGACAGTGCACCTCAAAACAAACAAAAAGTCGCCAGACATGAATTTTTAGTTAAGTCCATATTCTGAGAGAGCAGACTTTAAGCTTTAAAATGATGTATAACTCAAATCAAATGGACTCTCCTAACCTATCTAAATGTTGGAAAGAAAGCACAAACTCAGGAAAAGTGTGAACTGAGAAAAGAGGCTCTGAAGTACAGTGTCTATTCAAGCGCTTAATCTTTACTAAACCGTCCTGGCTGTGCGATGAATGGGACAAAAAACAGGAAGTAAACCACCAGAGTAACAACAATAAAGGGATTATCAGATTGAACTGAAATTGAGCATGCCTCATTAACACATTCTGTCCATAATCAATGCCAACTTTCAAAGCAGTAGCACTATCCTTTCAAAAGTTACTAGAGTTGAAAGTGAAGAGTGTGGACAAGGGTTTTCAGAAATGAAAAAAGGATTCTAAAGACACACATAACCACACTATTCTACCAAAAATGTTCGAGATAAACTGCTAAAAAAACACACTTTCCTGCCCGTTTTATGATACCAAATTTTAGCATAATGTAAAAGAAGACCCGCTCTTTCAGAAAATATGAAAAAGTCAAGTTCGGCTAGGTTGACCCATTTCACTTATTTTCAGTCCTCACGCAAAATCAGTGTGTGCGACTTTATGTTCGTTTTGAGGTGCACGGTCACATATAATCTCCATGGCATCTCGTAGTGCTCAAGCATTCGATAAAGAACAAGAGCATGAGAATAGAATCTTTGAACCACTGGTTGACACAGCTGTAATCCTAATAATCATAATGTGAATGTTATGCCTATATTCAATATCGGAGTATTTTGGGAATGATGATACCTAAAATTCAGTTGATTCCTTTTCTCTATTATATAGAAAACAAATATCATTATTTCAATTTTTAGGGCTAGATTGATTGTGTTGATTACCAGTATATGTTGTAGATGATCAAAAGAAAAAGAACACTGTATATAAAAATTTGGTCATTGAATCTCCGAAAAGGGTACCAAGAAAACTAATTGTGATGTGTGTAGTATTGTCTTACTAAATCTACACTGAGGGTATATTTCACTGATGAAAAAAAAAGTGTTATCACAGCTTGTGCATTGATAGATGAAGCACAGAGAGAGAGGGAGTGGATAAAACCCTTACGTAGTTATGGTAAGAAGATTGAGGATCACTATTACACTAGTTATGTGAGGCAAGTTAAAACAGGTGTACTGTATGAGCCATTGTTTAGTGTTTCCAATTTTATTTGCAAATTTCGACTTCCTGACGCTTTTGTGAGTGGTCATTTGCGATCATGGAGTACAGTAATGAACAGAAAAATATATTTGTGTATACATGTCACATTCTTGTCGGGATCAGAGTTGATTATTTTCACCTGTTGTTAAAGGGTATGTACAGTTCTGGTTGAGGTGAGGATTTAGCTTTTAACGTTTTGCGAGATGTTCAGAAACCACTCTATGAGATGTCAAAGAGCATGCAATTCTAAGGGGTATCAAAAGTTTATTTGATGAAAATTGGTTTTGAAATGGCTGAGATATCCAAAAACAATGTGAAACAAAGAGATCCTAATAAAAGGCGTGGCCTGTCGCCTTTTATTATTATCACTTTTTTTTTTTGATATCTCAGCCATTTGAACACCAATTTTCATCAAATAAACATTGAATCCTTCTTAAAATTACATGCTCTTTCATATTTCATAAGAGATTTCTCCTTATCTCACTTAGGAATGTTATAAAACTGAATCCCCACCTCAACCAGTACTGTACAGTCCCTTTAAATTCTTGAATAGCGCAGAATGTATGACAGTCGCGAAAATAAAAAGCCTCACAAAGTATATAGGCCGTTTATGGTAGTTTGTTGGAGCTGCATACAACATGATGTCTATTTCATAAATCATACAATCCACCAAACCTTTCAAGTATCAATTCCTACCTATAGATGACATTGGTGAACTTTTATATCATTTTATTGTATCAATATATTTGTTTTCCAGTTTTGGATGGACACCGTTTGTAATGATGCACATGCCAAGAAATTCCAACAATTGTTGAATGCATTTGAGGCACATACATGCCTGCAGTGATAAGTCATATGAGAGTCGCTATAAGTCATGCATTAAAAGGGAGCACATTTTCTACTCCTGTTTGAAGCCTTTTGATTAAAGTAGGGCTAAATATAGCCTGATCCTCTAATCCTTGCAGATTTTACGTACAGCGCGGATTATCAAAAGCTGTCAGCGTGAAGTGGTTTCTGACACATGTTTGTCCACAGCCGAATGATATTTTCGGGTGAGGCCCCCATGCTATGGCACCTCAGTTTATCCCCTAGTATGGCGATTCAGACTCCGGTTTATTTTAATGGGGTTGCTGTGTTGTGCCTTATAAAGTTTGAACAGCTAGACTAACAGTTTGTGCTCATATGTTCAACATTCATCACACAAAATTCAAACATGTATGTATCTTAAAGTTTGACTGCGTGCCAACACTTGGGAAATTCTATCAGGTATGATAGTACAGCCATGTCTGTATGTGGGACTGAGGATTTAGACTAGTGGGTATGAATAATTAGACATGGTAATCTACAAGCTTGTGTGATTGTAGCTATGAATCATATAGCTGTGAGTTATGTTCTCCACGGACCCCTTCCCTCCCCCCTCCCTGCCTCCCAGTTCCGCCTGGATTCCATGCATTCTTTGAATACTTCAAGGCCTTTTCTATCCCTATGTTATGCCCCAGAGTTTTGAGTAATATAACCATGTAAAATGCATAACTTTTTTGTAGGAAATCCTTTTCATCAAACAAATGAAGGGATTGTATAGAGTGATAGTTGTTTTTTTTTTTTGGGGGGGGGGGGGTGGGGGTAGGGAGGGGCTATTGTTTAATCTCACAAAGTGGTATTATTCTGCATTGGTTTTATGGTTTGATTGAAATTCTCATTTCTTTTCTCCCACAGGGATGAACTTTAGAACATGGAATTTTGATCTAAAATTGTTTGGGTGAATTTTTATGAAATTCATAAACTTGCTTCCATGAGATGATGAGAGGATTGGAAAAATTTGTCTCAGCAGTTAGTGTCTAAGTTGTAAAAATATTAAACTTTGAATTGATAGATGCCTCAGTACAACTTCACCCTTTATGAACACCTGTCAACACTTTGTTTAATGATTTGTTTATGGGGGGGGGGGGTAGCATGATAACTGTGATGCATTCTTAAATGGAAGAAACTCATAAGGCTGTACTTTACAACTTCTTTTCATCATGAGAAATGTGAGCTCTCTATTTCAGGTATTGCCAAACCTGTTGAGATTAAAGGACAAGTTCACCTTCATTCACGTCATAATAAAGATTGAGTGAATGCAGCAACATCAGAAGAACACTTCAGTAAAAGTTTGGGAAAATTCAGAAAATCCATTCAAATGTGATAGATTTTTAAAGTTTCTGCACAGTCACTGCTGGATTAGAAGACTACTACAGTGTATGATGTCACATGCATAGAATGATATAAGGAAGATATCACGAGAATTCTACAAAAATTTCATTTTTTGAAAAAAAAAGTAGCTAGGCCTACATGTTAACTCGACTCGTTGCTGACGTACATGTATAATATTATCATCCCTGCCTTCTAAAAGAGGCAAGTCAAGTGTTCTTTCTGTTAATCTGTGAAAAGTGAAAAATGGTGAATCTTATTTTTCGTTTCTTTTTATCGTTGTACGTATGTGACATCACAAGCTGTGGTAGTCTTCTCATACAGCGATGATGGCACTGAAACTTCAAAGAATGCTTAACTTTTGAATGGATTTTCCAATTTTCCTCAGACTTTCACTGATGTGTTTTACTGATATTGACACATTCTCTCAATCCACCTGCATTATGAAGGTGAACTTGTCCTTTGAAAGTATGCATGGTCTATCCAGGGAGGACCTCCCTTGTCTATCTATCTCATAGGGAATGAGTGACAGGACTCTTATGTTTATGATATTTTGGCATATATAGAAAGTTGATGAGATTATGGATTTTAAAAGACAGTGTGATGAAATATTTGACATATCATCTAATTCGTTGAGGACGGTTTCATTTTGCTACAACACGCATTTCCCATAGATACGTGCCCGAGTATACTCGGGACTCGTCCTCAGCGGGTTAAAGGTCCTGTTTACCTTTGGGAACAGTGGCTTAAAAATTTTCCAAGATATGACATTATAATTATAATGCATATGTTTAGGTCTGCTGTACCACAAAACATCTTATCATTTAACGTTTTTGCAATAAAGCCTGAAATATGAGGAGATATCAGTATATTTCTCATTAAACCGTAAATGTAGATGGTTTAGTCTGGAATCATTTTTATTATAACTATTGTTCACATTTTGTCTATTTAACAATACTTAACATCAATTATATGGATTCAAACTTTTATGGTGATTGTTTTTATCCCTATAACTCACATTTTAGAACCATTCTAAAGCACTAATGCTGGGTTTTTGTTTCATCTGCAAATGGTAAATTATGCCTTTAAGAATCTAACATGGACAACAAGTTAGAGGGGTTTTCAAACCTCCACTTTCTTTTTATTTTTCCTGTATACAGATATTTTTCCTATTGATACAATTTCTGTTTGTGATCTGCATTTTAAGTTTGCAAAATTAATGAAAAGAACATGAGAATGTCTGCACAATCAGTCATGCGCGACAGAATTAAGCCAGTTTCTTGTGAATTAGTAATTTCTTTGCATTTCCGTACTTTTTCTTTTAATGTGTGTATTCATTTTTCTCTCATTGCTCAAAATGACTTTCATGCTGGTGGTTGTATAAACCTATGTGTATGCTTTGAGTGCTGATTGGCACAGAAAACCCATGTAAGCATTGTACACATTTTACAGGATTGCTGCTAGAGAGAGGGTTTAAAGTTCTAGTGAGTTGCCGTAATACAGTGCTTCAACAAGTTTTTATTTTTGTAGTATAGTAAAATTCAGTGAATGGAATCACCTAGGGGTATCATTCCAAGCTTGAAATAAAACAGACATGGTGCTCTAAACTTTCCCATTTCTTCTTTAAAGCAGTCCAAACCAGTTATTTCCATTACAATCATGAGGGTGTCAATTTCCTTCGTTTTTTTGAAAAAAAAAAAAAACATCCCAAACTAAACCAAACCAAAACGAAATAGTTTATGTATGATGAATCCATATCTTTAATTTTTGATATGTTGCCCCTGCAATGAATGGATGACAGTATTTCTTTTGTCCATTTCCTTTTATTCACTGAAAAACATTCTGTTTAACAGTAAATTGACTAATCAATTCTCCCTCAAAGGAATTCGATTTCTCATATGCACAGTTTGACCTTTTTCGAGGCATGCATCATGTCACTGAAATTTTCAAAGGATTAAACAAAAAATCATGGTTAAAGAATAAGAAAGAGAGAATAGCATTTTTGTGAGAGAATGGATTCTTTATGATTCAAACAAAGATTTGTTGTGTAAACAACATATTTCATTCACAGTAAAATCTTTCTGTAGGATCTTTAGTCTTCTTCCAAATTAAAGTGGAATATAGCACAAGCTTACCGAGAGAGTGAGCAAATAGAACTTTGTGGAATATTTTCCTGTCATTTGTCAAATAGCTTCAGTAGCTTGAGCTAAATTGTAAAGTACACAATATGTCATTCAAATGACAGTCATGTACTGCATCAAAGAGAAGATTTGATAGAAATGATATTTACCGTACAAGGCATATATTCCACCATAATTTTATTTTCACCCGATACATTACTGAATTTAAAGGTACAGTACTGTGTAAGGTGAGGATTCAGCTTTATAAAATTTTTTTGGTGAGATAATGAGGAATCTCTTGTGAAATATGAAAGAGCGTGTAATTTCAAGAAGGATTCAACATTTATTTGATGAAAATTGACCTTGAAACGGCTGAGATATCAAAAAAAGTGATCCTAATAAAATTGACATGCCAAGATTTTGATTAGGATCTCTTTGTTTTTCCTTGTTTTTATATATTTCAGTCATTTCCAAACTGGTGACATCTTCTACATTAGAATTTCTATTCTGACGTTGTTTCTTGAAAAGGGATATTAGTTTATTTCTCATCTCAATACTTCATCTCAATGTGAGACCAAAGAACCCAAAATTATTTTGGAGCTTTCTAGGACATGTTACTAACTTTCCAAATTGTGTGTTTGATGATATATTATACAGTAGATCTTTGGATATTGTGGAGGCTTCAGCAGCAAATTGGGAGTGACTCGGAGCATGCACTTTTTTGACTTTTCGCAGAGATTTGCAGCGATTAGACACCTTCCTCTCTACAGATCTCACTAAACATCCATGAAGTCGTAACGCTCATCACCCTGTCGGTACTCCCGTTTGACTCATCCGGGATTGAACCTCGAGTCTCGGCAAGATTTTTCTCTCTCGCACCAAATCATTTTTTCACTCTCTTTTGTCGTACTCATCAGCTCTCATCTGTGGAGTTGGCCACGAGCATGTTTCAGTGGTTGTTGTACATTGCTGCAACATATTGCCCGGCAGTATGATTTATGCTTTTAGGGAAACTTCCCTAAATGTTACAGTTTTGAGGAGAATCTGACAATCCATTCGAAAGTTTTGGCTAATTCTGTGTGCTGCCCTTTCTAGATGATATAACATAACTCATCTAAAGTTAGATGTCCCTTACCCTACTGCAAAATTTGATATTTTTGCACAACTATTTTTTTTTTTTTTTTTTTTGGTGCTCAGCTGGCTAAGATGAGTTTTACATGTTTTTAATTTTGGGGGATCAAGACATCAACTACTGGAACATATGGTTTGCAAAAATATTGGCATGCTTTTATTTTTGCGCTAGTTTCTGGTTGCGCGAAAAGCGCAAAAATTCAAACACTGCAAAAATTTCCACTTGTACACTTGTACAGTTAAAAGTAAGTGCAAGAAAATTCAGTGTTCAGGGATGTTAGGTTTTAATGAAAAAAGGTATGAATTTGAATGAATCATTGAAGTGCACTGACTCACTCGTGGCTTGTGTGTCAAAGAAAAGTGTGATTGAGAATCCCATTGCCACTGATATGATTATCAGATTAATCTGAAACTGAGCCTACCCATTGCAACATTGATTCTATTCATAGTAAATACTTTGAAAGCTGCAGTGCTAATACTGACTGTTTCTTCGTGATTCAGAAGAAATGTTCAGCAAGTGTAATACCTGTGAGAAAATAAAGAAATGGATGTCCCTGGAAGGTAGACTACTGCACCATTTTTTTTTTTTGTCGATATACCAGCAGTGCTAAAGTGAAATACCATAAGTGTACCTGGAAAGAAGACTAGTGCACCTTTTCTTGGAGACTCCAGCTTTTCCTCAAATGAGGACATCACCTTCAGATTGGAAGTAAACAGTCCCTCCTCCTGTCAAAGAGGGCTTTCACACTTGCACAGAACTCGTTGGTAAACACATGTAAGAAACACTTTAATACTGATTGATACAGAGACTCCAACTCTACTGCTTTCGACTGGAGATATCTCTCGCCGAAAGTCCATTTTCGGAAAATCTCCCGTTCTCCTGCTTGAGATTTAATTTCTCTCTCCCTGGCTCTGTGTCTCCAGCTTAACATTTTAAGTGGTATTTTTTCTCGCTTGTAATGATCTTTTTCCTGCCCAATCACCTTTCTTTATATGAAATGAAGTTTTAATAAGCCAAAATATATGATTTTAGTGCCATGATATGTTGAAAAATAAGCATGAGATAGCACGAGAGAGCATCTAGAACCCCAAGGACCAAGAGCTTCCAGGGCCCTTGATCGGGCCCTGGACCCCGGCCGCATTAAGGGACTTCGCGCACATCAAGTTGGAGTCTCCAGTTTGCTAGGGGTTTCGGGCAGGAAAATCTCCAGATCAGAGGGAGCTTGGGGTTGGAGTCTCTGTTGATATGTTGTTTTGTAATAATATCTGATAGCAAATTAATTTGGCATGTCACTTTGCATTAATTCTTTTTTGATCATTGCTCTGTTTTATTTGTAATCTGAGTGCCTTGGCTTTTACTAGGTGCACTGGAGTGTGAAGCTTACTCAAACTAGCCAATTCTTATCACTTCCACCATGGTGCATATGTATGAATGTACAACACGCTCTTAGCGCACTGAAGAGTTGTGAGATTGCTTGACACCGACCGTTAGGCAGTGGAGTTCACTATAGAGCTGCACGGTGTGAAAAGTCGTTTGCAGTTTGTCATCGCCATAGAGACCTGCTATTTTAGCTTACGAACAATCCATGTCTCTTGATGCGTTCATGAACCATTCTGTTGAGAAACATACAGCATGTATATGTTATGAAAAATGTTGTTATTAACAAGTTCCCTGGTAAGAGTCACCAGGTTGTTTGACAGTCAGGCAATAAAGTTCAGTATTTAGCTGCAGTGTGACAAGTCATTTGCAGTTTGTCATCGCCATACAGACACTGCTATTTTAGCTTACGAACAATCCATGTCTCTCATTGCGTTGAAGAAGCATAGATTTTGAGAAACGCACAGCATGTACATTTCATGAAGTGTTGTTACAAACAAGTTCACTGGTAAGTGTTAAACCCATCAAAGTCCCTTGATGGCACCATACTGTGTTGACACTTGAGGCCAGCAAAACAAATGTTATTAGATAGCCTTATTCCCCAGTATCTTTCATGATTTCCTTACCTAACCAAGTGCTTTTTTATTCTTGTCATGTCTTGTTTTCATGTAAAGTCTTGCTACATGACTTTGCTGCATGACTTGGCACACCAAGTTAAATATGGAGACATGCCTTTGGTGTTTAGAGGTACTTAATAAGATGGAAATTTGTTGGCATTATCTATAGCCAGCCATTTTCTTTGCAGAATTTGTGGAGCTTTCTAACAGACCTCCAGTTTTGTTAAAGAGGTTTGTAGTTGTAACAATTTGCAATAATTACTATTACAGTACTATGGTAAGAGGCAAGCAAGCAATCCAATCTGCTGGAGTTTCGAGGACGGGCTGATTTTGCTACAACACGCATTTGTCATAGGCTGCGTTTATCTAAAAATTTTCCGAGGCAGAATCACGATCCTAAACGCGTTTGAGGCATTTTCAGGGGTTAGATAAACGCAACTGTGTTTTCAAATGCGTTTAGGAACACCGTTTTGAAATGCCTTTCAAAGGGCGTTTTGAAACACGTTTGAGACCACGATCACCGTTCTGTGAGTAGATAAACGCAATGCCGATTTGAACCGCGTTTATATCTCAAGGTCAAATCCCAGCTGTTTCCGGTTGTGCTCTCTACCCATTATTTGTGTGTGACTGATGAGGCAGGTTTGGTGGTATGCAGTTGACCTTTACTTCCTGGGTTGAACGGCACAAAGCAGCTGCTCAGTGACAACACTCGAATCGTGACTGTATGATGGTTAGATAAACACGGCACCCCGAGAATCGCGTTTCAAACCACGTTTGCAAACACCATTCCAAACGCGTTTGGAAACGTGATTCTCTCTCTAAAGTTAGATAAACGCAGCCAGAGACTCCTACCAGAGTATACTCGGGACTCATCCTCAACAGGTTAAAAACAAAATGTTATTGCAACTTTGCAGTTGATGCAAACATCTTTATAAGGCAGGTCCCTGGATAGGACAACTAAGTTCTTTTTGTATCATTTGCTGTTTGCTTTCTTTCAAACTACTATCAAATTTACTACCACGTCCACAATGATTATTTTACATCAGGGGGTAGGGGTATTTTTTTTTATTTCCACAAGTAATGATTACTTGTAAACTTGCCATAACGTTTCCTATAGAATTTCACAATTATCATGGAGTCTCTACAGAGGAAGAAATGAAGAGTTTGTTTGCAAAAACTGATAAGTCCATATTTGCCAAATGGAGATATTTGCGATTTGAGGTCAAGAAAAATAAAGAGAATAATAAAAATTTTGCTTCTTTTGACCATAACTTCAGAAATGTACCTTTATACGTAGTGACCAATATATCATTTAAAAGGTATTATTTTGTACTTTATGACAGAGACCGTACTTCAAAATGTTCAAAAATGGACTTACTGGTTTTTGCAAACAAACTCTTCAAATATAATCCTAAGAATGTAATAGGATTAGTGATCTTTACAACCTGTAGTAAAACACAACGAGACTCATCAAATATTTTATTTTATTTTTTAGAATTTGACAAATATTGAAGAGGTAGTCCCCCTCCCCCATTAAACCTAACTATGAATAAAAAGTAAAAAAAAAAAGCAATCACAAATGTGAATAACTTGTGGAGAGATCTAGTTAAATTAGTACCCAACTAATCAGAATCTTTTACTTGGTGCTTTAAGTCTCCCAAGCAAGTATTATTTTGTCCAAAAAAAAAACACTAATAAGAATGTTAACAGAAATGTGATTGTAAGTACTGTAGGCCCTACTCTTTAAAAAGTAGGAAATGAAATGGAATTCAGGGGCATAGATGAACAACATATTGTTAAATTGACACTTAAATTTCTCTGCAGGTCTTATATTGCAAGGCAATTATGTCAAACTGATTGGATTAATAAGATCTGCACAAAATCCTACAGAAATTTACAAAAAATAAAGATTCATTTATAAAGCACTCTACAGTTTATGGGTTAAGAAGCTTTTTAATATGTTGCAGCAAATTTCAATGATAACATGTGAACAACAAATGGCTCAAGTTAACAGAATTGTTTAATCTTCTTCAAGCAATACTAATTAAGAGTAATAAAAACTTAAGTAAAATATATGGCATCTTACCACAGAAATATTGTTTTGAGGACCAAATGGGATGAATTATGATTGAACTAAACCAACAATCTTCAAGGTAGATAATGATAATATTGATAATACCAATCTGTAGAGCACAGAACATATGTACATGTTTTCAGTGCTGCAAGAGCTCTTAATATATGTTTAACAATAGTGTACAGTTAAATGAAGTACGAGTGATTTTTTTTTTTTTTTTAATGCGGAGATCATTATACCAATAGAGGAAATAAGCAATGTATGGAGTATCATCTCTTCTGCAGAGTGACAAGGTCAAAGTCTCAAAAAGCATAGTACATAGAACAAATACTCTGAGGTATCGAGAATATTTGGCTAAAATTCTATACTTTGGGATATCCGATGATATGATATGTGTTTAACTATTTGCCCAGGAGCTGGCTAAATTTGCTCAGTGAGATAACAAATAAACTCCAGGCATATTAGTTCCATATGAAATGTCATTGTATTTCTGTCACAATTCTGCACCAACAGGTATAGCTTGTACAGTGCCGACCGCGGGAAACGTCACGAAAACCCCTAGGGCAAATGCGGGAAGCCCTTTCGTCCGGGCGTACTAGGTAATACGCGGGCGTTTGGACGCGTACAGACGAGGGAAGTCGCCCGCACTTTCACGCTCGTCTAAACACCCGCATTTGCCCGAGCGCTCCAGCGCGGAATTAATGATATGAAATCAAACTCTCCCGTCAACCATCGGCTACATGAAGGAAATTAGCTGAAATCGATCCGCGAAAATCTTTTGAAAAGTATCAGTAATTTGCCGGATGTTTGCTTTTACGTTCGAAAGTAAAATAATAACCATAACATTCAGCTCCCGAATATGCTAAAGCAAATGTCGAATGATCCCTTTGACGTTTGGAAATGAATAACAATAATACTCCGTACGATGATTAAATAAATGTCGGATGTTTGCTTTTACTTTCGGAAGTAAATAGCAATAACATTCATCTCCGGAAGATGCTAAAATAAATGTCGGATCTTTGCTTTGACGTTCGGAAATGAATAACAATAATATTCAACTCTGTACGATGATAAAAATAAATGCCGGATGTTTGCTTTTACGTTCAAAAGTAAATAACAATAACATTCAGCTCCGGAAGATGCTAAAATAAATGTCGGATCTTTGCTTTGACGTTCGGAAATGAATAACAATAATATTCAACTCTGTACGATGATAAAAATAAATGCCGGATGTTTGCTTTTACGTTCAAAAGTAAATAACAATAACATTCAGCTCCGGAAGATGCTAAAATAAATGTCGGATCTTTGCTTTGACGTTCGGAAATGAATAACAATAATATTCAACTCTGTACGATGATAAAAATAAATGCCGGATGTTTGCTTTTATACGTTCAAAAGTAAATAACAATAACATTCAGCTCCGGAAGATGCTAAAATAAATGTCGGATCTTTGCTTAGACGTTCGGAAATGAATAACAATAATATTCAACTCTGTACGATGATAAAAATAAATGCCGGATGTTTGCTTTTACGTTCAAAAGTAAATAACAATAACATTCAGCTCCGGAAGATGCTAAAATAAATGTCGAATGATCCCTTTGATGTTCGGAAATTAATAACACTAATATTCAACTCCGTATGATGATTAAACAGATGTCGGGTGTTTGCTTTTACTTTCGAAAGTAAATAGCAATAACATTTGGCTCCGGAAGATGCCCAGAAAATGGCAGATGATTGCTTTTTACGTTTGGAGGTGAATAGCAGTAACAGTCTGCTCCATATAATAAAATAAATGTCGGATATTTGCTATTACATTTCGAAATGAAGAACAGTAACATTCAGCTGCGTTTGATGGTAAAGTAAATGTCTGATGTCTGCCTTGACGTTCAAAATGAAAAAACAGTAACATTCGGCTCCGTACGATGCTAAAATGATTGTCGGATGTTTGCTTTTAAATTTGGAAATGAATAACGGTAATGTTCTGCTCCGAACGATGCTAAAATAAATAACAGATTGTTGCTTTTACATTTGGAACTGATTAACGGTATCAATCGGCTCAGTTAGATGCTAAAATAAATAGCGGATGTTTGCTTTCACGTTTGGAAATGAAAAAGGATAACATTCAGCTCCGTAAGATGCTAAAATGAATGTCGGTTGTTTGCTTTAACATTTGAAAATGATTAACGGTAACATTCGGCTCCGTAAGGTGTCAAAATACTAGTAAATGTTGGATGATTGCTTTTGCGATCAGAAATGAATAACGGTAACTTTAGCCTCTTTACAATGCTAAAACAAATGTCGGATAAATCAGATAATTTTGCTTAACATTCGACGTCGTGCGATACCAAGTTGATTGCATAAACCTTCGACACTTCGTTGCTGCTCAATTTTATTTGATCTCGACATTATGGACGCTATACCTATTTGATTTAATTGTCCTTATTTTATCAACTTTCGACATCAGCCGCTACTTTATAGTTTTCTCGATCACTAACGTCGGACGGTATGACCTAATCAACTTTGGACATTGGTAGCTATTTAATAATTTCATCAACCTTACACATCGGTAGCTATTATTCCGATGTTCGTTATTCCGAAGGCTCTCTAGTCCGAAGATTCGTTATTCAGAAGGTATATTGTTCCGTTAATTTCATTTTCGGATTCATGAATCTTCACAATAACGAACCTTCGGAATAACGCCACAAACGTTCGAATTAACGAACCTGTAGGTTTAGGGAATTTGTGTGTTTCGAATTTAACGACCCTTCGGAATTACGAACCTTCGGAATATTACGAACAGTCCCGATTATCAACCTTCGACATCGATCGCTGCTTACTGATTTTATCAACCTTCGACGTCGACCGTAAATAACGTATTTGATTGACACTTTCGACGTCGATCGCTGCACATTAGATTGGCAAACCGTCGAAGTGTCGATCGCTGCCTATTTATTTACTGGTTCCCCAATTTCTGACTTAGTTACTGATTTAATCTACCTTCAACATCGGTCGGTCATTATATTGTAAGTGGCCACTTATTGTCTCGAGCTTGATATTTCCCAATGGCGTCCACGTCTACACACACACACATAAAAAGAAAGAAAAAGATCTGAGTCTTAAAGGTCTAACGAGGCGTGAAAGTCCTTGTGTGATGCTTTTAATTGTGTCATTCACAATAGTGTCACGGTCCCTAAGATGGATGAAAGAGGCGCAGATCTTAAGAAGCCACTTGAGTTGAAGTTTAACACCGTCTGTCTATTCTTAAAGTACACGATTTGTAGGGGGAAAAAAAGACAAAGAGAGGGAGAAAACAAAGAAAACGTAGGAGAGAGAGAAGGGTATGGCGAAACCACCAGAGTGGCATTATGTAATCAACAAAGCTGCGTTTAACTTCACTCGAGTCCCCGAGAAGTGGTACTACACGTGCATGCATAATGTTTATCTTGGATACATGTACTGTAGGTACCCTTCTCTCCTTTCATGATAAATTGTTTATACGTATCACATAACTATGTCAATGCATGTTTACGTCGCAATTTGTCCAATCGGGGTTTTCCCTCTTTAAGGAGTGCTTGCTTTCCAAGAAAAAAAAAGAAGGATGAAATTAATGATTATGAGCAAAACTGAATGCATTTAAGCAGCGGAATCGCGCTACATCAATAGCACTCCAAAATCTTCGAGTGATCCCGGAGGTCACTCCGAGTGAAAATGAACATTTTCGCTCAAAATTCACTCCAATTTCACTCTAAATTGACTCCGTTTTAAATGTATCCACCCCTTCAAGTGTGAATGTTTTCATTTTTTTTTTTTTTTAGGGAAAGAGAGAGAGAGAGAGAGAGAGTAGGCCTACTGTGCATTGGAATACTAATCTCTGCTGTGCAGCGATATTATGATCGCTATAAAAACGATCAGTTCGATGAGCAAAGCACGTGCTTGCCCTGCCAGCAGTGAGTGCGCCATGTGGTTCCAACATACTCATCTTGTGTGCCCAGCGTGTTTTTATCACAGAACTCTTGTGTGTAGAGTTCTGTCGTTTTTACGTTATGGTCAATTCATGACGTGTGAGTGCTTCGACTTGACGCCTGTGAGATTGACAGGTGCCGTTTACGAGAATAAAAACTGTCAGTAGTGACTATCAATCCCAAAATCAGTTGCTATATAATAATCAGAGTAATTACTTAAATGTAGAGTTACATGTAGTTACATGTATTTCGAATGACAATGCGCACATCCCCTTTATCATCACACTTTTGATACGGCGGACAGAAGGCCGTTAAATTTCA
Source organism: Diadema antillarum (assembly GCF_040938485.1). Taxonomy (NCBI): domain Eukaryota; kingdom Metazoa; phylum Echinodermata; class Echinoidea; order Diadematoida; family Diadematidae; genus Diadema; species Diadema antillarum. The sequence continues at coordinate 263,682 of NW_027272541.1, read as the reverse complement.
TTTCAATGATTCGATACAATCATAGCTTTTAAAAGGTCCAATTAAACAAATTGGATATGAAATCACGGTTACAGCTCGTTATTCCGAAGGTTCGTTAGTAAGGTTCTTTAGTCCGAAGGTTTGTTAATCCGAAAATGAAATAAGGTTCGTTATTCCGAAGGTTCGTTAATCCGAAAATGAAACAAAGCTCGACTTACTTCGAAGGTTCGTTACGGACCCTATATCATTTCGGATCCTATATCATTTCGGATCAACGAACCTTCGAGATAACGAACCCTATTTCATTTTCGGATTAACGAACCTTCGGAATGACGAACCCTATGTCATTTTTGGATTAACGAACCTTCGAAATAACGCCGCAAATGTTCGAATTAACGAACCTTTTTTCGTTTTCGGATTAACGAACCTCTATGGTTTAGGGAATTTATGTGTTTCGGATAAACGAACCTTCGGAATAACGAACCTTCGGAATAACGAACAGCACCCGAAATCACAACGTCTTTATCTTGTTAAGATATAAGACAAAAAAAAAAGGTCCCTCAGTTCATGAACTTGCAATGTTTCTTTATTGCGTGTGTTTCTAGCTTGTATTTGGCACTCACGGAATGAATGCGCGTACAGTATATGGTAGGCTACATACTCGTGCTCTTGTTGTTGCTGAACATTTCCCCTTCACAGTGATTGTGTGGCATGATCGTTCAGTATGTTCAGATGGTGTTAGTGCGTTGATTGAAATGTTACCACAATAGATGCACGTGTGCTATAACAACGATCTGAGGTCTTTGCTACGCGCTGCTTTCTTGTTTACAAACATTGAATCTTGGTGAACTTAATTCACTATCGTCCCCATGCTAACATGCAAAAGAAGAAAACGCTTTTGTTCTTGTTTATGTGTACCATGCAGTGAACAGAAGGTAGACCTGTAAACTGTGCCGCTAGGCCCTAGCTGTAGTTTGCACTTTGACGGATTGTCACTGCTCGTCTACTATTCGAAGCGAAATGAAAATCAAACTAGAGATCTCGTGCTGTATACTTTCTCGTACTGTGTACTATATACCATATTTAAAATGCAATTTGTGGTAGTACTTGTCAACGCTGTGTTTTTGGCTCAAACTTTTCTCTCTCAAACTTACTTGGTTACGCAGGGGCGGATCCAGGGAGGACCGCAACCGGCGCCCGCCCCCCCCCCCTTTATTTTTTTTTTTTTTTTGTTGTTGTTGAAACAAAAGAAATGTAAAAAAAAAAAAAATGGGGGAGGGGTGCGTGCGCCCCCCTTTAATTTTGTAAACGCGCCCCCACTTTACGGAATTCCTGGATCCGCCCCTGTTACGGGATAATACCTATCAGAATTGTGATTTTGGTGCAAGCTGCATGGCAGTATTGATTTTGAGACACTTCTATGGTCCGTCAGCACCTGATTCTCTTTATGTGACGATGTGCACGTGAAAAGCATTCAAACTTTCCCATGTTTTTGCTCTTGCGTTAAAGGCGTATTAATTCACCACGTACATGAAACAAAACCCCCATAGTTCTGAAATGTGAGTTATAGGGATAGAAACAACCGCTGGAAAAAAAAAATTGAATCCGTATGATCGAAAATACAGTACACTATGTGAACGGTTACAGTTTGCTATTCCGAAGGTTCGTTAATCCGAAAATATGAGGTTTGTAACTTGTTATTCCAAAGGTTCATTTATCAAAAAATGAAATAAGGTTCGTTATGCCGAAGGTTCGTTAATCCGAAAATGAAACAAAGGTCCTAATTCCGAAGGTTCTTTACAATCTATAAGAGAAATACTGATATCTCCTTATATTCTAGGCTTTATTACAAAAAATTATGTAGGATGCTTTGCACAACGGACCTATTATGCATCACATGTGATATCTAAAACATCTTTTAAATCACTGCTCCCAAAGGTAAACATATGACCTTTGTGTATCTACTCGTTTGTGTGTATGTGTGTGCGTGTGTGTGTGTGGGGGGGGGGGGGGGGGAATAGTTTCCTCCTTCTTCTTCTTTTGTGTTAGAGTTTATCTTAGTTGATCTTGATACAGTGTACCTCTTTCGGTGCGCCCTTTCTCTTGTTATGTCACTTCATCTGTTTCTACATTTTGAAGCAAAGTAATTTGTTCAAGCATTGTGTATGTCCTCGTAACCGTAATGTGTCATTTTGCTGCGATGAGTTGGTTCTAGTAGGCCCTATTATCGCTGTGAGATGTAATTTTTGTAATAACGTGTTGAGAATAACAGATTTTTGTTTCTGAACGAAAGGAAAATGACGGAATTGTTTTGATAACCAATGTGGATGACGTGTTGAGAATTCTGATTCCTGTTTCTGAACGAAAGGAAAATGACGGAATTATTATTTTGATAACCAATGTGGATGACTACCTTCTATAAGTGATTTTGGTGTGAAAAGAGAGTTTGCTCAAAGAAACGCTTCTCATGAATGGTCAACGAAACAAAATACATCATACAATGCAACGTGACTCGCGTGCATTTAGCAAACGAAATGTCTAGACCTTTAAGTTCAAGTAAAATGCATAAAACACAGAATAAGAAAGCAGACAAACTAACAAATATGGAATTAATGACCGCAGACGTAACGTAGGAAAACCTGACACCTATGCTTGAAGAAATTCCCACAAAAGCAGAGCGCAAGATAAAAGAATACAATCCTGTCATGTGCGTAGTCCATACAGGTCGTGATGCGCTCGGTCGAAATGCGTATGTCGCAGTAAACGAAATTTTAGGCATGTCTACACATGTATATATAAATACTTGAATTCTACATACATTGTATAGTTTTATCTTTACAATAATATATAAAATAACCCCTTTCCGCATCCCTAGAAGTCATAAAAGAAAAAAAAAAGAAAATCGCCCTTAAAGTTCAGGTTATGTTCAAGCTCACAACCCGTTCCCCCCCCCCCCCCCCCCCATGATGCAACAGTCCTGCTTAGCGACGGCGTTAACGCTTCATCGCACACACATAAATGGCGACAGCTTGGGTGTGTGAGAAAATTCATTCTTAAATGGATGCACCCCCATGGCATTCAGGATTATCACTGACCCTCCTATGCCTTTTGTCTATCCACCCTCCTGCTTTAATCCCCCTCCCTTCACCTGTTGGCCTCCTTGCCCATGACCTCCCATCCTCTCCTTTTGTTTTCTTTGTTCCGTGTCCCTAGCCTGTCCCTGACTGTTCGTGTTGTGTGAACTTCTTTATAATGTGATTGCTTTCCCTGCCTGATTATCATTTTGCCTCTGACGAAGATTCTTCTGGAATCAAAAGCTCAGGCCCCTTTAGAGTATAGACTCCATTTTACTCCTTTGGCACGCCACTGATATTCGATAAGCAGTTTTCAGCATTTTTGTGTTTGTTTGTTTTGTTTTTGTTTTGTTTTGTTTTGTTTTGTTTTTGCTACAGATAATTAGCCAATCACAAGACAGATATAATTCGATTCTAACCAATACCAAAATACGGTTGCCTGAATGTAAACTTTGGTGTGTTTGTGTTGTGTGTCGGCTGCAGTGTAGTTTGAAACAACAGAAACAGAAAAAAAGAAAGAGGCACGCAATGTGTGCTATATACGAAAAGCCTCATTTACCGAGAAAGTTGATCGCTTCCATTCTCCTCCCATGGCATGTTGTTGTCAATGGAAGCTAAAGAGAATGCTTTTAGCAAGTATACCAGTACCTAAAGAGGACCTGAGGAACCCGTTGTTTTGAATGCTGTGCTCGGTACGAGTTCAAAACGCAGTCGAAGTTATCAGAATGCCATTATAATAGAACTGATAGCTCAATAGAAAACTTGTTTAGGTCAGTAAAGGTTGCTGTAATGCAATCTTTGTGGAATTGACTCATTACATCTGAGCATTTTGAAAAACGTGTAGAGTACTTTCGTTTTGCATATAAATGTTAAGAAATAGTTTGAACTATGAAAATAAAAAGTATGGTTACTTCAACGATGTTGAATAGTTCGATTAGCCGTGATGCATAAGGTGAATTCATGAATTCATCTGACTAATCCTTACCGATTGATGATCACTTCTATAAGCCAACAGTTAAGCTGAACTGCTTTGGAGTGATAAGACAGGTAAACGATGAAAACTTGGTACATGTTGTATGCTATTATAATTATAATAAAATCCTGTAGCCAGAACTGATTTTACGATCATCTTTAACCTTTCAGAAAGTTCCAGTTTTCAACTTAAATAGTAGCGATAGCTTGTAAGAGTAAATTAGCATCCCTCTGACTATTTTTGGTCAATATGCATACTCTTAACCCTATTCTAACTGGGTGGGGGGGGGGGGGTCAAATGGGTCAAATTGACCCCCCCCCCCCCACGTTTCGCGTCACGATTCTGCAACGCGCAAAGATTTTGCCGCGTCGTTTCACAACTTTTTTCATTGAAGTCTTCCGCATATTTTGAGACCAAATTTGCGACGTCTGAGTACACCGTTCTGAAGTTACGTAATGTTATGCAAATGCATGTCAACCGGAAAACAGCTCAAATTCATGATATCGTGTGCAAATTGAATGTAAATTGTGTTTTTGGGGTTAAATTGATATAAATTATAGTATTTCATCTTTGAACCATTGAAATTAATCAATTCTATATAGTGTAGATAAGCCTGAAAAAGTGCCTGCAACAAATTTTGAAAAACAACAGAAAACACAAGGTCGAACAATCAATAAAATACATAAGAAATTAACAAAACAATAAAAAACAAAGAAATTGGTTTTGACTGTGCTTTATTTTTAAATGAAAATTGGTTTATATGTCTTGAGGAATTTTGACACAAAAATTTAGCAGTACTTCAGTCTTTTTTATGGAGTTATAGGTGAAAATATGATTTCATGCACAACTTTGCATAATCAATTTATTAAAATAGAAAGGCAATATTTTTCTATTGTATGACCATGTAATCTTGTAGTTGACATCCAGCTCTATCTTCAGGAAAAATTTCGCAGCGATCGCGCGATCGGTGGCCGAGATCTGAAGGGGGTGGGGGGGGGGGGGGGGGTCACCCCCAGTAAAAACTCCTCCCAGTTAGAATAGGGTTAAGCCAGCTGGACAGAGCGATCAATGGGCGCGATTATCACCACGCGTGGTTAACCTAAACAATGCTCGGCCGGCTTGTTCGGTTTCAGTGTTGTTTATTTCCCCCTTTTGAAACGAAGGTTCCTTAGTCCAGCCATTGTTTTCGCTTCCTGCTCAAGACATTGAACAGTTCAGCAAAGCTGAAGTTTAGATCACTAAACGGCGACATGAACTCATGATGATAATAGGACTTAGATCACAGCCGAAAGTGCGCTCCTTCATTACTCTAGAATGAGAAAGAATACCCTGTCTGTGTTCAAAGTTGGGTTACGGACGATGAAAAAAAAAAGGTTTGAATCATGAATTGTCGGATGACGTCGGCAGATTGATGATATAAATATTAGCGTATCATGGGAAAGATTAAGTAATGATGAGCCCAATGATATCGCAGGGCTCCAAACTAATTTTTATTTTTGACCACCAAAATCATTGATTTCTATTTTTTTTTTTGGTGGCCAAAAAAATCAAGAAAAACATAGGAAAAACTAAATCGGTCCTACTAAAAACAATTATTAAGCATTACTGACGTGACAGGTACCCATGTCTAAAATAAATGAATACAAAAGTAGATCATCTCAATCACCATTATTCTGAATTCTAAGATTTAGCAAATAGGCTTATATAAAGATAATTATAAAAGTTGATGCCTATGCTATTAGGTGGTCATAGCTTACTTTTGGGATGAGAAAGTGGGAGCATTTCCAGATTGTTTGTTTTAGCATTGTAAAGAGCCGAAAGTTACCGCTATTCATTTCTGATTGTAAAAGCAATCATCCAACATTTACTATAGTATGTTAGAACCTTACGGAGCCGAATATTACCGTTAATCATTTTCAAATACACTGTATAAAAGCAAACAACCGACATTCATTTTAGCATCTTATGGAGCTGAATGTTACCCTTATTGATTTCCGAATGTGAAGCAAACATCCTCTATTTATTTAAGCATCATACTGAGCCTATGTATACCATTAATCATTTTCAAATGTGAAAGCAACAATCTGTTATTTATGTTAGCATTGTACCAGAGCTGCCAACCGTTCCGAAAAATTCGTATACGAAAAATCGAAGGGAATACGACAATATGAAAACGTCCTTAGAAAGTACGAATTCACAGTGGGGCAAAATAATGGGTAAAAATATAGCAAACGCTCGTCGCATGTGCCATGTTATCTGTATTCAGCTGGGATATCGATGCAACGCGTACGCACCGTATGTGGAAAGCGCTGAATAGAAAAAATGTGCGCACACGCATATCGCTGCTTGCGTACTGTGTACACCGAACAGAACTTCGCGCGCGTGAATCCCTGTCGCCTACGGACCCTGGATGTTTACATGGATCGCCGTGGTATCCCAATTAGCCAGCTGCCACTACAGTACCGTATGAGGCGGGGTGAAAGCGTCCCGTTGTGCAATGTCTGCTTCTTTTTCTCTTCTTTTCATCCTCTTGTCCCTTGCCTCCCAAGTACGAAATGATTTTTAGAGTGTTGTCTGTTTTTTTTTATAACGCTATTGCATCATTTTCTGCGAGGAAGTTGTAGAGGTGAGTTTCTGTTCGTGTATTGATGACTGATGTGCACTGCCCTCTGCAGTATATGTGCAGGTGAAAAGCGTTCGAACTTTCTTTCCAGAGTATCGTGGAAACTCGATTATTTCTAGGCCTATTAAAGGAGATCTCATATAACAGAATACTTATAACAAACTATTTTCCCGTCAAAATGAATCAATTTCCTTTGTTTTGTATCGTTTATTGACTTGATCCCATAGGATCTCGTCGCAATACCGAGTTTTATATGTGTGTTTATTTTCGCGTAGCTTTCGGTGCTGCAAAACTTTTGCTAGGGCCTAAGCTTACTACTAAACTTCGTTTTATTTCCGTCGTTTCTCACACCTCGTTTAGTACGATTTCTTACATTTTATATCACTTTATCTGTTCCCTTTATACTTTGAAGTATTTAAACGTAATTCTCTTAGTGTCTCGCACTGTTATTTTCGTAACGGCGATTTCTCCGCTTCGCTGCAATCGAAGCGACGGAGTTTGATCCCAGTCGCTTCGATGTGCTATTTGCTGTCTTTTCTAAATGTTTGTGTTGTTGGGAGGTGTTGATACTTTGTATTTATTATTGAGTTTCCTAGGTATTTATCTCGAGGGATTATGCGTGTTTCTTAATGTTGATCATAGGAAAAGGCTAAAATGATCTTGAGTGATGTCTGATAGTGATGATAACTATGCTGGTGACTGGTGTAAAAAGACGGCTTCCTGTGAATGCTCAGCGTACGTGACGTTTGTTTTATTTCCCTTTCCCTCTAGTCTTCTTTCCCCCTTACTCTTCTTTCCCCTCTCAAGAATGATTAAAAAAAAAGAAATTACGTACACCTCACAACAAAACGAACCATGTGCTATAGCAACTTTCGTAAAGTTAAATCTAAATGTTCAATATCAGCAAAGAATAAGGCGAAAACACGAATGACAATAAATAAAAGCGAAGAGATTGTGTATGCAGTCTCTTCGGCTCGAAGAAACTTGACACCCCACCCCTCTCCCTTGTGGAAATTTCCACAAAAGCAGGTGCCACACCCAGGTGCGTGCCAGACGAAAGAATGCGCGCATTGGAATAAACAGCGTGTAAGTATCCTGGAAATATCGATCGAAGAACCAGCTCATTAGTTGAATTAAAGGAAAAATTCCAAAGATATCATGGTTCTATGTCTATAGCCTTTCTTTTGGCGCATAGTAGGGAACATCGAAGAGTCGATTATAGTGTACTTGATCGAATATCTAATGTTCCCTGAACAATAACAAAAGGATTGATTATTTAGTCAATTAAAAATGCAATCACAGAAATACATGAAAGGTCTCGTATGCCCAGACAAATTCACTACGAGAAGGTCCAATGAGATGCAGTCATCACCTGGTTAGACAGCAAAATACAACGTGTAATGACAATTAATTTCAGTTCACGCGCATCAAAACTGCTTATTACTTTTCAAAGTTTTGGCTATCAACATTCGTTCGTGGGTGTATTTTGTTTGTTTGTTTGTTTGTTTTGTGTGTTTTTCCCTCGTGAAAGACGTAATGATTTCTTCATATCGAACGTAAATTGCATGTTTACCGTAAACAAGCCATTCAGCTCAGCTCAGCTATGGCGCATTCGATCCATCGAACTTGCAGTAACCTCTTATAGGCAGGAGCACATGGCGCATTCATTTAAACTTGAAAATGAAGCCACGTGTTTGCACCACATCGGCGCTTCCACACACAGCGCGGCATTTTGCGATCATCGTTATAGCAGACTTTCCGATTCCAGTCAGGGGAAAAGGAATTGGAATACTTCGAAAAATACTGATGTTTAAAATCCAATAAAATGAAAAAAGCCTGAAAACAACGCATGATTATGTTTTGATAGTAATTGGAAACACAGAACAGAGTTTTGCATCCGCTCACACAGAAGCTCTCTTGAGAAGATCAAGCATTCCCCGTCCCCTGCTAGAAAATGGAAGCTTCCATAATCAGCCCAGAAAGATTTTGGAGGTACAAACTTGCACTTGTACACATTGCGAGAAAGCAATCAATCAACGCTGAACATTGCGTAGTTTAGAATCTTTATCGTGCTGGTGACCAGCTGGATGCTTCGGCATGTGTCATAACGTTATGTTTAGAGCCTGTAGGCCTCATAGCAAAAAGAGGGAGATTGAAAAAAATACGAATTCTGGTGGAAAATACGAATTTTGGAGCTGCTGAGTACTAATTTGTGCTTCGAAAGGTTGGCAGCTCTGTCGTATACGGAGCAGAATTTAACAGTTAGTCATTTCCAAATATAAAAGCAAACATCCGACATCTATTTTATCATCGTACGGAGCCGAATGTCACTGTTGTCCACTTGCGAAAGTGAAATGAGTCATCTGACAATTATTTCATCATATCGTACGGGGCCGAATTTTGAACGTCAAGGCAGACATCAGACAGTTTTGTGTGTGTGTGTGTGTTTTGTTTTGTTTTTGTTTTGTTTTTTACCATCAAACGCAGCCAAATGTTACTATTCATTTCGAAATGTAATACACATGTAGCAAATATCCGACATTTATTTTAGCATATAATTATACGGAACAGAATGTAACTGCTATTCACTTCCAAACGTAAAAGCAATCATGTGACATTAATCATTTTGGCATCTTCCGGAGCCGAATGTTATTGCTATTTATTTGCGAAAGTACATAGCAATATAAATTATAAGCAAGCATCCGACATTTATTTAAACATCGTACGGAGTTGAATATTATTATCATTCATTTCCGAAAGTCGAAGGGAGCTGATTGTTATTGTTATATTTCGAACGTAAAACCGAATATCAGACATTTATTTTATCATCGTATATACGGAGTTATTTTGGTTATTCATTTCCGAACGTCACAACAAACATGCGTTATTTATTTTAGCATCTTCCGGAGCTGAATGTTATTGCTATTTACTCTTGAACATAAAAGCAAACATCAGACATTTATGTTATCATATACACGGAGTTGAATATCATTGTGTTCATTTCCGAACCATCGAACGCAGCTGAATGTATACTGTTATTCATTTCGAAATTTAAAAGCGAACATCCGACAGTTATTTTAGCATCGTATGGAGCAGAACATTACTGCTATTCACTTCCGAACGCAAAATCGTATATACGGAGTTGAATATTTTTGTTATTAATTTCCGAACGTCACAGCAAACATTCGACATTTATTTTAGCATCTTCCGGAGCTGAATGTTATTGCCATTTACTCTTGAACATAAAGGCAAACATCAGACATTTATGTTATCATCGTATACACGGAGTTGAATATTATTGTGTTCATTTCCGAACCATCGAACGCAGGTGAATGTTACTGTTATTCATTTCGAAATTTAAAAGCGAACATCCGACAGTTATTTTAGCATCGTATGGAGCAGAATATTACTGCTATTCACTTCCGAACGTAAAAGCAATCATCTGACATCTATTTTGTCATCTTCCGGAGCCGAATGCTATTGCTATTTACTTTCGAAAGTACAGGCAATCATGCGTCATTCATTTTATTATCGTAAGAAGTTGAATATTTTTGTTATTTATTTCCGAACGTCAAAGGGATCATTCGACATTTACTTTAGCATCTTCGGGAGCTGAGTGTTATTGCTATTTACTTCCGAACGTAAAAGCAAACATCAGATATACATTGTATATTTTATAAACATATATACGGAGTTGAATGTCATTGTTATTCATTTCCGAACATCAAAGGAATCATTGAACATTAATTTTACCACCGAACGCACCTGAATGTTACTGTTATTCATTTCGAAATCTAAAAGCAAACATCCAACAGTTATTTTAGCATCGTATGGAGCAGAATATTACTGCTATTCACTTCCGAACGTAAAAGCAATCATCTGACATTTATGTTAGCATTTTCCGAAGCCGAATGTTATTGCTATTTATTTTCGAAAGTAAAAGCAAATATCCGTCTTTTATTTTATCATCGTACGGAGTTGAATATTTTTGTTATTCATTTCCGAACGTCAAAGGGATCATTCGACATATAGCCTACTCAAGCATCTTCCGGAGCTGAATGTTATTGCTATTTACTTTCGAACGTAAGAGCAAACATCCGGCATTTATCTTATCGTCTTACGGAGTTGAATATTATCATTCACTTCCGAACGCCAAAGCAAACATTCGGTATTTATTCCAGTATCATACGGAGTCAAATGTCACCGTGATTCATTTCTAAAATCAAAAGTAAACATGCGACATTCATTTTTGCGTCTTACGGAGCCGACTGTTACCGCTGTTCATTTTCAAAAGTAAAGGCAAACATCCGACTTTTTTTTGTAGCCCCATTGGGCCACCGAATTTTCAGCAATGAAATTTTGGTGGCGCAGGTCGTTAAAAGTCGTGAATAGCGAGATGATCGTAACCGATGTCGATATGTTCTAATAATTATTGATACTTGAGTGATGAACGCATGTGCACAATTTCCGCAGGTGTACTTCTTTAGAAAGTAGCGAACAATCAAGGCAGTGGACATCAGAGTGTGATTAAATCGAAAAGAAGCCCCTGAAATCGGAATTTGATGAAAATGGGCAAAGTCGGAACTCCATGAAATGTATTTTGATTGAGCGGTCAAAATAAAGCTTAACGGGAATGTGCCCTTGAATACCCTCGTCCACCCTCGTCCACCCTCGTCCAACCCGCGTCAATCGAGACGCAAATTCCCGAGGATGGATTATCCGTGCGGGCGGATGGACTCGTCCACTGAACGCGTATACCCGCGGGTACCCGCGGGGATACGCGTCAGTGGCCTCGTCCAGATCTCGGAAAAGCGTGACGTTTCCCGCGGTCGGCACTGTAATTCAGGTGCAGGCACATGAATGTGCAAAGATAAAAACCCTGTGAAATATTATGATGTGTACCCTATGATTGTGACTTATATTAACCCATCAAGGGCGAGTCCCAAGTATACTCGGGCAGATGTCTATGGGAAATGCGTGTTGTAGCAAAATCAGCCCATCTTCAAAGGGTTAATGCTTATAGACATGATATATCATAAAATCCAATGACGTGGTCTTTTTACCACGTCATTGGATTTTACCACGTTTTACAAGGTTTACCACGTTTAGGACGTAGTGATTTTGCTACAACACACATTTCCCATAGACACTTGCCCAAGTATACTCGCGACTCATCTTCAATATACTATTCTTTTTTGAGTCTACAAAATGTTTATGTGAGCTTAGAATGGGGTTTACTCTAAACATCTAAAATGGCAAAAAAATACACTTCAAAGCTTTAACTATTTCTAACCATTTTATATACACCTCACCATTGTTAATTGTTCAATGTATTGTTGTTGTTGTTATTAAATGAAATGTTAGTCATCAGTGTATAGAACAAATAGTGGATTTTAACCCGTTGAGGATGGGCTGATTTTGCTACAACAAGCATTATCCATAGACACTTGCCCGAGTATACTTGGGACTCGCCCTCAACGGGTTAAGAACACGACATCACAAGTTCATGAACTAAGGTCACCATGTTAGATGATGTAATTATGTTTAGATAGTCAAAAAAAAAACTATCTCTCTGACTCTGACACATTTTATTCCTCTCATACTACTGATCTGGTAGTACCTTTAATTCACTTTTGTTTGTTGTTTTTTTTTGTTTGTTAAACATGTTTGTCTCTGAGGGGACTATCCCTTTAACTTTTTTTTTTGTTTTACTCTACTGTGTTTGTTGTCCTAGATCTCTCTTGATTGTGTGCCAAGTTTACACTCTTTGCCCAAACTCTTAATCTCGTGATGGCTATCGATAATAAACAGCAAAGGGCAATGCATCATAAATTGGATGTATGTACCAGGTTTATGACGTGTGGACAGTTTAGTACAGAGTAATTGTGACCTGAAGCAAATAGGTCAAAGAAACTATGAAACCTTTTTTTGTTTTATCCCTCCCTTCAATTATCCTATAAAAAAATTGCACACACACACACACACACACACAATATATATATATTAGGTGACATCATTCCTGCCAGTGTTTGTGTGAATATTATTACAGTGTAACCTAGTTAATATAATGAGGACTGGAAAACCGTGACATTTGCTTCTTATGTCAAATTCCTTGCTTAATCAAGGTACAAAAACAAAGAAATATAAAGAAATAGGATTTGCAAAATCAACTTGTTGTATGATGGTTTTGCTGATATCTTATGTCTTTATAAAAATAATGAGGTGCCGCTGAATATATTACCTTGTAGAGTATGAGATTTTGAAATATTTGAGTTACTTTTTCAGGGACACAATGTGTTGGGTAATCAGGTGTATTCAGTATTCCAAAGTTAGATTTAAAAAAAATGAAATAAGGTTTGTTAATCCTAGGGTTCATTATTCCAAAACAAACAAATTCTCTATGCCTATATTATCAAATTTTAGAATCTAAAAATCAAAGAGGGTTTGCCAATTTTGTAGGTTCATTATTCCAAATGTTTGTAATTCTGAAATGGAAATAGGATTGGTTATTTCTAGGTTTCTCTAATCTGAAAATAAAATAAGGTTCATTATCCCAAAGGTCTCACAAATTTGGAAATATGTACCTTATTTTATATTGGATTACTATTGTCTGCAAGTAAAACACACAAAACAATACTAACAACCCAAATGTACTAGTTGTGTATTTACATTGCTTGATGTACACGTAAGAGAGCAGCAAGTGGGCTCTGATATCAGGTTTCCAAGAGTTTGAAAAATAATTGTGTGCATAAAACTTATGTGAATTTCACAAGAAGCTGGCCAAATAAAATGCACACAAAAGTCTACATAATGCATTCAATGCCAGTGTCAAAATATTTGTGAAATTTTCACATCACAAATGTGTCTGGTTTTACAATATTGTTTTCATCAAACTTAGTACCACTTGCCCCACTCAGTGTCAGAAGGACTTAATAAGAGCCAAAAGGGCATTGAAGTCAAGTATGTACACTCTTCGTCAGTGTTAACGTCCCTCTTGTTGTAAACTAGATGATTACCTGATTGTCATGCTTGAATGGTTGAGGCTTTGTAAACAACCACATTAATATACAGGGGCGGATCCAGGAATTCTGTAAAGAGGGGGCGCGTTTACAAAATTAAAGGGGGGTGGGGGCGCACGCACCCCTCCCCCATTTTTTTCTTTTTATTTCTTTTGTTTCAACAAAAAATAAAGGGGGGGGGGGGGCGTGCGCCGGTTGTGGTCCTCCCTGGATCCGCCCCTGATATATAAAGAATAATTATTCTATTTGTTACAAATTCATGAAATTGTATGCCCCCCAAGACAATCACAAACAATGGTATGATATTCATTTCCAAAATCTTGTACTATGCCAAATGGGATCGTTTCTTTGGGCAATATTGGGGATTTGAAGAAATCTGCTGCTCAAGGCATTTGTTGACGAGATGCAGAATTGTCAATGCGGCTTTGCGACCAATGAAAATCTAATTTTGCCTTTGCCTGGAATTGCCAACATCAATTGAAGCTGAGATTGCTATTCACCTTCTTGAAGATTACCTACCTCTCCTTCTACCAACCACTCCCCCCCCCCTTTCCCCAATATCAGACTTACTACCTGTAGCAAAAAGAGGACTCGCTGTATACCTAGCTGTATCCCTAAAATATTAGTAACTTGTAATGTCAAGGTAACTAGGGAACTAGATTGTATTTGTAGTCTTACATTTCCAGACTCATTAGCTAGTCACAATGATAATATAACTCTTGTGTTGTATCTTTCTGTATAAAGGACGTTTTGGGCAGAGATGAAGAGAAGCAAATTTTATGCCACTACAAGTATAATTCCTCTGCATCCTATGTTTCCTGAATATGTGACCCGCTACAACAAAAGGATCCTAAAGTCGCTGACGTGTGAGCCGAGCATGGCCCAGAAAAATGCTGTTTTCAAGCCTTTCCTTTGATCATTTAGCTTCGAAATCTCGACAGATGATAGAAGAAACCTTAGACTACAAAATTATGTTAAATACAGAAATCCGAGTGTTTTGACAGATTTTTGTGAGCTGACTTCAAACTCTATTTTCTCGGCTCACCCGTCACGACTTTAGGATCCTTTTGTTGTAGCGGGTCACATATATTTTGTTGCATAAATGTGGATGGTTGGAATTGAGCAGCATAATGTCCCCAGAATTCTGGTTGTGATATCATCTGCTTTTGGTACATTATGGTGTCAGATGGACCAAGATTTGAAGCCCCCTGAGGTCGTAACTCTGCTGTGATGGTGTTGATAAATGACGTCAAAAAGAATTATGCATTCAATACATTTTTTTTTGGAATTATTCAATCATCCGGCTCAGAATGACTTGTAACATCATATATTCCTTACATAATGACATTACCCACAAAATGTTGAAAGAATATAATTCTAAGATATGCCTCACAATCACATGATAAACAAGAACAAAAAAATTAAAGTAAGACAATTTATTAAATTTCATGGGGTCTGTGAGGATCAGACTATTATTAGTTAATCCCTCCCAGAAAAGAATGAAATTGAAATACCAAAATTATTTTTGTGTGTATGTTTTAGCCGAGATGGAATAGTTGAACAAGAGTTCACCTGAGTTCAGGTATTTGTAGGTAGGAGGATATTGCTTTGTTCTTTGAATAAACTTTATCGACGCAGTTTTAGAAAAAAACAAACCAAAATGACAGATGCAATTATGTTGAATTCATATGCTGTTCGACCTCAGTTATTTGACCATCACTTTTCAAGATTACTTCATTATATGGACGTGGACTGGCACACGATTGTCTTTGCATGGTCATGCATTTCCAGCATGAAATTTTATCGAAATCATCCACATCGATACACACCGGTCGAAAAAAAACAACAACAACAACAAAAAACGCACAATCAAACAAACAGACAAACAAACAAAACCAGCAACGAAGAACGGATGCCACCTTCATCGTCTTGCTATCTCCAATTGGACTTCAAAGTACAGATTAGTATGGTGACTTCTCTGCAATTTCAAAACTAGAAAAGCAATCCAAGCAAGCAGACCTCAGCCAAGCAGTTTATTTCCACCCTTATACTCATAAATTCTAAAAAAATGACCCTCTTTCCCCATCATAGATAATAATATGCAGTGGCGGATCCAGGGAGGACCGCACTCCCCTCTTATTTTTTTTTGAAACAGAAGAAATAGAAATAAAAAATATGGGGGGAGGGGTACTTGCGCCCCCCTTTAATTTTGGAAATGCGCCCCCTCTTTACGGAATTCCTGGATCCGCCACTGATATGCACACCTTGTTTGTTAGCCATATTTGCCAGTGATGAAAATAATCTTTCAAAAAAATGTAACAAAATTCTTTGATCACTACCAAAATTTAATGCTTTGTTCCTTGTGTCATTATCAACTTTTCCTGCAAGTTTATTCCCAATCTGTTCACAACCTTTTATGAGTTATTTTGCAAGCAAACCACTGAAATTCATTCAGAAAAATTGCAATAATTTTATGCCTTTTTTCTACAATCACAACAGAGAAGGGAATACCATGGTATAGTCATTCGTTAACTGCAAATTTCTATTTTTTTTTTTTTTTTTGGGGGAGGGGGAGGGAGGTAGATTTTCTACTTCGGGCCAATGTCTCTGAACTCTGCTCTTTTGTAAATGTTGGGAGGAGAAAATTCTTGAACATGTAATGTTCACAATGTTGTTGTAATGGTATTTTTGCCAAAAAAGGAAAACTTGGAATGTTTCATGTTTATTATATTTGTGCAGTTGTAAAACAGCTATCTGTCTGTCTGTCTGATTTCAAGTTATCTATTAACTCATTGAGGATGAGCTGATTTTGCAATAACACACTTTTCCCCTATGGACATAGACTCCTGCCCGTTTATACTTTTGAATTGTCTTTAATGGGTTAAAGTCAACTTCTATTTCACCCATCGTGTGCCTACGTGGATCTGGGATATAAAATGTATGTACCTGAATTTTGTTGGGCATATAATACAGAGGTTTCAAGTCTCAGATTCTCTAGGAACCTCCCTGTAAACTTTGAACGTTTCTTTATCATGTCACAAAAGAATGTAACAGCTTCAGTGATTCCAGAATATGTGACCGACCACGACAATTGAAGGATCCAATCGTCACTGATGGCTGAGCCGAGAAAATCGAGTTTGAAGTCAGGTCATCAAAATAGGTCAACACCATAGAATTTTTGTTATAGACACAGTATTGTAGTCTGTTGTTTCGTCTATCATCTGCTGAAATTTCAAAGCTAAATAATCAAAAGAAAGGCAAGAAATTAGCGTTTTTCTGGGCCATGATTTTTCTGACTTTCGACGGAACAGAAACATATCCATTTAGATTTAGCGCCGCAGATAGAGTCCGCCCCTAACAATGAGGGAGTGAACTTATTGGTCAGTTCATGGCATCCTTGTTACTGATTGGTCATGCATAGACCACTGGCACTATAGCTTCAATGAACATCGCGGAGGTTCAGAGCAGACTTTTCTATTGTCAAGAGGTGATGACTGTCTTTATACCTCCCCCTGATCACGATTGCGTAGGAAGGACAACTTAAAAGGCGGATTTCTCGAAACGCTGATTTCCTAGACCATTCGACGTGGTCTCACAAACTCATCAATATTTCCGCAACCGAATACTTTTATGAGTCATATTGTAAGAAATTATAGTGGAAAAGGTAGCAATAATGTAATGTCATTTTCAGAAAATCAACCTCCCCCAGCTTTCGGATCCTTTTGTTGCAATGGGTCACATATGTATATTTTTCCTATTGTCACAATGCAGGAGTGGGTGAAGTCTCCCTTATTCTCAAGGAAGCTCTCTTTACCTGTTGAGGATGGACTAATTTTGCTACAACATGCATTTCCCATAGACTCTTGCCCGAGTATACTTGGGACTCATCCTCAACGGGTTAAATCTTTAAATTTTTTCGTATCTCAGCCTAAGAATGTGAAAGCTAAATGACTTGATGAGAATATTTATTAGATATAAAATATTATATGTTTTTTTTTTGCCATTGAGACATGCATGTAATACATGAATTTTGATGGTTCAATGAACTTTTCTGATGTTAAAGCCTTGAGGATAATGGAACAACCTTTGAAATGAGCAGTGCTAATACTATTAATCTAGGCTGCCCTGGGGAAATAAAACCATCATATCATCATCATTATTAATTCAATTTCCACTACCATCAATTCAGAGCTTGAGCTGGTACATCATCAGTTTAAACAAGAAATTGCTGTGAAACCAAAAATTAATTATGTTATTATTCAAAGTTATACCAGATGTATGATTCGTTTTTGAGAAGCGACTGAATCAATTATGCTAGTTCAAGAAACTTGAAACAAGAAACTCAATAAACTCAATCCTGACTTCTCAGTGATTGACAGAGAGTGAGCTGGTATCGCATGTCAGTTTAAACAAGAACTTTGCTGTGAAACAAAAAAAAAAATAAAGTTAGGTTATCTCCTGATGTGTAACATTTGAAAATCTATTCTGCTTTGAGAAACTTGCAGAATAAATCCAAACCTGATTTGTCCGTGATTAAAACACTAATCCAAAACTCAAACCTGTGTTGTGTTCCTCACTCACAACCCTTTCCTATAGATAGCCTTAAAGGTACTGTTTACCATTGGATCAGTGATTTTAAAAAAAGAATAATATTTGAGATACCACATTTGATGCATATTATTTGTTGGTCAGTTGCATAACAGAACATCCTTCATATAAACATTTTATAATGAAACATAAAATACAAGCAGATATCACAATTTTTCTACTAAACCATAACTGTATAGTCTAGAAACATTTTTATTATAACTATTGTTCACATTTTGTATAATGTAAAGCACTATGTGTTCGCGGCATGAATTGTTTGCGAATTGGAGCCGATGACCTTTGTCATTTTAGAACTATTTCGAAGCACTGAAGCTGGGTGTTTTATTTCATGTGCAAACGGTAAATCATGCCTTTACATTGCTTGGTTCCAGTTGAGGGCTCTCAGATAAATAATGAGTAAAGCTTTGTGGAGTTGAGAAAGAGAGTGTTTAAATGAGTGCATGATAAAATCCATGCCTGCGTACCCATCCCACTCCTTATAAAAGTATCATGTAAACCAACCCCTGGATAAATTTCCGAAAATAGCAGAGCCATGGCGCCTGCATCTATTCCAATCCACAACAGAGCGGGTGACATGCAATACAAGAAATATTATGCATGACATTATGCTCCGTAACAAGGAGAACAGGGTACACTGTACATGTTTATTGATAAAGGATGGGGGGGGGGGGGGGGTGGGAGGGGGTTGTGGTGTACTGGAGCTTGACATCAAATTTTTTGCTGAACTCTAGTTGAACTATACCTATGTATGATCTCTTGTAGGAAGAAGGGTTGGCTTAATTGCATCATTTGGCTCATATTTCAGGGATTACTTAAAGTTTACCGGTGCTATTCTGAAGGGGAGGGGGGTAACTTTCCCCCCAACTGTGACTTGTTAACACCTTGAATGCTGATGGATAACAACCACAGTGCTGTTTGCTGAATTCATACATGTATACATGGTACATACTATCAGTCCCATAGTAAAGATGTAGGCCCTATTGTATTGGATTTCTTGTAAAGTAGAATATCACAATGATATTTTTGTTCATAGTGCATGTTTATATTGGATGACCATGCATTATAACAAAAATATTACAGTCATATTTTTGTTACAATGTATGGTCATCTGATATAAACATTTTTTTTCTTTTATATGCAAAAGAATCATCATCATACATATACTTTTATTAGTGAGTATTGTACATTGCTCGCTACTTGAACACCATTTTGGACTTTGCAATTAAATCCCAAATTTATATTTTTTAGGCCTTGTGCGATTCTAAGTAATCAGGATTAATTTGACCTTGGTAAAGTAAAACTGCACTTTCTTGAAAGTGCCCATCATACTTTTTTATCATGCATGTAAGACAGTATGATGCATCAAGGCCATTATCTCTATAATATTGCATTGCAGATATGGGGTAATATTGCATTGCAGAAATAGTAATGTGCACACTCTCAAATGTTGTTTTGACACAGATTACAGTGATACTTATATCCTTCCTACAAATATTCATATTTCTTCATGGACCCATCATCTACATCCTGATATGGAATGAAATTAAACCTTGTATAACCACTAGTTTAAAAAAAGCCACAAACTTCTGAAATAATAAGAGAAGAAAATTACACTCTTCTGAAAGTAGCACTGTTTTCTTAAAGGTCCTATTTACCATTGGGAGCAGTGATTAAAAAGTGTTCATGCATATGTGTAGATCTGTGGTACCCCAAAACATCCTACCATATAACATTTTTGCAATAAAGCCTAAAGTTTTAGGAGATATCAGTATTTTTTCTCAATAAACCATAAATGTCGGTGGTATATAGTCTGGAATCATTTTTGTTATAACTTTCACATTTTGTATATCTAACAATACTTCACATCAATTTTACTGATTCAATTTTTCACAGTGGTTGTTTCTATCCCTAACTCACATTTTCAAACTATTTTAAAGCACTAATGCTGGGTTTTTGTTTCATCTGCAAATGGTTAATTATGCCTTTAATTGAATTGTCTCTACTAGCTACCAGTGCTCATGTGATTGTAAAAAAAATGACAAAAATAAAACAAAAACTAAAACAAAACTAAACTAAATAAAAAAGAAATAGCTAAAGTGTGCTGCCATTAATGTACTTTGGTATAGTTTGGATTTATTGTATGTACCTTCCTATGAGGTGAAATAATAAAATAGAATGATAACTGTTGAGAACCCTCACCTTCCCAAATAGAATGAAAGCTTATGGTGCCCAAAATGCTGGAAATAAACTGGAAAAATTGTTCGCTGCAAAGGAAAAGTTTGTTTGAGAAGAATTTTATTCAGTTATAACTATCCCATAGGCCCTACAAATGTATGTGCAATTCAGACTTCAGCGAAATTACTTGATTGGTGTCATACACGTTTGCAAACGAGTTTAAAGCAAATGTGAAACCTGTCGTACGGTAAGCTAGGTCTTCCTAGTTGCCTCATCTTACTTATGGTAGTAGAAAGATTCATTCAAGTTCTAAGTCATTGTGACAGTTGGATGGGAGGGAAAGGGGGGGGGGGGTTGGGGAGAGGTTAGGCTGTGCCCCTTGACCTTGTCTTGACCTCAGGAATGTCCGAGGACCTCTTTCCATATACCCAGGCTCATGGCCAAGAAATTGTTAGTCTTTGTACAGTACACGTGTGACCACAATGGTGTAGACTGAAATAAATAGCTGTATATATTTTTAACTCTTTATGTGCCATGATAGAAACCCCCTGTGTGCCACGTTGTTTTGAGACACGAAGGTAGTGATGCTTTGAGAAAGAATTCTGTTTTTCCAATTTGTATAACTTCTACAAATTTCTGTTAAGCTGGACATGATAGTGAGCAAAGTTTAGAGGAATGCCAAACTTTGCTCCCATATACAATGTATAACAATTCTATTGTCAATTTTTCTTTTGATTACCAGTTGCTACATTACTCTAAAGGCATGACTTTTGCACATAAAATAGTTACAGAAACTTAGAATGTACACGCAAATCTAGTTGGGCACACCGCTTGATAGTCGATCACCTCATAGAATGCAAGCCGTATGTAAGAGGAACAAAAGGGCGAGAAACGCTTTGATTGTACCGCGGGATTAGTGATTTATCGATCGGTTTTGGTGGCTTTGTTTGTTGAGCAGAATATGCAAAGTTGGCACGCCGTCGACTGAGCCGGACGTGCGAACATGGCACATGATAAAGAGTTAATGATGAAATTTGAGATTCTCATACATGTATGTTGTGTGTGTGATTTGATGGGAAAAGTGTTTTTATGTTACTAAACTTTTTTCTACACTCGACACTGTAGGCCTATACAACAATTTTGTTGTCTTTGGATAGTTTCTCCGTTCTCCATTCTGTCCGTTCTCCATTCTGTGGAAAAATCAGTTTTTTGTTTGTTTTTTTTTCACAGTGAGATTGAATAGATTTTGGTTTCACTTCCAAACCATTATACCACTAAAGCCAGATTAGTGTTCTCAAAGGTACAAGCATATAGGGCCCCACATTTTTTTTTTTTTCTTGTGGCCTCTTGTGTCAGAACGAGGTATTTATGAACATTCTTTCAGCGGTGAATCATGTGGATCTAGCGAACACAGTGGTGCAGCATTTGTAGCTGAGAGTTGCACAAGATCACTCACAGGGTCTGCATGTGGAGACTAGCGGGACCTGACCATCGCACGCATTCCAACACAGAAATGAACATGTGTGCTCAGACAGTGGCGTCGCCCGTGAACAACCGCTGCAGCCACGAAGATTACTCGCTGACATAAAAGCGAGGCTCTCTAGTCCACGGCCACGTCCAATGGCTGACCGCCACCCGCTACTGCCGTATGCCAGTCGACCTAATAAACACGTTCTTCTTACCGCACGGCCTGGTCTCTGCATTAGTGACATTTTTGTGGGTTTGTCTCCCCACCATCACTCCCCACACAGAGATGGACAAATTATTCTCCGCTTGGCCTTTTCCCCAAGATGAATCCGTGTGCTTGTGTTGCTACAACTGTAGAAATGAGCTGAAAGAGACATTGGGTATAGCTGGCCACTGCCGTAGCATCGCCTACGGCCATTCTCTCGCATGACTTATTCTAGAAACAGTATCTGACAGTGTGAAATTACATGAAAACTAGCATTCTATACATATAATAAATAAAATACAGAAGCTATGGTACAGTTAGGTGAAATCCAAGTGAAAGAATTTTTTTTTTTGTCAAAAGCTTATAATACTTACTAGTTATTGCTATTTTTTTTACATGGTAATTCTGTGAAATAATGAAATATTTACTACTTTTTGATTTGGCGTTAGTGGGAGCATTATGGTAGTTGATGTATGAAGAAAGATAAATAGATGTTGTTTTGTCAGTGATGATGAATATTATTGTGATCCTGATTATGTAAAGTACCTGTAAAAAGCAAAATACTGTTGAAAGACCCAAAGAACTACGATATACTCTGGAAGCAACACACTGTCAGTATATCTGCCTTAACCAGTTGAAGGCGAGTCCCGAGAAAACTCGGGCAGGTGTCTATGGGAAATGCGTGTTATAGCAAAATCAATCTGTCCTGAACGGATTAAGGACACGTATTGTATCATTTGATGTACATGTAGTTTATTTTGGCATTTTTGTATAGATACAAAATTTCACAACTTGACTGATCATATTTGCAAAATAGCAGTGCACTCATGTGGAAATATTGCCTCCAGTAGCACAAGTGCATTGTGCGTTATACGTTGTCTGCAGCGGGAAATAACTAAATGTTGTGTAAGAAAAGTGGTAATGCTTCTTTCCTATTCCCTCATTGTGGTTCATGATTGTGAATTCAACTACTTGACTTTTTTTTTCATAATTAATGCTTTATTCGCAAAATGTCATTTTCAAGAAATATGTGGCATATGTGTTAAGCTTACAACTACAAAGAATATGTTTCAGTTTATATCAAGCAGGAACTGGATTTGGAAATTCAAAAATTCCACGTATATATATATATATATGTATATACCAATTTCTCCTTCCTTTCTTATGTCTTACAATACGCAAAATTAATTCAGCAGAAGCCAAAAAGCTGTTGTGACGGTGATTTCTCTCGCAATATATCTATTTCAGTCATATAAGTCATTTTGTCATATGATTCCAAGGTAAAATGGAGTACTGATCATCAAATTTGATGTACAGGACAGTGCATGTTCATCCCTGACATGGCATATTGAAGATAAATGCAGCAAGAATGATAGTCTGTCTTTTTTTCTTAAATTCTTAAAAGAAATCTTGGACAATCACGGATGGATATACAGATAGAGACCATTTGAATCCACAAACTTGGCACATGATGATATTTTATGTTCACTAATCGGGGCGGATCCTGGAATTCCGTAAAGGGGGGGGGGGGGGGGGGGGCGCAAACAATATTTCTGGTGCTACTTCCGAGTTTCATCTCATTTTTTTCTTTTTATATCTTTTGCTTTAGCAACAAATAAAGAGGGGGTGTTGGCCCGGGGCACCCCCCTCTTGATCTGCCACTGCTAATAATACATAGTGCATGGTACTGCCTCCTCCACCACTGTAGCTTCAACAGGGCATTTGCATCATATTTTCGATACCATAATCAGAGACAGAGAGAGTGAGTGAGAGAGAGAGAGAGAGAGAGAAGGAGGGAGCAAATGATTGAAATGAGTGAATTACTGGATTTAATGCATTAATTAGCTACCATTTATTGCTGTGTTAACCCATTGAATACAAGCTAATTTTGCTAAAACACGCATTTCCCATAGAACCCAGCCTGAGTATATTCGTCTTCAGTGGGTTAAGATGACTGACACACCACACAGTCTTCATGCCTAAAGCACTAGAATTTACTGTTTTAATTGCGAGAGAAGTGAGCAGAAGGTATACTGTAAAACTAGAAATATTTGGCATGAAACTTTCACAGCCTTTTTCATGGCATGAAATTTTCGAAAATTGCCATTTGCATTCAGTGCACACTAGTGAAGACAAGAACTTTTAGTATGCATCATATTTTTGCGAATCTTGGCTCACTGCAAAATTTGCACAAGTTTCATACATGTAAAAATGTCTGGTTTTTAATATAGTATGTGGATTTTAGTATGGCCCATATGTGACCCTGCACCTCAAAACAAACACAAAGTCGCCTGACATGAAATTTTAGTTAAGATCATATTCTGAAAGAGCAGACTTTAAGCTTTAAAATGATGTATAACTCAAATCAAATGGACTCTGCTAACCTATCTAAATATTGGAAAGAAAGCACAAACTCAGGAAAAGTGTGAACTGAGAAAAGAGGCTCTGAAGTACAGTGTCTATTCAAGCGCTTAATCTTTACCAAACCGGGTGCTGGCTGTGCGATAAACGGGACAAAAAACAGGAAGTAAACCACCAGAGTAACAACAATGAAGGGATTATCAGATTAAACTGAAATTAATTGTGCCTCATTAACACATTCTGTCCATAATTAATGCCAACTTTCAAAGCAGTAGCACTATCCTTTCGAAAGTTATTAGAGTTGAAAGTGAAGAGTGTGGACAAGGTTTTTCAGAAATGAAAAAAGGATTCTAAAGGCACACCTAATCACACTATTCTACCAAAAATATTTGAGATAAACTGCTAAAAAACACACTTTCCTGCACGTTTTATGATACCAAATTTTAGCACAATGTAAACGAAGACCCGCTCTTTCAGAAAATATGAAAAAGTCAAGTTCGGGTAGGTTGACCTATTTCACTTATTTCCAGTCCTCACGCAAAATCAGTGTGTGCGACTTTGTGTTCGTTTTGAGGTGCACGGTCACATATGCAGTTGTTATGACATATGAAAGCAAATATTTGTACTAAACCATTGCGGATGAAACCCTGAAAGGGTAACATTGGACAACCCCGATTTAAATTTTGCCCAGCCATTAATTGGAATTTGGATGAAATGTTCTATCTGACACATCCCTTTAACCTAGATTCTATTCTCCGTACAGTGTATAAAATATGATGATAATGATCACAAAAAATGTCAATATAAGTATTCTGACATTGATCATCATGTTTACTTACTCTTCATACATTCTTGTTGTTCTTGTGAATGGCAGAGGTCAGAAATTAGATTTTGTGCAAAATTCTAGAGCAAATAATTATATGACTGTACGATGTAGTTTGAGAGTTTAGAAAATACAGTGTTGACAAGCAATTCAGAGGGATTGCATTGATGATAGTGCTATGATGTTGATTCTATCCATGTTCTGATGGCCATTTCTAAATAAAGGGAAGGATTAACCAAGTCTCTTCTGGCTAGAATTACTCCAGAGAGTTCAAAGGGTTCAAGTAATAATAAGAAGAAAAAGGGCTATCAGCATGCTAAATAACTTTCTTTTAACCACTTGCCAGTCTGGGCAAGCAGATTTTTATATTGTTTGCCCGGACATGAATTTTACTTGCCCAAAAAGAAAATCCTATAATACAAGAGAATGATATGGGAAATCACTTGTAGGTCAAGGGCTTGATGAAACACAATCATTTGAATAAACTATTGGTTTGCAAATTTGATTAGATTTAGTATTACTATGAGTGTTGCAATGCATTTGGGACTTCCTCGCATAAGTTTGGAAAGTTGCTGAAATGAAATTAAAATGCCTTTCATAACTAAACAGTCATAACTTTGGGTTTCTATGATATGGTGACTTTGTGGGTTTGAAGGGGAGAAAAGAAAAAAAAAAGGGGGCCTTCAAAACTTTTTGCTTTCCCAGTTCTGGCAAGCATTGTTCCGAAACATTTGCCCAACTTCAACTTTCACTTTCCCCGGGCAATCAGGTAAGGACTTACATAGCACCCTGACTCTTCGTTCTCTAGCCTTTCCCAGAATGACTGAAAGTATGTTAGCTTTTAGGTGTAATCTCCAATCCCAATGGCTTGTTTCTAAGGGGCTGCTAATACATGTGTCAGGTTGTGGTCTAGCAAATGCAGACCTTTTTTTCAGTTCTACAGCTGATCGTTAGGAAGTGCTGCATCATACCGATTATGTTTAGTCTGTACAGTTATCAACAAGCCGATAGAATATGAATTTGTTATGGCAACCAAATACAGAAGTTTGTCTTTGAGGTGACTGCAGTCTATAAACACCTGTATTTATGAAATTATGAAATGCACTGTACTCTTTCTGACAGCATTTGACCTAGGGGAGACAGACTAGTGAAGATGCATGAATGGCTAAGAAATATCTCACCCAGTTACGCACTGAACTTGAACTTTGCAGTCATCAACAACGGGAAAGCCACATGCGTTGCTCTTTTTTTTCCCCCTCGATCCCCCTTTCTTTCATTTCTCATGAGCCCCTGCGGGAGTTGTATATCAACGCAGGGCCTATAGATCAGCCCCGTGGCAGGTTTTGTTTAGAGTCGCAGGGGTTGTCCAGCGGCGAGCTCGACAAAATCATGTGGATATTGTTCAAGGGGGGTAGATATCATTATTCGTGACTGATTTTTTTAGATCGTTGTTGTGTAGGATCGGATAGACGCGAGGAGGACTTTGTGAACTATAAAAACGTTGATTGTTTACCTCTGCGTGTGCATCTCTCATCTTTTCTCTCCTTGACAGATAAAGTGCAAGAGAATGGAACAGTATGGAGAGATGAGTCTGTGAAACAGAGTAAGTTGGGCGCAAAATTTTTCATTCTCTTTCCTCCCCCCACCCTCCTGTAACTGTAATGTTGTGACCTTGCAGTTGTACCCTGGTAGCAAGACACCCTCCTGTAACTGTAATGTTGTGACCTTGCAGTTGTACCCTGGTAGCAAGACACCCTCCTGTTACTGTAATGTTTTGACCTTGCAGTTGTCCCCTGGTAGCAAGACACCCTCCTGTAACTGTATGTTGTGACCTTGTAGTTGTACCCTGGTGGCAAGACACTTATATTCCCTTCACTCAGCAGGGACATCTCCTGCTGATCAATGTTGAGAATGATGGGAATATGTCTAACGTGCAGTGAGATGTGATTTAACCCATTCCATACCTAATTCTGAAATCCCCATAGACTTAATACACAGGCCACCTGGTTCCCGTATGGAATGGATTAATTTTTATCGTTCATATATTTCTACCTCTCTTTACTACACCTCCTTTGACCCCTGTAATGCTCATTTTCTCTCTCAATCTATTAATTTGTATATGCTTGTGTTTATGTATGATTATGTATGAATATATGTTGTAAATTGATTTATTTCAAGACATCTATATCCTTATGACAGCATAGTATATGTTTGTCCTGTAAAAGTGGATAGTTTCATGTGAGTAGATTTTCGTGCTAGGCCGAGTAAAACAAGTCTCACATGTTTTTATTACCGCGGAATCAAGACATCAACTACATGTCCTGGAACATACAGCTATCAAAAATATTTACAAGCTTTTATTTTCATACACATTGTACTATAATAGTTTCAGGCCGCACAAAAATGCGAAAAAAATTCAACACTGCGTAAGCTTCCAGTTTTACTGTGTGTACACACATACATATCCAGCTCATTTTCTATATCTCTAATCTCTCTCTGTATACATGTGTGTGTGTATAGTTATGTGTGTGCATGTGTTGTGCATATGTATGTTTATCTTGTATGCCAATAAAAAATTGACTCAGTAATGCTCACATCTTATTCATGTTCAAGTCTTACCTGTTGAACAGCAGGTGTTGAGATTTGTGGCGGATCATATTTGCTCACATCTTAACAGGTATTTTCACATGTCAATCACTACTGCAAATTTCAGTCATTTCATGGCTACGTAGTACTCAACTCCCGGCCACTGGCTGATTTTGACCGTGGGTAAAGTTCATCCATGGGTAGGCTTATGGCATAGATATATAGGCTGCGCATTCTGTCGCCTTAAAGGGGCTGTTACCCTTGTGAAGCCAGTAATGTCAGTGGGAGCTTTGGATTGAAGTGAATGCAGCAGCAGTATGGAAATGAATATGATTTTGAGGGAAGGAATCATTTTTACAAACTCTGTTAGTTTTCTGATACATCCTCAAAATAAAGATTGTTTCAAATTTATTAGAAAGCCTGCTGAGACTTGCCTGACTTAGCAAAAATGAATGTATGCAAACTGGTTCCCAAGTAATGAAAAATATCAAGTACCTGCAGATGGACCAAATGTGACCGTGCACCTCAAAACGAACATAAAGTCGCACACACTGATTTTGCGTGAGGACTGATAATAAGTGAAATGGGTCAACCTAGCCGAACTTGATTTTTTCATACTTTCTGAAAGAGCGGGTCTTCTTTTACATTATGCTAAAATTTGGTATCATAAAACGGGCAGAAAAAGTGTGTTTTATAGCAATTTATCTCGAACATTTTTGGTAGAATAGTGTGATTAGGCGTGTCTTTAGAATCCCTTTTTCATTTCTGAAAAACCTTGTCCACACTCTTCACTTTCAACTCTAATAACTTTACAAAGGATAGTGCTACTGCTTTGAAAGTTGGCATTAATTATGGACAGAATGTGTTAATGAGGCTTGCTTAATTTTGGTTTAATCTAATAATCCCTTCATTGTTGTTACTCTGGTGGTTTACTACCTGTTTTTTTGTCCCATTCATCGCACAGCCAGCAAGGTTTGGTAAAGATTAAGCGCTTGAATAGACATTGTACTTCAGAGCCTCTTTTCTCAGTTCACACTTTTCCTGATTTTGTGCTTTGTTTCCAATATTTAGATAGGTTAGGAGAGTCCATTTGATTTGAGTTATACATCAATTTAAAGCTTAAGGTCTGCTCTTTCAGAATATGGTCTTAACTAAAAATTCATGTCTGGCGACTTTTTGTTTGTTTTGAGGTGCAGGGTCACAAATATATGGCTTCTATAGGTCATTAGAGGGAAATAATTTACATTTTAACTTCCACTACATTTACTTTAATGAAATCAATTACATTGTACCAAAGAAAAGAAACAGCATGGAATGGAAGTAGGTACATATGTGCCTGATGTTTAATTCTTAACTTGTCAAGGAATAGTGAGTGTCTCAGTACTGGTAATAAAAATAGAAAACACTTTTTGATTGCATTAATCATGACAATCACATGAACGTAGATATTGTACATTTGTACAATCAGTATAGATAGAAATTGCATTTACACTCTCCCACACGGTATGATCCTTGAGACTTTTGTCTGTAACTTGTACCAGCATCAGTTTGAGAGGCAATACTGACATACTTATAGGGGGCATTCCAGATGATTTGATATAATTTCACATCATGAAGTACACAAAATAATAGTGCCATGTATAGATTCGTGGAAGGTACTGTGGTCCCTGAGCAGATACACAGACTCTAAAAAAAACCCAAACACAACTGATCAAGGATGATGACAAAGAAGGCTCACATGTTCCAGTTATATAGCAATGTCGTTCCATTAGAATACCAAGCTTTTTGCTTGACAAGTTTACCTGTGTAGATTTCGTGCTTGTTTTCTTCTACAGTTCTGCTCCCTAGAGCGCCCAATCATGCGTCCTTATGTGAAGATGCTATGCCATCATCCTTGTTCATCGTGATTTGGTATGAGTTTTGAAAAAAAAAATTCTTATTCCTCATCCCAATCACTATAAATTCTGAAACTCTGTACCCAATATAACCAATTTATAGATGAATGTGGTCCTGATAAAAGGTGGGTCCCATCTTTTTGTTCAGACCTCTTCTGTTGTGGATATCTCAGTAGTTTTGAAACCAATTTTCATCAAATAAACTTTAACCTCGTTGAAAAATTGTATACAGTTTTCTCATTACCTCTCTAAAAATGGAAGCCTGAAGCCAAATCTCAACCAAAACTACTCAGTCCATTTTGAGAGATATCAATGAACATTCCTTTTGTTGATATTCTCTCTCCCTGCCTCATATTGACACTTGTGTATTGACACTTGAGGTGGTTTAGAAGGCAAGAAATGTATTAATCTGACCTCGCACAAATTATATTACTTTTCCTTGACTACGCATTTTCCTCCTTGTGTTCATCCATCTACTGGTCAAGCTCATTATCATCAAACGTTCTCCCCTCCCCCCCCCCCCCATCTCGCCATAATCATGGCCTACGTCCCTCTGTCACGTCAATTAGATTGCACAGTAGGTGGCCAGCCGGTGATAATGGCCAGTTGGTATATTTTTGGCAAATAAGGTGGCGTTTGCTCGTGATGCGAGCATTAATCGGGAGGATCTGCCAAGAGAAATTACAACCCTACAAAAAAGAGATGTTGTATTCATAAACTTGAGCAAGTAGCAGTTGGAACAATGTAAAAGATGTTGGTAATTTTTTTTTTTACCTTGGAGAAGGTATCAAGTTCAAGAGAAATGGGAAGAAAAACGTCAGCCTAGAGTATTGTGGAAAAATTATCTGCCTTTCAGATGATAAAAGGGGGAACTGCACAACCCATTTTAACACACACAAAAAGATGGAAACAGAACTAACTAGGTGTCTGTGAAGAAATAGGTATTCCTATTCTTCAAAATGCATCAATACCTTTCTGCTTCTGAATTGTACAAAAACATTGCCAGCTTATTTTAGGTATAATCAAAGTTTGACATTAAGCTCAATGCTTATTATTATTATTATCAGCATTATTCTATTAGTATTAGTATTATTAGTATTAGTATTATTATTATTGTTATTATTATTATTATTATTAGTAGTAGTAGTAATAGTAGTAGTAGTAGTATTTTTATTTTATTTATTTATTTATTATCTTTTTTTTTTTGTTGTTGGGGGGGGGGGGGTGAGGAAATCCTTTCAGGCTGACTTATAGTCACAAGTGTTCAAATTGAAGAGTTTGTTTGCAAAAACCGATAAGTCCATATTTGCCAAATGGAGATATTTGCGATTAAAGGTCAAGAAAAATAAAGAGAATAATAAGGAAATGTTTGCTTCTTTTGACCAGAACTTCAAAAATAGACCTTTATATGTAGTGACCAACATTTAAAAGGTATTATTTTGTACATTATGATAGAGGCCCTACTTCAAAATCTTCAAAAATGGACTTATCGGTTTTTTCAAACAAACTCTTCAATTGTTGTAATTATTTATATCATCTGCCCGACCTGATATCATGTAAAGATTCTCTGTGTGCCTGGCTGGGTATTCACTGTGGGCCCATACTCATTGAGACACTGTGATGCAAAGAATTGTAAGTTTTCACCATTGCATTTACATATTGATAAGAAAATTCAGTTTTATGGCACATCTGTAATTTATGACACTTTGCCGAGGTAATGTGTAATTGCAGTATTATGGCTTGACATTTGCATGTTTCATTTATGCCACAGGAGTGATTTAAGCATTGAGTTTAGGTCTTATGAAAAAACAAAAACCACCCCACAACAAAACAGTATTTTTTTTTGCTGAGAATATTTGTTCTTTATTTTTCTTTATTTTATTTTCATCTATCTCATTTATTTCTGTTTTTTTGCAAATCATGGCAACAAACTTCACACAGAATAGCACTCTCACGTGTGATTTTCGTGGTAATATTTCTGATGCCTGTTACTTTGACCAAGATGTGATGTGAATTTCTAATGCAGCGCATGTTTTCGGTGTCGGTGTGAACAAGCCTCATGGAAATAAGAGTATTTGCAGCATGACGCGGAGCAAGGTAGAGCTTCTCCTACCTCGTCTCTCCCCCGAGGTAGCCCTGCGAGTTTAATGGCAGGCTTCTGCATCTATGCTAATTAATGCCATGCCCGTAACCAGGGTGTAAGATGGATGGATGGTTTACATCATCCTTTGTCGGTCCACCATAGGCAAAACACTGATGGATGTTTCTATTGGGTTGAGCTCTCTCGTCATGAGATTGGCCCAATTGAATAATAAAGAAAGAAAACTGAGGTTTTATTGATCCCCTTTTGATAATTAAGTAACATTATGCCCATAGGAAGTGTATTGATAAATTTTTGACAAGTACACGATTCACAGATTACATACCTTATCGAATACTTTAACCAAAAGTAGGTGTGTATATTTTGCTGTATAGCCATGTACTTTGAAGGCTGCTCTAAGAAATATGTTTCATGCAAGTGAGTGTTGTTTTTAGTGCAGTTTGTATGTGAAACATTGCTATTGTTTCTATCCCGTTGAGATATAATATGAATGGAAAATGAATGGATGAATGAAGGAAGGAAGGAATGAATTAATGAATGAATGAATAAATGAATGAATGAATGAAGAAATGAACAAATGAATGGAATAAGCAGAAAGGAAAATTCAATTCTACTGAACTTTTCGTTATAGATGGCTCAATGCAATTGCCATACGTTGTAATTACAGGTTCCTGAATCACAAGTGACTGCATGCTGATGACCAATTTCTCTA
Source organism: Diadema antillarum (assembly GCF_040938485.1). Taxonomy (NCBI): domain Eukaryota; kingdom Metazoa; phylum Echinodermata; class Echinoidea; order Diadematoida; family Diadematidae; genus Diadema; species Diadema antillarum. The sequence continues at coordinate 231,081 of NW_027272541.1, read as the reverse complement.
ACCCTCTGATTATTGTTTCAAGCGCCAATTGGCACACACACACATACACACACACACACACACAAAACCCTTAGTGCTCTACACTCTCTCCAAAGTCTCTAATACAGAAAGGGTAATTAGCCATGAATCATGTTACTATATATGATAGGTAATGTTAGCAGGCCTAATTTTGATAATTTACTAGTTGCCAGGGAAGAAGGACATGGTGTTTTGTGACAATTGGTTAGTTATTTTTCATTTTGAGATTAATTGAAACTAATCCATAATTTGTGGTGAGAAAATTTACTCAATTCTACTGCAAACACTGCAGAAAATAAAAGTCTCATATGTTTATATGGGGGCAATGGCTTCTGTGTTTGACAATACGTAAAGGCATTATGAGGAGGCTTGGAAACATCCAAACACAAACAAATGTTGTTCTATATATAGTCCCACTCAGTGCATACGATGTGTGCAAGTTGCTACTCGCTCTTGGCTTTATGTATCTGGGCTAATAAATTTGATTTAGTGATACCGGTGCTACAATATCTTCCTTCTTCTTCTTTTTGTGGAGGAGAGAGAAGCCGAAACGATAGGTGAGCGTAACTCACGGTGACTCAACCACACTAAAATCTGATTTCAAGCCATGAATGAATAATTCATCGCCATCTTTACTGTCACGTTTTTTGCCTAATATTGAAACCGTCTATTTCTCTCTCTCTCTCTCTCTTTCCCTCTCCTTCTCTTACTATCTTCCACCCTCATGTATGTTTTCTTTTCCACCTTTTATGCATTTTTTTTTGTCTTTTCTTTCCACCTGTCTTTTTTTTCCTTCCTACCTGTCAAAGGGTTTGAGTCATACCTGGGCTTTTTACAGGTGTGAAGATCGGATCTCATTTGCAAGTGAAAAGCTACCAGAACTCATTTGAGTATCACTCGAACAATTCCCACTGCAGGGAACGGTATGCTGTTTGAACTGAAAGGGATATTTTACTCCATGCTGGAGTATACATTAGATATTCTGCAAATGAATAAAAACCCAAGGAATATAAAGATCTTTCTGCCGACTACTACTTCCATTTTGTGGTCTGTTCAAGGTATGGTTAAGAAGAATACAGTAAGCTGTCTGAACAAGCACCTGAAAATCGGAGATAGATTCCTTTGAAGTAAAGCAACAGTCATCACAAACTTTCTCTCTATTTTTTTTTTTCTTTTGGTACAATCTTGAAGATAACCAAAGTATGCAACCCTCCAAATGATTTTAAGATAGCTCATTATGTTAACAATAAGATATATGGGAATTGAATCTTTTTTTTTTTTGTGTGTTGTTGCTTTAGATGCTTATTTGTATCTTTTTTCTTCCAGCAAGAGCAATTGATAACTTGCAGAATTACACAACTATTTTCAACAGATTCTATAAAGCAGCAACATGTCTATACCGTAGATTCGAGTATTCTCAGCTAAATCTTGCTTTGTTTGCTACGTGTAGATGGTGTTATTTCCACGCTATAATGTGTGGAGTTATTGTACAAGAGATAAGTTGTTTTATGATATGGATATGGTTCATTGTTGATTTGCAAATTTTTAGGAGTAGCATTTGGCACTTCTTATCAATCCCAATTCAGGGGAAGAAGCTTTCAAATCTCCAATTACAAATGAAGAAAAGAGGGGAAAGCTCAATAGACACTTGAGAAAGATTTGTGTGCATGCTCCTGTGTTTGTGTATATGTTAATGTGGATGGGCCATTGTGGCCATATTCACATCTGTATTTTCAAATGATATGTATACTGACGACAGACATGATAGACAGTAATGATATTTGTGGCCATTTGCAAATAAGTTTGTGAAATAATAGGTTCCTGATCATCAGCAAATGAAGATGTTTTTAAATATATGAGATGCCTGTATTGACAAAAGATACATGGTATAGATCTTGTAGGCATGCCGTGAGTTGTTTGCCTATTCATGAAAGGGGGGGGGGCAGGTAAGAGAGGAATCTAATTATGTTTGTCAACATTTCATCTGCACCATCCTCTGAATCTCCCCGTGAACTCTCCCCGCGACACTCCCACCTGAGGTCGCGCGAAATTGTGCCAAGATTCGGTTACTCGGCCCGTATCGATTCGTGCGTCCGCTGGCAAACTGTAACGCGATGCCTAGCGACGAGGCGGGATGGATGCAGAGGGATGCACGTTACCTAGCTGTCCGAGAGCATGTATGCTACACATCTTGGTCCTCTTCGATGAGATGCGCAGATCTCCAGGGCTTGATTCTTAGAGCACAACCAAGCTTAGGTGCATTGCATCCAGTGCAGGTTGATTCAGGCCTGATATCAAATTCTTAGTTGTGGCACATATCTTTGGATGGATTTAGTGGCATATGCTCACATAGGTAGCTGTCTCTAAATAGTCTCTTGTATGGTGTAAGGAATATTCATTTATCATTCTTTCATTTTTATTTTCTTCTGGCATTTGGTGACAGTTGCACATGATATGGAAAAGAATATAAGAGAAGAATAGTCGGCAATCATTAAAAATTGGGCTTTCTTTCACTGATCTGATGTAACAATGATGATGAAAGTACTATAGATATTGTTGATAAGTAAATATCAACCTTGTCCAGGTTTTCAAAGCATTGTGTAGCCCTTTTACAAGGCCAACTGGTGGCAAAAACATGCATAGCATAGAGCAAGAGCAAATGAAAACTAAAAGTGGTAGAACAAAATGTTGTGCAATCATAATATGATCAGTAGAGCTACTCTCCTCTTTGGAACTTGAATTTTCAGGTCTTGAAAGAAGACTACACTGGAGTAGTCTCAATTGGCTGAGAAAGCACTGCTCAAGATGGGTTTTCCTTGCAACCAAGATTCAATATAATCCTGTCCAGTGGAAACAAAATAATGCAGCTTGGGTCTCTTCAAAGGCTTTACATGAAGACCGCTAAAACATATATTGTAGCATTGACAGATTGATTGATTATTTGATTGATTAATTACTTTATTGTCCATATTGGAAATTCTTTGTACATTGGATATCCCAACAAAATAAACATCAAATACATCACAAATAGCAAAGAGAGATAGAGATAGAGAGGTAATCATAGAGAGATAAAGAAACATTGGTGTAGTACAGTTAATTCTGAGTATACCAATGGAACCGAAACAAAAACAGAAACAGATAATTAGCAAGAGATAGATAAAGCTATGGAGATAGTAGGAGAGAGATAGAGATGGACATAAGGAGAGAGATAGAGATATATAGAAAGGTAGTTAGAAAGAGATAGAGAGATAGTTGGAAAGAGACAGAGAAAGAGATAGTTGGAAAGAGATTGAAAAATAGTAGGAGAGATATAGAGATATAGTAGGAGAGAGATAAAGATAGAAATAATGTTTTGGAGTACAGTTAATTCTGGGTTCATACTGGCAGAACCAAAACAGAGAAGACAGAGAATATATAGCAAGAGAGTTATAAAGTTCGAGAGGTAGTAGGAGAGAGAGAGGGAGAGATAGTTTGAAAGAGGTAGAGATAGAAATATAGTAGAAGACAGATAGAGATATATAGTAGGAAAGATAGAGAGATAGTAGGAGAGAGAGAGAGAGGTAGCTCGAAAGAGATAGAGATAGAAATATAGTGGAAGACAGATAGAGATAGAAAGATAGTAGGAGACAGATAGAGATATATAGTAGGAAAGATAGAAAGATAGTAGGAGAGAGAGAGAGGGAGAGATAGTTCGAAAGAGATAGAGATAGAAATATAGTAGAAGACAGATAGAGATATATAGTAGGAAAGATAGAGAGATAGTAGGAGAGAGAGAGAGAGGTAGCTCGAAAGAGATAGAGATAGAAATATAGTAGAAGACAGATAGAGATAGAAAGATAGTAGGAGACGGATAGAGATATATAGTAGGAAAGATAGAAAGATAGTAGGAGAGAGAGAGAGAGGTAGTTCAAAAGAGATAGAGATAGAAATATAGTAGAAGACAGATAGAGATAGAAAGATAGTAGGAGACCGATAGAGATATATAGTAGGAAAGATAGAGAGATAGTAGGAGAGAAGGAGAGAGAGATAGTTCGAAAGAGATAGAGATAGAAATATAGTAGAAGACAGATAGAGATATATAGTAGGAAAGATAGAGAGATAGTCGGAGAGAGAGAGGGAGAGATAGCTCGAAAGAGATAGAGATAGAAAGATAGTAGAAGACAGATGGAGATATATAGTAGGAAAGATAGAAAGATAGTAGGAGAGAAGGAGGGAGAGATAGGGAAAGAGATCTAGGGAAGATTTAATCAAAGTTGACCTCAGAAAAAATTTGATTGAAATGATTAAAAAAAAGACAGTTGAGATTGAAGAATAGAAAATATAAAGGGCAGCAAAGAAGACTGGACCAAAGAGGATTTAAAAAGAAAAATGTTGCGGGGGATAATTAACCCGTTCCATACTGAATTCTGAAATTCCCATTGACTTAATTCACAGGCCGCCAGGTTCCCGTAGGAAAGGGGTTAAGAAGGGAAAACAGTTGTAATAAGGAATGTATGGTATAAATTGATGAGAAGAAAACATATGAATTGCATCTGAAGAAGAGAAGCTAGAGATGAAAAGAGATGGAGACAGAAAAAAAGACTGAAAAGGAAGGAGCAAGAAAAGAAAAAAAATAGATGTAATAGATAGGTAAGAGAAAGAATAGTTTCAACAAGATGAGTATGGAAGATGATGTTATTGTTTCAAAAATCAAATTTGCATGAACATCTTTATTTTCATCTCTTCACAACCAGAAGAAGTTTACCATGTATTAGTGAGTGAAAATGCTATAAGTGCAATCCCCCTCAAATATAATAATACACATTACATTTTATTTTGTGGAATCACAAAATGAAGAAAAAATCCTGATAATGTATGTTGTGAAAGAAAATAGAAAGTCTATGGTTAAGATAACAAGTGATGGATGAGCAGGGGCCCGTTTCATAAAACTTGTTATCAGTGACAACTGCCACATTTCTGTGACAATAATTTGCTCTCAGCCAATCAGATGCAAGGATTTCGGTAGCTTGTCACATCTATGACAACTTGTCACTGATGACAAGTTTTATGAAATGGGCCCTCTTGTCCTAATATGCAAATGTTTTTGTTTGCCTGGTTTTTTTTTTTGGGGGGGGGGGTTTGGAATGGAAATTTTATTATTATGTAGATAGGATCTTAATCTAGCTTGAAGCTATCGCAAATGACGCTGCACTGCAGTTGTTATTCATTTCTTTAAAGCAGTACAGCTTCAAATGCATTTTTATTCCTTTATTCTTTTTTTCCTTATTATCAGCCATCATCAAGGATTTCTAATCAAGTATTCCAGGGAATTCAGAAGCATCAGTCCCTAATCCATCACAATGCTGGTCAGTCATCAAAATTTGCATACACAAACTCTGTTCCAATAACTTCTGGATATTCATAATTTTGCATGTAAATAGGAAAAAATTGTCTTGAGTGAGAAACTGGGTTATTTTCTGAGCTCCACACGAATGTTAACCCGTTGAGGATGGGCTGATTTTGCTACGACACGCATCTCCCATAGACCCTTGTCCGAGTATACTCGGGAATCATCCTCAACGGGGTAAAAAGTTGTAGCCATGAGGAAAAATTGTCCCCATATCTAGATATCCTTGAAATGAGTCTTGTGGTTGTCATTTCGGTTGCATCCACATACCACCTTAGAACTGGGCTGATATGGGAGGAAGGGGTCAGTCATAGAAGATGCTTTTTTTTCCCCTAATGCCAGTTGTATATAAAAAAAGGAGATTTTACTTGGTGTCATTCTAGTGAATCACCTTGATATCTTCTTAAGCTTAAGAATATTCCAGCTTCAGTATGCATAGTATTACCATCCAGGATCGGGACAGCTAGGCAATCACCGTGACCTACTCTATGACAAGAACTGGATTACTCGTTTGATATTGAGTAATCGGATAATAATCTGTAATCCCGCCTCCAGGAAGATTTTGGACAGCTCCCCTTCTTTCCTACATTCACTATCTGTCTCTCTTGATCCTTTTGTTATTCCTTCATCACTGTAGATACGCTTTACTTCTTCTAATCAATCCTGCTTCATTCATGCAACTTGCAAGCTTGGTTTTCTCTACCAACTTCGTCTGCATGTAATTACCCAATCCTCATTTCATCACTTTGCCACCATGCTCATCCTCTTTCCACAGTAAGTATTTCCTCTCTTTTGACTTCTCTTTTCCTTTCTCATTCATCAGTTTTCTTTTTCCTTCTTCTGTTTCCTATCTAGTTGTTGTTTTCTTATTATCTTTTCTTGTTTAATATTCTCCCCCTATTCTCGTTCTTCTTTCTTGCTCTCCATTCTAGTCAAACATTCTTTCCCCATCCCATCCATTTGCCCCTTTGCTGTGTTTTTGTATCATCCCTCCATTCAATTGTACTTTTCAGTGATAATATCCTCTTTGTTCTTTCTTCCTTCTTTCTATCCATCCCTCTCTCTCTCTCTCTCTCTCTCTCTCTCTTGTCCTTGCCTATCGCCAAGATTTCTTCCATCATCTGTCCATGACTCCAAACTATTTTCCTTTCTCCATCTCCTTCTACATGTTCATCCCCCTACAACTCCCTTCCCCCTTTCTCGATCCCCTTTCCTCCCACCTATCTTCCCCTAACCCCCTTCTCAAACCCCATCTCTCTTTTGCCTCATTTTTACATTTCCCCTTCCTCAAGCATTTTTTCCCTCTCTTATGACTTTTTTCTACACCTGTTCTTCAGCTCTTGCTCTCTCTTCAGGCTCAATCCGTTCCCCCTTTCTCTTTAATCCATAGTCAAGTTGATGGTGATGATTTTAAGGAAAACGATTTTCCCTTGGAGGTTTAGATCCCTCCGAGGAGATGCTTAGGGAGTGGGATGCTATCCAGTGATGCTGATCGCCATGGACACCACTGGTGACCGACAGTTTCCCAGGAATCCAATTATGGCCGCTGAAAAAGCATGGGGAGCTGTCGCAGGTTCCTGGACGTCCCCTGTCTTGTTCGACACGTCCACAATTTTTCATTGGGGAATGGTGCCAGTGTGTGAAGGGGACTTCAATTTAGGAATGAATGCACACAATTTGGATGAGGAATTTAGAGTCTGAGAGGAATTTGGAGTTTGAGAGGAATATAAATGCATTTGTAAACAGAAGGAGACTTTAAATCATTCTTCTCATGTGCTCTGTATACTACACAAACACACACACACACACCCAGACACATATACACACAATCTTGTATCCCATTATATTCTATAGAATGGTAAAATGGATTCTAATCAAATGACTGGCTGAGAGCAAATCATGTGACCAGTCTTTTATTTTGCCTAACATGCCCAGCAGGCATAAATTTTACCGAACAACCAGTATTATTGACTGGTACTAGTGACCACACAGAGATCATTGCTCAAATATGTGTGACTTAGGGTGTGTTTATGCTCTATTTGCGAAGGCAGAATCAGCGTTTTGAAACGCTGATTCAAAATGCTGATTCAAAACGCCGTTCATGGGAGCACTGTTTATGCTCACTTTCTTCGAGCCTTGGAAAGAGTGTTTGCAATTGCTTCGCTGACCTCAGCAGAGGCAGGTCAAATTGGGACGCGCGCTGCGATCGGTGGCCTGGCCTGGGAGAGCAGCTGGGAAAGACATGAGTTCACAGTACATGGGAAAACTGCACAGGCCAGGGTAGCTGGCTGGCCGAGTGCGCGCTTTTTCATGTGAACCGGAAAGGCGTTTAGATGACGTCACTCTAAACGCGTTTAGAAACGCTGTTGCGTTCATGCTTCCCCATCAAACGTGATAAGTCAGAAACGCCGAGCGTAAACGCACCTCTTTGTGCGTTTTGGATCGGCGTTTTGAATCAGCGTTTCTATCGAAGTGAGCATGAACGCAACAGCGTTTTGCACTAATCACGTTTCAAAAGCCTGATTTTGGCCCCGAAAATGGAAGCATAAATGCACCCCTAGTTCATCCAGTTGTGTGTGGCTCGCTGTAATCTGTCTCAGTGATGTCACAATTGCGTACTCAATCAGTTACAAACACATGCTCAATCACTTATTTACTGTAAACAATTTCTAACTTTGTGTTCAGTGTCTTTTGAACATTTCTTCTGACATCTTGGCTTTTTAGCACCTTCTACATGTAGCTGATTGGTATCTGACCATAAAGGTAAATGAAAAGTTGAGTTGAGTTTGAGTTGAGTTACATATGAATATGGTAACATGAAATTCCACAGTGTAAGATACAATAACATAAAATTTTTATGAGAATACAATGATTTTGTACAAGGTTCTTACAGCTTTGCAAGTATATATTTTACATACCGTAAAGTTCCGTGTATAAGACGCACCCGTGTATAAGACGCACCCCTACTTTCGGACCTAAAATTAAAAAAAACAAAAAAAACACGAAAATGTCCACGCAAATATTGCGTGTGTCATACATATTATTTCAGCTCAAAATTTCCCTAGAATACAGCATGTATTTGCTCTATTTTTCGTTTCCTTTTATATTTTCTTTTAACGGTATTCATCGGACATCGGCAAAATATGGAAGTCGCAAAATGCGAGACTTGTCTCGGTACTCACTTGCTATTGTTTTGCCTTTCAATCGTGGTACATGTGTCATGCATATCGTACTCATGAGTGTACAGTACGATCTTTGCTGTCATGATAGCAGAGGGTCTCGCATATTGACGCATGTCAGACTGGAAGGTTCATTACGGAAAATAGGAAAAACATCAACAAGTGTAGCAGAGGGATCATACGGCAAGACGTGCGGTGCGTACGGTAGTACACTCATGCACTACCAGTAACGTGTGTCTCTTGTACCATGCTTGTATGCACAGTGCTAGCCTTTTGCAAAAGGCAGCTCGCTATAATTTCAGCACACGCACACAGAGAGCAATGGACTTGCACACACAGCGCGCAACGGGCAAGCGCGCTTTGATCCGATCGCTGTGTGCACGCGAGTCCATTGCAAAAGCCTCTCTGTAGCTGCTGCCTATGCCAAAGGCTTGCTAGCTAGCTAGCTACAGTGTAGCCATGCTATCCTAGCTGGCCTCGTGAAATGAAGAGCAAACGAACGACATGGATATGCATGCATGCTTCACACATCGTTCATATTTGCGGTGACATAGTGTCGATCCTATGGCCATATTGATACTAGTACATTGATAAGTTTTACGGTATCGGTAATTTAGTAATGATACCTGTACATCGCGTATTCCAGCTACTAGGTTGGCTGTTGGTAGCTTGGTAGACTGACATCGGTAGCATGCAGCAGTGCTGTTACAGCTGTTGTCTATGGCCAGATTGATACATCGTTACTGCACAAGGCCGATGTAAGTTTATCTCGTACTTGCAGCTTTTGTGTGTGTCCAGATTGAAAGATCGCTAATTTATCCGTAAGTTTTAGTGATTGCTTACCTTCCAAACGTCGATGGGCATGGGGTACTGGCTTATTAAATTGGGTGTACATGACGGATTTTTTTCCGTGATTCGACTGTACCCGTGTATACGACGCACCCCCGATTTTCAACGTTTTCCGACGAAAAAATAGTGCGTCTTATACACGGAACTTTACGGTACTTATATCTACCTTACATAAGAATACATGTGTTATAATAGATTTAGTTTCGTTGTGATACATTTATCACTGAAAAGGCAAAGAGAATGAATAAGTATGTAATGTAGACATATATGCATAGACAGAAGTTCTGAAAAAAAAAACAATCGAAAAAAAAAATAATGGAAAAACAGAAGATAATGTTTTTAAAGGGGGAACCAAAAGTTACAGTAGCACAAGTGCTAGTCGAGAATGGTTCTCCCATTATAGCTACATGTATATTTAGGCTGCTTACAGAAAAGTAGTTTACAGAACCATTTTATAAAACATATAATGCACTGGTTTCAGTGCACTCTCAGGAATTCATAATGTCATGTATGTTACACCATTGTATTAACTACCCACATAGTGCACTCTGCTGCATCTCCACTAAAACACTCACCTATTCATTATTCATATACAATGTACATTCAGAAGTACTGAATCAGTGAAAAAAGAAAAAAAGAAAAAAAGAAGAACATGGATATCTACCTGAGCATATTTAAATACTACACCAACCCTTCTTGGAGTTAGTGTAGAGTTATTTTCTAGGGAATTCCTTGTGCGAGAATAATGTACATGCATATGTGGACAGACATCTGTGAAAGCACCAAAATGCACCGCTTTCCTCAACACACATGGTGCTTTCTCTGTGTCCATTCCTAATGTATTGTATGCCCCAGGGCAGTTTGTTCTGAAATTGCACTTGGGTTTCGTTAAGGCGAAAAAATGCTAGTCTCATATCCAGACCTTTCCCTCGATAAAATGTACACTTTTGTTTTGTTTTTACCTCTCTCTCATTTGTTTGTTCTTGTTTATATGTATACTTGAAACATATTTTTATATTATCTATTATTTAGATGACATTCCTAAGATATAATCATTTATATATTCACGTGACATAAATATTGTACATGGTTCATCCCTCTTTCTTAGAATTTTTCTGAGTTCTTTTAAAATTGAATGTTCTGATTAAGAATTGCTGGCACATCTTTGTTTTAGCACTTCTCGTGGGAGAATACAATTAATATTTACAGAAATCATAATGAAACGCTTCTTTTTAGTAAAAAGATTATTCACTGAGGCAACTTTTTTATCCTTATTAGCAATATCTTTACATCATTGATTCATCTGTTATTTTAGATGTTATATATTTCCCTTTGGGCTACAGATGCCTGTATGTACAGAAAGATGTAATTTTTAGCACAGTATATTCCTTAAACCCATTGAGGACAGACTGATTTTGCTACAACATGCATTTCCCATACACACCTGCCTGAGTATACTCAGGACTCGTCCTCAACGGGTTAATGTTGTGTCTTGAAAATGACTCTCTTTTTTTTTTTTGGTAGATCTGAATTTGTTAGATGCTGAGCTTTAAATTGATATGGGATTTGCCCTACTTCATTGCATGAAAAGTTTCTTTAAAAAATGAATTATATTGCCAAAGTTTTTCTCTTTTACATTTTCTTTTCCTTTTATGATATCAGACTTAATACGGGTAACATGAAGACATATCTTGAATGTTTTGCAGGTTGTTGCAAGCCTAGTGTGTACAAATTGGGATGCTGTGGAATTAACCCAGTGACTAAACCAGACAAACAAACAAACTAACTATGGCTGTACACATTGCAGTATCTTCTTTGATATGATTCTATTCAAACAATGCAAAGGAAATGTGCATAATAATAGATAGCATGTTGTGAGTGGAATATGATCTCAAATTACAAGCTATCATTTTCAATTATTGGGTTGCTACAATTTTGATCCTATGCAGTAATGGGCAATTCTTTTCAATACAATAATGTGGCTCAGTATAAAGTGTATACTTGCTAAACTCATTACATTCCCAAAGCTAGTTCTATAATACAGTCAGGGCATGTAGTAAGATGATGACATGATACTTTATTTTTACAGTAAGTATAAAGTGAGCCCCCTAAGGATTCAGGCATACTTGGCAGATTGTACCTTGTTCATATGAAATTTTAGACTTGGAATTTTTTTTTCTCTCTTTCTTTCTTGTCTGTTATCTGGTGTGTGTGGGTTTTTTTTTCTTTCTCCCCCTCTCGCTTACTCCCTCTCTTTCTCCTCTTTTTTTTTCTATTTTTTTCTTTCTGTCTCGCTCTTCTGTCTGTCTCTCTCTGTCTCTCCCTCTCTATCTCTCAATTTTCTCTTCCTCAATTTCATCCATGCATTTTCACTTCAGGTCCTGCTGGGTTGTTATTGCTCTGTGATGTATCTATAATTCAGCAATTCCTATCCCCGACATATCTTCTGGCCATATCTGTACTGCTGTCCACTGCCCACTGTCCACTGTCCACTCTCTCTCTCTCTCTCTCTCTGTCTCCCTTTGCCTGCCCTGGACATTTGAAGGTCATGTCCAGACCACACCTGCCTATGTCCAATGTCCAGTTATTGTCTGGCCGGAGTGAAGCCGGCATAGTGATGTTATCATTAGCGGTGGGGGCTCCCAGACATTGAACGTGTGGATTAAATGGACGTGGATTAACCCCCTTAGTGCCGTGGGTGCCTTGCTTGCGTGCAATGCCAATGCCATTTAGAGATGCTAATACGCACAGGGTTAGTAACAGACCCTTGGTCCAAAGTATTGGTTAGTCTGCCTTCAAGGCTTTTTTTTCTTTTTATTTTTGCTGTTCCGTACGTTATTCAACAAATTAATGCAGCTGTGTGGGGATGAAGAATCGGTCTCTAGTTATGCAGACGTATAAGGATAAGCTGTTGTTTTCCTTTAAAAAAAAGATGTTATGTCCATTGAAACTCAGCTAACTTAAATGAAATGAAAGAGGAGAGAAATGCCCTAAAAGTCTATACAGATTGTTAACTCATTGAGGACGAGTCCCGAGTATACTCGGGCAGGCGTCTAAAGGAAATGCGTGTTGTAGAAAAATCAAACCATCCTCAACGGGCTGAGAAGGTATTGACCTTTTCAAAATCTGCTTCATTTTCTTGGTTTGACGAAAGTAGGCTCTGGTATTTGAGGATTTGAATATTTACCACAATGATATGAAAGATGGTGTTATATTTTTATCTCAAAAGTAATTCTTGTAATGAATACATCTTTGCCAATCACTAGATGTGTGTGTGTGTGTGTGTGTGTGTGTGTGTGTGTGTGTGTGTGTGTGTGTGTGTGTTTGTGTGTTGTGTATTGGGTAAGCTGAATTGTTGTCCCTTAGTAGCCGCATGTATTTTATGTGAAAACATTTTTGAATATGTAGCACTCTCTGAACAGTTATAACATGTACTTGTTGTGATGTCTAACATGATAGATCTAATGCCATATTGTTTGTATTCTTTGTGCTATTTTTCAGATTGGATTAAATAGTATTCCTGACCGTTTGATTTGTAATCTATAACAATGGTCACAAACTAGCCAGATCAGCTTTCATCTTGTTCAAATTTGTTATGTTATTGTACATGTAATACTGCAATGTTTGAGGTGTTTTGTTGTGCTTAAGGTACTAGGTGTTTTTCTATGTGTATTTTTATATTTTGTAGAGAAACTTTGTTACTATGAGTTTCCAGCCTTACAAAACAACAATGTTTGTCTGAAAAAAAATCCACAAAAAGGAAAAACGAGTTTTCTTTCTCAAAGAAGATCATATCATGTTTGCCCATTGCTATTTATTCCTCAAATTCAGGATCAGATCTAGACATTGGGCAATGATGGTGATACCTCTGAGATAACAACAATATGAACAAACAGACCCTGATGACATGCATGAATAATTTGAAAAAACTATCTTCTCTAATCAAATTGGAAATCAGAATATATTTTGTCTCCTGCGTCAACCCCTGTCCACTGAAATAGAAATGTGATGTATTCCAATCTGATATACCAACAAATTATATTCATCAGAGGAAAAATTGAGTCTTTAACCCATTGAGGACGGGCTGATTTTGCTGCAACACACATTTCCGGTAGACACCTGCCCGAGTATATTCGGGACTCGCCTCAGCAGGTTAATGGGGCTTATTCCTGTATTGTCCTTCAGATACACACAGTAACTAATGCGCATTCATATAGCTATTAAAGTCTTGTAGTGAGTTTTAGGTCAAGCAGAAAGCAGATGAAATTTCCATGCTTGTTGATAAGATTAAATGCTCAATAGGATATTTGTATTTTAGCAGACTCTCATTAATGAATTCCATTTTTATCTTTGTATTTAAAAAAAGACCCTTTGACGTGTGCCTTGTCTTTTCCCTACAAATCTCACTAAGTCATCGTCCATCCATATTTGACTGCCTGTAAGTTGAATAAGGCATCCATTACTATCTTGATAGTAGGTATGATGTCTGCATTTATTTCTTTTGATGAGATTGTCGAGTGGATTCTGCCCCATTTCACAAAGGTAATGCATCTTTGTTGAGGCTGATTGTTACACAAATTCTCTGTCTTCATTAGATGTAGAAATAGACACTCATTCACACGTTCAAAAAAAAATACCAATGAATGTATCATCTGTCTATATGAATAAACATACATATATATATTTATGTATGTATATCTGTCACTTGTAAGTTTTGCCTCCCCCCCAAAAAAACAACAACAAACAAACAAACAAACAAACAAGCAAACAAACAAACACATATCTATAATTCATAGGGGCAAATGTAATTGTTATGTATGGGATGTCCTTTCGTGACCATTTTCCTTGAAAGACAAGAAATATATTGCAGGTATTTCATTTCATTTTATTTCATTTCAGTCTTTTATTTTTTGTATCATGGATATTTGTTTTGTTCACATGCTTTTTACAAAACAAAAAAATGAACGATATATACAATTACATAAGAGAGGCATAGTTTTGCCAACATTATAAAACAGAAAAACATCATATAAAATATCTTATATCAACATCAATTTTCAAACATTCAACCTGCTAATACATGTTTATCTTTAACTGTGAATACAACAAAAACTATTATGCATGATTTATTTCTTTGTCTTGGGGATACAATATACAAAATTTTGTAAAGTATTTATCTGTAATCACCAGATGAAATAAAATATATAAACAAATATCTAAAAAAATGGAGTAAAATTCATTCCAGAGGTGGATCATTATTTCAAATAAGTTTTGCTGAAAGAGAGTCTGAAAAACGGGAAAGGATATATCATATTTATGCTGAAATTGACCAATCAAGGAATGACAGCAAGAATCAGATGGACTCGGGCCCAAGATGGCGTGTAATTAGGAGACTGACTAAGCGCACTCGTCTCTTTGGCCAAGACCAAATTGGGCAGAGAACCACAGATAATGGACAAGCTGGCAGGATGATTTCCGCCCGCTTAAAATTGGGTCATGGCTGTGGTGGAGGCAAGAAGAGAAGGAGATGCAGAGAAAGAGATGGGGAGAAGAGAGAGAGAAGAGAGAGATGGAGAAAAAAGAGAGATTGCAATTTGATGCGTGTAGATGAGGAGGAACGTTTATCTTTACCGGTCATTCACCCGGTGCATGAGGCTTGCATCGGGGAGGCATCAGTCTCTTCCAAAAAAAAGGGGGGGGGGGGAGAGGTGATGATGAAGATGGAAAAAGGAGGAATGGGGGGGGATGAATTAAGGAGATGAATGCAGAGTGTATGATGGATGCTTCTCTTTCTCTTTGCTGCCATTTCTATTGTCTTAACCCATTGAGGACGAGTCCCGAGTATACTCAGGCAGGTGTCTATGGGAAATGTGTGTTGTAGCAAAATCAGCCCGTCCTTAACGGGTTAAAATGGAGACAGCTCTCAACGTACCCATTATGCACGATGATCTCACATACATGAAATATATTACACCCTTGTGTATAATGACCATGTGTGTTGGGGGGAGGGAGGAAGGGGGGGGGGGGGCTGGCCACTATGAGCAAAAATTAATTAAGTTTTCTTTTTTCTCGTACCAGTTCAATCCACGTTCTTGCCCATACACATGCAGACGGGGACACCGAGACATTCACATTGATTTTGTAGAATATGCATACACATCCTTTATTCTACGCAGAATACGTGTATCCTTTCAGAATTTTAGAAAGCATTAGCAGAAGTGTGGTATGAACATTGCTTACTGTTTTGAGGTGCATTATGAGATTATAAAAAATCAGCGGTTTTCATGTGCTGCTCAATAACCATGCAGGTAAGTTATCGTTGGAGTTTCCCCCAGAAATCAAGCTAGACCATTTTTTTGTGAGACTGAACAATTGTCTTTTGATTGATTGATTTGATTTTTATTTCATTTCTGAATTTCTTTTTCATACGTGAAATGTGACCGTGCACCTCAAAACGAACATAAAGTCACACACACTGATATTGCGTGAGGACTGAAAATAAATGAAATGGGTCAACCTAGCCAAACATGACTTTTTCATATTTTCTGAAAGAGCGGGTCTTCTTTTACATTATGCTAAAATTTGGTATCATAAAATGGGCAGGAAAGTGTGTTTTTTAGCAGTTTATCTCGAACATTTTTGGTAGAATAGTGTGATTAGGTGTGTCTTTAGAATCCCTTTTTCATTTCTGAAAAACCTTGTCCACACTCTTCACTTTCAACTCAAATAACTTTTGAAAAGATGGTGCTACTGCTTTGAAAGTTGGCATTAATTATGGACAGAATGTGTTAATGAGGCATACTTAATTTCAGATTAATCTGATAATCCCTTCATTGTTGTTACTCTGGTGGTTTACTTCCTGTTTTTTGTCCCATTCATCGCACAGCCAGCACGGTTTGGTAAAGATTAAGCGCTTGAATAGACACTGTACTTCAGAGCCTCTTTTCTCAGTTCACACTTTTCCTGAGTTTATGCTTTCTTTCCAATATTTAGATAGGTTAGGAGAGTCCATTTGATTTGGGTTATACATCATTTTAAAGCTTAAAGTCTGCTCTTTCAGAATATGGTCTTAACTAAAAATTCATATCTGGCGACTTTTTGTTTGTTTTGAGGTGCAGGGTCACAAATACAAAGTCAAACAAACGAACTAATTGAGCACAGTATAATTTGAATTTGACAGTTAAAATAAATAAATAATTCACATATCCAACATTTTTTTTTTAATCAATCCAAAATGAAAATAAACAAACTATTTTGTGCATAGATGTATATAATCTGTTGTTCAAAGACAAATTAGACAACTCTTGATGTACACACACAAGAATTACTGGCATTCACATTACACTGCAAAATTCAATTTTAAAAACCTGTTAATCTTAGAGGTGCATAAATGGGACTATTATGAAATGGGTCCAAGAATGTAGCCAATCAGAAGCACTGAAATAAGTCACATTTACGCTCCATATTTTCTACTAACATCCATGGCCGTGCAAAAAGTGTGCAACATAAAATCTTAACAGCATGGTGCTTTATCCTATGACACATTATACCAAAGAATCATCAAAACTGCACGCTCTGTGATGTCACAATGCATACTTAACCCGTTGAGGACGGACTGATTTTGATATGAACATGCATTTCCAATAGACACCTGCCCGATTATGCTTTCTGGACTTGTCCTCAACAAGTGCATATAGGTAACACATACATGTGAAACTGTAAGCACTCAGTATAAAGTTGTTACAAGCACGTATAGATAGTGAATAGTGTGATTTTCTATCACAGATTTTTGTAAACAACTTCTACTTTGTGTAGATATGTGTAGTCTGAGAGTAGAATACTTAGAATGAACATATTCGGACATCTTTGCTTAAGAGCAAGGTCTACATGTAGCCGTTTGGTATTCACCCATAAAAGTACCCCCCCCCCCCCCCCCACCAAAAAAAAAAAAAAAAAAAAGCTGTTGATTTCACCCTATTTTGTAAAACAAATAATGCACAGGTATAAGTTTGTGACGTTAGTGGAGATGCATCTCACTCTCCGGTATTCACAATGTCGTGCAACATGCACCCGGCTCTGCCTCATGCATGTTACACCATTGTAAATACTCTCGAGTATGTTGCATCTCCACTAATGCACTTTCACCTATATTTGTAGGCCCATATATCAAAGCATAAGGGGGAAGGGAGGGTTTCTGATTGACTAGATATTGATTGGTATGTGACTTTTGGTAGAACACTGGATATTGCAATGTTAGATGTTGTATTTTGTTGAATATTATTGAGATTCTGAGTTACAACAAGACTCAGAGGGGAAATGGCATTGAAAAAAAAAGAGAGAAATGATTCCATCTACCATACCAAGTATGGCAATGTTTATGACATACACTGTAATATGTTAAAGGCATAATTTACCATTTGCAGATGAAACAAAAACCCAACAATAATGCTTTAAAATTGTTCTAGAATGTGAGTTAGGGATAGAAACAGCCACTGTAAAAATTTGAATCCGTATAATCGGTGTTTAATGTTGTTAACTACACAAAATGTGAACAATAGTTATAATAAAAATGTTTCCAGACTAAACCGGCTACAGTTACGGTTTATTGAGAAAAACACTCATATCTCCTTATATTTTAGGCTTTACTGCAAAAAGTTTATATGGTAGAATGTTTTGTGATACAACAGACCTACACATATGCATCAAATGTGATATCTTGAACATTGTTTAAATCACTGCTCCTAAAGGTAAACTATACCTTTAACTTTTTGAGATGTAAATGTAGTATCAAATTTACCCAGCAAGTTATTTGATGTGCAGTGAATTTCATTATTGTTCCAAATTTGCTCCTTTCAACTTCTTCTGGAGACATATGAATGACATTTGATATGACAGTATGAATTGTTACTGGTATGGAGTGCATTTGCCTTCATTGCTGGCAGTGGTAGAGCTGTGGTGTAAAATGAGGCTCATGTTAGGAGTATTTTGATGAACTTTTGTTCCAAAATGTTGGAGCAGGCCAGTTCACAGATGTCTCTTGGTTATTTTCATCAAACTGCCTTACAGTGTTGTGTTTTGCCTTTTTTTGAATAGATCTTTCTACCTTCTTGCAATAATCATTCCAGTGGTGGAGTTCTGAAAAACAGTCTGGCTTAGATGATTACTTTATAATAAATTGATGTTTCAATCAGATTGAATCAAAAGGTAAATTGAGTACCTGCTGAGTGATAATACTTAGACATTTGATTCATGGTTGAAGATGTGAATATTCCTCCGAGTATCTCCATTTCCCTCATACAGTAAACAGAAGTCGCTGTAATCATTAAATGATTAGCAAGTAAACAAGCTGGCTTTAATCAATGTCTCATCATATTTCTTTCCGTACTCCATTGACATGCAGTGTCATCATTGGCAACTTTGTTCTTTGTATGTAATTCTCAGTTAGAATAATTGGTTTTATTGTATTTGTGATTTTGGTATGCAGGGGAAACCACGTAGAACAAGCTCCCTGACAAAGAGTTACTGCGTTTAATGAGGCAAATTTTGGCAGTCCAAAGTTTCCATTTTCCAAGTGTTTGGAAAAAATAGAATAAAATAAATGAAATGAAATGAAATGAAATGAAATGAAATAAAATTACTGCATTTAGCTGGTATATTTTTTAGTGCAGTTATGAGGTACCTGTTATGATTATGATTAATAATGATAAATTATGATTTGTGATTAGTCTTTTTAAGTTCAAAGACTGGAGAAGGAGCAAATTTTTAACCAGATCCAGATGACAGTGAGGCGGAACATATTATTTTGAGATGCATGTTTTGAGGAAACACAATATTTCATTTGATTCAAGAAAACATTTGCAACATGATAACATCAAACATGTATTTGTCACTTTTTACACATTATAAAACTCTCTGTGTCAACATTTCTTTCTTTTTTGTTGCAAACCTTTCCAAATCTATTTGTCCTCATCTGTGTGGCTTTTCCTGTTTTTTCTTATGTCTGTGTAGTGTTTATTCATTTACTCTCCCATGACGATCCCTAGAGGGCAGTATTTTCTAGTACTTCCAGCAGCCGCAGTCATTCTCTTCTCAAGTGTCCTTCAAGAATTCAGTGGTCATAAACTTGTGCTTGACCAGGGGTCAAGAGACAAAGAGCTACATATGGACAGCTCTTTGTGTGAGTGGATGTATTATGTCAGTGCAAAGCAATTCAATTATGGGGCTGAAAAAAAAAGTATCAAAGGGCTGGGGAGGGGAATGAGAGTGGTAACATGTTTCTATTCTTTGTTGCATATGTTTGTGGCTTGCACTGCAGTATTGAAATTTGGTATAGAAAACTTGAAGAAAATGATTATAAAAAAGACGGTGTGGTATCTTCGATTGGGTAAGAAATGGGAAGCCCAAAATTCCAGCTCTATTTTAATGAGCGAAAAAAGTGTTATGTTCAATTTTGAACCAATTCATTAGTTTGCATGTAACCCAGGAATGGAAAGAACCATACTATGATAGTAATAAAATAGTACTTGTATCTAAAGGTTGGAATTGACCATGGTTTGAGTATTCATGCGAATGTACATCACAAGAATTTTGATCGTCAGAAAGGAAAATGGATAGGGAGAACAAACCAATGGAGCAGTGGTTGAAAAGTTGCAATCTAGGATGGAAATACTTGAGATTCGGTGCTTGATTTGGTAAAAATACAGCAACAGAAACTACAGACTAATAGAACAGGTGTTAGCTTCATTTGTTGGAGAGGTATGCTCT
Source organism: Diadema antillarum (assembly GCF_040938485.1). Taxonomy (NCBI): domain Eukaryota; kingdom Metazoa; phylum Echinodermata; class Echinoidea; order Diadematoida; family Diadematidae; genus Diadema; species Diadema antillarum. The sequence continues at coordinate 210,885 of NW_027272541.1, read as the reverse complement.
TTAACATTTTCATAAAGTGGTTTCTAATTCTAAATACCTCACAAAAAGTTTCAAGGTGAATCCCAACCTCACCCAGTATTATACCATCCCTTTAATGTTAATCATAAATTTGATTATTATACATGATGCACAGGATAGTGCATCATTTGTTTTATAAAATGGGTTGAAAATTCAAAAACTAACAGCATTTTTCAGCATTTTTCACGTACCTTTGTGGGTCAAGACGTCGGAAGATGTTCGTCCCAAACATTTACGCACGTCGCACTCGGAAATCCCGCACATACAGTATAAGTATGATGGGGGTTGGGTTTCCGGACACTTAAGTTCCCGCATGAAAACTTACTTATTTTACATAGAATATGCACCCTTTACCTTAAAGACTTGATATAGACTCCTCATATAGGCCTACTAGACAACATACTCAGAAAACGGCGTGAGAATTAACCTGCTAAATCGTTGGATTTGCCCTTCAAAGTGACTCCATGTACGCGTCCGGTCCCACAACGCTTGTTCTACTGTACTGTATACAAAGTGTACATATAAGAGTATACGTACGCCACACATGTTATGCACAAGGGAAGAAAGGCTGGCCGGCCAGCAGCCCGAACTAGAAGTTGTTTACAGGATTGACAGCGCGTACTGTATGCATGCAATTCAAAGGAGCCGCCGCGCGCACAGACGATCGGCAATAGGATTTAACACGCAGTGCGATGGGACTAGAATAACCAAAGCACACGTGACTCATTTCAGCGCTTCCTGTTGGCTACATTCTTGAACCCATTTTATGATTTACAATATTTGTATACTGTAAAAGTGGAAATTTTCACGGTGTTGAAATTTTCGCGCATTTCGTGCAGCCAAAAACTAGCGCGAAAATAAAGCATGCGAATATTTTTGCTTGCCATATGTTCCTGTTCGTGATGTCTTGATGCCGCGGAATTAAAAACACGTGAAACTCTTCTTGCCCGGCCAAGCGCGAAAAATTAGTCGCGTGAAAATATTCACTTTTACAGTAGTTCTTTTCTTGAAAGTCTCAAGAAAAAGTGACACAGTCCAAAAACAGCTCTTCACTATATGAAATCTCAGTCAGTGACTCAATGGTTTCAATAATGTTTTGAGGCTTGAGCTTGAGAATAAAATCATTAATCAGGTAAAGGATGCTCATTCAAGTTATTCAAGGAAAAGGGATGTTTTGCATAACTCTCCAAGAACGTTCTATCGGTTGCCGAGTCATAAAACATGTTTGGAGGGGGGGGGGGGGGGGGGGGGAGGGGGATATGTGACTGCTCATCAACTACCAGCAAAACTCTTAGTGGATGTCAGTGACCATCACTGACCGTCCATGGCCAGGTAGGACAGATGTTGTTTCCTGCTGTCCATCATATGTAGGAGGCGGAGATATCACAGAACAGTAGCTAGCTAGCTTACCCTGCCCCCTCCGTAGTGTGAGAGACGGACACATACCTGTGACTAATCTTCGCAGAATCTTCGTCAAAATTAGGTTACCGTGATCTGAATTAACGGGAGAAAGGAAGAAGTTGAAGAAGACGGATGACGGATGGACAGTGTGGACGGGAATCTTAGTAGTGACCATGAGGTGATTCTCATGTCTGGCCTGACCATTTGTTTGAATGGTGTATGTGTGTGTGTTTGTGTGTAAGTGTTTATGTCTTTATCTCTCTCTCTTTGTTTGTCTGTCTGTATATCTGTAGGTATGTGTGGGGAAAATGATTGTGCATGTTTATTTGAGACAGTATGGGTCATTTTAGGATTCTCTTGAAGTGTTAGATATAATAACTGCCCGCAATAACAGCTCAGATGACTCGACATTTCTGTCAATCAAACTTTTTTTATAAGTCCATGTCAAAAAGTCATTCGGCCGCATTTGCTAAATTCTAGGCATTGATGTATATTGACAACAACAGCTGTAAGCCATTTAATACAGCTGAACCTTCTTTTTAGGGGAAAACAATCTTCCTTGATCTGCAGACAGAAAAAAAAATAAGTGGAGGGAAAATGTGTGAAGGAGTTATACATATGTGTTTGAATAGAGAATGATTCAAAAAATTTTGCTTCTGATGAAAATTCGTCTGGGATCAAAAGATCAGGCTCCTTGTGACTTAAAAAAAAAACGACAACAAGAAATCCTGTGAATAATAGGTTACCTCTTGTGACGTACGTACAAGCTGCGACACAGAGAAACAAAAACAAAAACAAAATGTAAATTTTAGGACTTTTATGAAATATGAACATATTCCTACCTGATGTTAAACTTGAAAGGCATTGAATTTTTAGGCCTATACAAGTTATTCCAAGTTTTATTCATACATATGTATACAGCATGTGTATGTGTGTGTATGTGTTCTCTATGCATACAGAATCTTTATGATATGTTTGAAGGCTTGTGGCCTGTTACACCAATTGTCTGTCCAAGAAATTTCTGCTTCTTTGCAATTTATCACAGAGTATTCAGAATTGTGGGCCACTACCTGTATACCTTTGAAAATTCAAAAATGTGGTGCATTATCCTAAAATTAAGTGGCAGAAATATGGTCAGTAAGAGGGAGGAGTACCTGACACAATGTAGACTCTTGTCCGGTATACTCAGCCAGAAACGATTTAGAGACGAATTTCCAGCAATGAGACAGCTGCATTTGTCTTCAATATCCCATAATGCAGTGGGCCGTCATGGTCACAACATGGGAGGACATTCACTGGACATCACGTTCAGAATGAGAAGGTCTGTTCCTCACTGCCCCTTCCCCCCCCCCCTTTCGGTATCCATGACGATCTTCCTGCTATGGTCATCTTTCTCTCTAGCAAATCCTTGTCATGGTCAAACTCATTAGGAATTGCCCTCCCTCTTTTGAAATGAATCAATTGTGATTTCTTCAAGAGCATTGTGAACATCGAATGTACCAGAAAGCCAGAATAAAAAGACATTGTTACCTTTTTTCATCTTTTACCCTTTTTCCAGTTTGTATTTTTTTTTTGTTTTTTGAAAAGGGTACATTGATATATCTGTTATACTCATAGCCAACCAAGTAAAGATGCTGATTTCCAAAGAGGGGTGTATTCACCGGACCAAGGCCTGCAATTAAGGAACCAAGGACGCATCACATGCAACAACCTGTTCAGGACTTTAGGGTTGGAAGCCCAAGATCACAATGCTGTGCAGACTCTGATGCTGTTTCTTTCCAGCGAAGTGATATACAAATGATGCACAGGATAGAGTGCGTTAGTGAAGGTGCGGCGCACTTGAGAGTATTGACAATGGTGCAACATGCACGAGGCGCCATTGTCAATACTCGAGAGTGCGCCGCACCTTCACTAACGCCACAAAATAATCCTGTGCATCATTTGTTTTATAAAATGGGTCGAAGTGATGCATAATGTGTCCAGGAACCCATGGCAAGAAAACTTTATTAGCATGCAATAAATTGGTACATTTCATGAAGCGCACCAGCTGCTAATTGTTTCTCGGGATGTTCCTTGGATTCGGCCATGATTCTCTCCTCTTTCAAGTTGCTGTGGCAACGAGACATCCACCGGTGTGGTGTGCAGCAGAGCATGTCTCAGAGTTGATTCTTTACTGGCTGTAAAATGAAAGGAAAAGAAAAAGAAGACAAAAAAGGAATATTACTCGTCCAGATGCAAATCAAACATGCAGACTTCCGTATACAGCCTGCCATGATTAATCATGCCGATGTAATTACCACGTAGCTCTCTGTCTCATTTGATCTCATTTGCTATGCAAACAGGTGCATGATCTTGCTTCCAATGCAAATTAATTGTCGCTAGTTTTGTGCCTCTTTATGTCTGATTGCATTTCTTCTTTTCCCTTTTCCCTCCTGAATTTCTGATCGTGCATGCATTCATAATTATGTCAGCCTACATACATGCTGGCATATTATAACCACCAATATACATACACATACATGACATACACATTTATGGATATATTATGTACATAATGTATATATGTATGGAGGAAACATATGAAGAATAATACTCACAAAGAGAAAATGGGCAAGATAATATGATACACCCATTTGCAGTGTTAAAGTGAAACAAAACTCTAGAGGTATTGAATATTGGATCATGATTTCTGCCCGTGAGCTCTTTAACTTGATCCCCCTTATTTTTTTTTTTCTTTCTATCTTCAATTTCTTGTCACAACAAGGTTGTTGGGTTGCATAAATATATATTGCATATATCATACATATAATATGTATCCCCAGATCTGCTGGTAGCATTAACTGGTCACTGACAATGGTCAGCAAAGGCTGATGTTCATAGCAGACTCGTCCTTGGACAGAGTGGATAATTGGTCAAACATTTACTGTCCTTTTTTTTCCCCTCTGTAAAGGAGCGGGTAATCTTTCTGGAGAAAGAGCCCAGTAAACGGGGGCTTGTCCGGAAGGAGTGGGTCTTCAGGGAGATATTTGCTGAGCCCTTAATGATGTTAATCCCATCTCAGACAATGAGCAATTTTGTTCTGATGGATGTTTCCTTTTTTCTGTTTCTGCTCTTTTATTCCCCATTATTTTCTCCCTTTATACAGCATCAAAGTGCAGTCTGTCTTTTGATTTGTCCTCATCTGTTCAAGATTTTTGTGAGGCATCATATGCAGTCTGAGTTTCATCCATTGATTTGTACATATCAAAAACCCCAAGCTTTCAGTTTGCACATTCACCAGATTGACTTTTCAATTGCATTTCTCCTCCACGCTCATATCAGCAATGAAATTGCTGGATGGAATATCAGAGAAGTTTTTACAAACACACAAAGAATATAACAATGTATGCCTATTATAGAATTTTTGAGGGATACATACAAACATTTACAATTTAAAATCATGCATAAACATTGATTGCTGCAAAAATAGATCAAATGTTATTTTGAAAAAAAAAAATGGAGTTAGATATGATTTTGAATAATTTCTATTCATATGACACAAATTTAGAAAGAATTTAATGTATTTATATTATATCTATATTCTTCATGAATTTATTCAAACATTTTGAATTTGAATGTTTTCATAACCTTATTAGTCTTACAATGAACTGTGCAAGAATCTTCACTATATATTCTTTGCTTTTTGGATGTGAAAATGAAAAGAGAATTATGAATTGCTTATATCAGAGTGTTTAGCAAATATCTAGCAAAAAGCTAGCAGTGACAAAAATTCTTGAAGGGAAAGTGATGTATAGTTGATGAATGATGGACCAAAAATGTGATATTTAGTGATATTGGTGGGCATAATCCCCTAGGAGAGTTGTGTGGTGATGATGTTACTTCTACTAATTTTAATATGCAGCTGCAACCAGGAACATAATAGTATATTTATAAAGAAAAAACTGAAGTATCAATGATAATTTTGTTACGAAAGTTATGACATAATATTTGCAGCTTGTTAAATGATGTTTTTAAATGTTTTTCTTTTTCTCTCTCTCTTTCCCTTGACTGATGGGCAGGGTTGGGCCTTTTACAATTAATTTGGATTTTGACCACATGGGAGTAATCAAATACAAAACAGAGATATGACTTATGATTTGAAACTTTATAAAAAACATTAAGAAAATGGAATTCTTTCCAACAGGGACCATGAATCAAGAGGAATGTATCATTCTTGCATTCTGACTCATCACTGGCTTATTTGATGGCAAGCTTCTTTCTGTTTTTCAATCATTGTGTGAGAACTGGCAAACACTGTGAATATTTTTCACTTGTGAGCTGACCAATAAAAAAAAAAGTTTCGGCTTATCTGTCAAAGGGAACAGGGTGATAGAGAGACCAGATAAAGCTAATATCCTGATGATGGTGATCAAACATGCTTGTTTTCCTGGTTCAACTTGTTTGTTCAAACGTGGAGACACACAGGATAGCCTCGAAGACCCCCCTAAAACTCTGCCACCAGAAATGAAATCTGCATACAATCCCAAATCAGCCACACTGCCCGTGCACAAATGTGTGCAAGAATGAAATGCTTTTTCTACAAATAAATAGATAATAGTATTCTACCATGAAGGAGACTGCATCAATGTGTTTTGAGATACATGTATTTTTGCTATTGTACTCCTACCTCCCTTCTGATGATTCTGTGCATTTCAAGTGCAGTTCAAGGAAAGCTCAAATGGAAAAAAAATAGTAACTTATGAATGCTGATGTGTCAAATAGAATTACCATAAAACATAATATTTCCTCCGTATGAAATTTTCGCGAATTGGAGACGAAGGCCTTTTTCGCGGCATGAAATTTTTGTGAGTTGCCTCTAACATTCAATACATATAGTGGAGAGAAGAACTGTCATGTGCATTTAAATTTTGCGAATCTTGGCTCGTGCGAATTTTCAAAATTAAAGGGATCGTACAGTTTTGGTTGGGACCTTATTTCAAGTTTCTAACATTTTTTGGTGAGATAATGAGAAACCTCTTATGAAATATGAAAGAGCGTGCAATTCTATGAAGAATTCAACATTTATTTGATGAAAATTGGTTTTGAAATGGCTGAGATATCCAAACAAGAGCATTTCTAATAAAGTGTGGGACCCACACTTTATTATGATCACTTTGTTTTACTTTGTTTTTGGATGTTTCAGTATTCCAAACCCGATTTTCATCAAATAAACGTTGAATTCCTCTTAAAATGGTATGTTCTGTACTATATCATAAGCATTTATTGCTATCTCGCAAAAAGTTTAAAGCCCAATTCTCATCTCCACCAATACTGTACTATCCCTTTAAAATGCGCGTGAACATTCCTCACTTTACAGTAATCTGCAGTGTACATACATTGGAAACTTTGAGGATTATAAGTATGTTCAAATGGACATTTCATAGATGTCATATTTTGTTAACAATTATCAATATCAAATTTCAGCTTCTTTTTTTTGGCAAATGCTCTTTCCTAGTGCTTTCATATTGTGAAAGAGGGTCCTATCAATCTGTTACAGTGTTTCGTCACTGATGATATGCAAAATTGACAACTGTTTAATGTTAGCCCAGTATATCACTTTTGCCACCAAACACAGGCAAACAGTGGCTCATACACCTGCCATGTAAGAACTTTCCCAAAAATGTGACCATCTACACTTCGAACATAGAGGAAGCTTTGATTATCGATGATAAACAAGTATAGATAAAAATCACTACAGAAGAGATATCTTAAACTTACAGTGAATAAAAATTTCAATTTTCTTGAATATCACAAATTGCCTCAGCCTGGTTACTGAGGTGTATTAACCCGTTCCATACTGAATTATGAAATGCCCACAGACTTAATACGCAGGCCACCAGGTTCCTCTATGGAACGGGTTTAGTGGGACATCATTCTTTTAATCTTTAAGACCATACTGTTGCTTATTGTGAAATTATGATGCATTCTCCTATTACCCTTATAAAGTCAGGGATCATAAAAGGAAGGAAATGCATATAAAGCTGACTCTTGTAATTATATAACCTTTATAATTTTCTGTAAACTTTTCATTCTTTTTCAGAAATAATTTTCCTGTAAAGAAGTAGGGCAAATTATCTCAACTATCAAATCAAAGCATATTATGTAATAAAAACATATCTGCCACAAACCCCAAAATTATTTATCCCCACATTCTATGGCTTTTAACCTGTTGAGGACGGGCTGATTTTGCTTCTACATGCATTTCCCATAGACACTTGGCCAAATATACTCGGGACTGGTCTCAACAGGTTAAGATGGTGCGTCGAAATTCCACATTAGCCTCCATCACAGAAAGACAAAATGTTATGAATGATAATGATAATAGTAGTAATTCATAATGAATAATAGTAAGGATAATGATAACAATAGTAAGGTTATTATTACTATTTTCATTATCATAATTATTGTTATCATCGAAATACTTCATGAACTCTACTCTCTAAAAAAAATCGAGTGAAAAAGAACATTTTCACTCGAAATTCACTCCAATTTCACTATAAATTCACTCTTTTTTGTATTCACTCCTTAAAGAGTGAATATTTTCACTCAATTTTTGTTTAGAGAGTATGTTCATGTGTGTGTGTGTGTTTATGTGTTTATGAAATGGATTCAATTAGTATGTATATCTTGAGTTTGCTGATTTGTTTTTTTCTTGTTCCTTATTCATCATTCAACTTATGCTTGTCTCTCTCTCACCCTTGTTCTTTCTCCCTCTCTCGTCACTCGTCCATTTTCCTTTATTCCTTCATATTGCATATGGCGAATATTTAGCAAGATGATTATTTCCGTGAATTTTGCCAGTGAGGTGCTGTTGGCGAATTTAAAAACATGCAAAAATATTGACTTGAGATTTGATCCCTGTAGGAATGTGACATGCATGCATACAGTACTGTACTCAACGATCGTGAATTCATCCAATCGCGAATTCGTCAGGAAGTCCTGATTGGCAAAAATTTAAAGTCGCTAAATATATGGCGTATACAGTATTCAGTTCAGTTTGTTTTTCTCCGTATTGTGTCAGCTTCATATGGGCCCTGTTGCGTAAAACCCTTACCGCTGGACTTACCGCTCCTTTCTAGCGGTAAGTCTTCAAATTAGCGGTAAATTTTACAATCCTTGATGCTGATTGGCTGTGATGCCTAATTTTGACGGTAGTTACCATTGAAATTTGATGGTAAGTTTTATGCAACGGGCCCTTGGAATATCATTTTTTCTCTCTATCTTTCCTAGATGTATGAACTACCTTTTTTTCCTGTCAGTAGTGTCATTATCACCTTCACTTTCCCCTTCCATGGTATTTCTGTATATTTCTGTTTTCAGGAGTTTCCTTACTGTCGCTGAGTTTTTAGTACAGATTCTTGGCAGAATGAATTGCGTACCAGGTACCTATTCTTTCCATTTTTTTTTTCTTTTATAGTGAACTGCCTTTTTATGAAATCTCACTGTCTTTTTTCCTCTATCTTTCTCTCTCTCTCTCTCTTCCTCTCTGTCTTTCTCTCTCCATCCCCTATCATGTTCTAAGAGGTGAGTGTAAATAGAAATGAAACAATACCTTTTTATGAAATAAAAAGTTTATTTAAATTTTAGTCAAAAGTGGGTAGATTTTAATGAGCTTTGATCCAAACTTAGGGTAAATTAGCACCCTTGTGGTTTTAATTTTAAGCGTTTTTACTGAAATTGAAAATGATTTTTCAATGTAGAGGAGATCAAGCTCTGGGTCCTGATACCAATAATCCAAACCCTGAACCTGGTTCCCAGCAGAGGAATCTATACATCCTGCATAATCTATTGTTGTATCTGTACGTCTACGTATCCATGTATTTTATGAAGAGGTATGTATCTTGTCTATATTGATATCTGTTGCTCTGTCTTTCTGCCTGTTTTTTCATGTACTTGATATTATATCTATTCATATCTTCTGTCTTTTCATCTAGACGTATTATTCATTCTCTGTCCTCTCAAGTCTACACATGTATGCTTTACAAATTTGTAAATCATAAGGGAGTTCATTTTATTTACCACCTTTCTTTCTTTCTCTATTCTCTTTTTTTTTTCCTCTCCATATCTCCCTTCATCTGTGCAGTTTTCCCCTCAACTTTTTATGCCTCCGCCACGAAGTGGTGCCGGAGGCATTATGTTTTCGGGTTGTCCGTCCGTCCGTCCGTCCTTCCGTCCGTCCGTCCGTCCTTCCGTCCGTCCGTCCGTCCTTCCGTCCGTCCGTCCGTCTTTCCGTCCGTCCGGTCAAAGGTCAAAAGGTCGAGTAAAAGTATTAAAACTTCTTTTTTTTCTCTGTAAATTGGAAAATTGTTCAAGGTATCTTCATGCAACATAGTATATATACATGTACTGACTGGCAGTGATTATCTAGAGAATGTAGGGTTCATGGGGTCAAAGGTCAGGGGTCAAAGGTCAAGTGCAACACTTCAAAATTTTACTATTTCCCTCATGTTCATGCAGTGCCATCAGGATAAGTTTTTTTTTTTTTTAACACTTGGTGTATGCATGTGTAACCTAATAGAAATTCTCTGGAGAGTTGTTTTCTTTTTCTTCTTTTATTGCCTCAAAGGTCAAAGATCAAGTGAAAGTGCTGAACTAACTTTTTCCTCCATATCTCGGAAGTGGCTCAATTTATTGTGAAACTTAGTGCATATCTATGCATGTTCTACCTGAAAGTGATTATCTTATGAATTTTAGGGTCTAAGGCCAGATGAACATGGTAACAATTTACTATTCAGTACAGTCTAAATCATTATATATTCCCAGCTCTTTGATGCATATCATTTCATTCCAGGTATATACCTATTGCCCAAGCATCTCCCATCTCTTTCACTCTGCTTCCCCCCTTTTTATCTCCGCTCCGTTCAATATCAATCATGCATTTTCGGGTTGTTTTCCAACTTGTTGTCTGCGCTGACGTCATGTGCTTGGTTATTCGGAGCCAGCACGCATGTAATTAGTGCATTGGGTGGTCACGCGGACTGCGTGACCAAAGCCGCCGGTGTTGTGTGCGAGGAATGCCGTGTTCGGTATTGTCTCGTCCTCACTCTCCCATTGATTAACCTCTTTCAACCCTTTTTTTCCCCCTCTTTCTCTCTTTCTTTTTTTTTTCTTTCTCTCTTTTGTCTATTACGTGGTGCATTACCTGTGTTCCGTGGGTTTTCTGCGTGGTCCAGTTTTCTGGTATTATAGTAGCTGCCGAGCAGTATCTCACAGAAATGTTGTGGTTCTCACTGTCAATGCAAGTGGCCAACAAGATTTGTGTGTGTGTGTGTTTTTTGTCTTTATGAAATGGCCTGACAAACAGAAATTTTCCTGCCAGTATGAAAGGAACTTTGGGAGAAGTAGTTATCCAGTGTGAATGGGGCCTAATGATATGTGCAGGAGTAAATGTTTCCTGTGTACTTATATCTCTCCCACCATTGTTTTGAAGTCTAATTTGTGAAGCATGTGCATCTAATTACATGCTTGAATGAGCTCATTGTGATTGTGAAGTGTTTTCTGCACCCTCTCTATGAGAACAAGTGAAGAGGTTGATAGCAAAATGAGCTAATTCCATTCTTTTCAATTTGAGATATTTGCAAATAAAGCTGATAAAAGCAATAAAATTATATAAAAATTCGAGATTTTTTTAATCATGAAATCAAAAGTCTTCCTTGCTATGCGACCAGTGACGTATCCTTGGAAAGGTTTCAGTTGACTCTGTCTGATGATGGACTTACTTTTAAATGTCTGAAAATGGCATTCACCTCATTTTTTTTAACCTCTTCATGGCACCATCCTGTTAACTATCTTTCCAGACACTTTGAGATTTGAACTTCAATCTTTGTGACTTTTGTAATATAATCAATAAATGAGTGGTCATAATGAGGTGGATTTATAATTCTCACACCATATATCTTTCCAACTCGAGAAGAAATCATATTTCATGTAACTATCATCCAATATCAATGAAGATTGTATTTTGTGAGCAACACTGGAGAAGAAAAACTATGGTAGCATTAATAAAGGGGCTGTACAGTATTGATTGAGGTGGTGATTCATGGTTTATACATTCTTAAGTGAGATAATGAGAAACCTCTTATGAAATATGAAAGAGCATGTAATTTTAAGAAGGATTCAACGTTTATTTGATGAAAATTGGTCTTCAAATGGCTGAGATGTCCAAAAAAGTGATAATAATAAAAGACTACATGCCCCAACTTTATTAGGATCTCTTTGTTTCACCTTGTTTTTGGATATCTCGGCCACTTCAAAACTGATTTTCATCAAATAAACTTTTGATACCCCTTAGAATTGCATGCTCTTTGACATCTCATAGAGTGGTTTCTGAATATCTCGCAAAATGTTAAAGCTAAATCCTCACCTCCACCAGAACTGTACACACTCTTTAACTGCAACCAGCAAGTCTACACTCCTACCCCAAAGGATCGTTCAGTTGGGTTCATGACCCTTTATGTTCTATTCTATCTTCCAGTTTTATGGTATTCAACCATGGGGTATATAGGAAATAAAAGGAAAACAAAATATTCTAATCTACAGAAGAAGGCTGATTAGTAGTTTTGCATGAACCAATCTAAAAGATTCAGTCCAACCTCCCCGAACCAAGCCCCCTATCTCGTTCCCTTTCTCTCCTTTTGCCCCTTCCTTTTATTCTGCCACCCCTATTTCTTTCCCCTTCCACCCCTTTCCTGCCCCCTTCCCCATCTTCACTCCCCATGCCACAGAATCATTTAATCACATACTGAGCTTATCACAGGAAAAGAGCACATGTTCTGTGAGGATAGCACCTTGTGTGACCACCCCCTTCCTACTCCCCTCTCCTCTTTCCTCCACTCTCCATCTCTCCATCCCTCTCCCCTTTCCCTTTTCTCTCTCTCCTCGCTTTCTCCCTCTCTCTCTTATTCTTATTATGACTCTGTACATCTCTATCTTTTTCTCTCTCTTTCTGTCTCTCCCTATCTTTCTTGTCTCTCCCAATATCTCTTTGCTCTTTATAGCATACTCGGTTTCAGTCTCTCTCTTTCCCCGTCTTTTCTTCTTTTTTCTCTCTCTCCTCCTATTCCCTTACCTCATCCAGGGAAGGGCTGGCTAGCTGGCTGGCTGGCCGTGAGGTATCGGCAGCCAATGGTCAAGCGCATGCAGTGGTCAGTGCTGGCGGGCGGGCAGGCAAGGTCAATGCTGTAGGCTGTGCTGCGCCTAGCCTCAGTTCCAGTCCCCTCATGAATTTTTCCAAGTGGAATGTCGGTCAATTATATTATGATAATTCATATCAACAATGAGATTACAACACTGAAGATTAATTGATTTGTCTAAGAATTTAAGGAATCAAAGATATCAATATATCTTAGGTTAGAATTAAGCCAGTATTAATCAAATAAATCTTCCTGATAATCTGAGGCAAAATGTTGAAATATCAAAATTATTATCATTCTTTTTTTTTTCCAAGAAAGAGAAAGGGGGCGGGTTGAGTAATATGGTTGATATAAATTCATTTTCTTTACCACTAATACCAGCAGAACTTTCCTTGTGCAGGAAATTAGACATACATTGTAATGACAGAAGATGACACAATGTGCATGAGACACATTAGTTTTGCATGTTTTTAGGAGCTTTTTAGGATCTTTGTCTACCCCTTCCTAATCACAACCCATTTGAGTTAAAGTAAATATGCCCCCTCCCCTCCCCTTCCATTTCAAGCAAAGTCAAAAAAAAATTAAAACGATCCAGGAATATAAACTTTTTTGTGCAGACATGTCAACAAGGAAAGATGTTTTGTGTGCCTCTTACTTATTTTGGCCTTTTATATTATAGGCAACTATCTGCTTAGGGTATTTCTGCTTCAGGGTATATTTGCCAATATATGAAAAATCCTCAATGTCTCACGAAAATGAAGACACGTAAGAGGAATTTTACATTCTTATTTTTCATTTACATCCTTTTAGGCAACAGATGAACACTGTTACTAATCAAACAATCTAAAATGACATGACCACAAACTTTATGCAGACAGTAAAACAGGAGAAAGCACTGATCTAATTTGAGCAAATCATCTTGTTCTTTGAGTGTAATTCAAAGAAAAATATGTACATAGATTTTGAGAAAAAAAAAGAATGCTGAGTCCTTGAGCAAAGACCAGCACTTTCCACTGGTCAGTGGCGAGTGACCAGTCGCATGTAAACTAGACATTGGGAATATCAGGCACGTACAGGGAGATATTGGCATTATGGTTTGAGTCAGAGAACTGGGAAGGGATAAGCAAGGTGTGACTGAGGACCGAGGTAGTAGAAGCACAATGCTGAGCAAACGGGAATATATTGGTAAGTCAGCCCTGAGAGGTCTTCTCATGTATTTCTTTGTGGTATGTTTCATATGTTCCCTTTTTGACTCATATGTTTCTCCATTTGGTAGCTCAACCATATGTATTTCTCAACTGTTATACCTCTGTGTATATGTATGTCTGATGGTGCTAGCTTCCTAATTTACTTACACAGCAACATTGTGGATTATACATATTCTCTTTTTTCTTTTTCTTTCTTTTTTTTTTAGTACAGAAGATCATATATCTGTTATATATATTTTTGGAATATACATGAAATTTTAGGGTGTTCCGTCAAATTTCCATTATCTATGCTTTCCATTACTATCTAATATCATGTGCATGGAATACCACCATGTCACTTGTTCAATGTGAAGCCATAGACCAGTTTGAGGACTGCAATTGCAAGTGTATTTCTGCAAGTTTTTTAGCAGTCAAAGAATGGTAGAACTCTGTGTCATTGTAACTCCAAGACTGAGCAGGCAAGTTAAAGTTCTTTGTACAGGAAGAGCATTTTAGGGCAGGAACCATGATCTCTGTGTGTTTATAAAGATTGTATATCTGTCTCATGGAGTATATGTAACAAGGAAGTGATATATACGCTACATGTTTGGTGCTGTACAAGTAAGTTTTGATCAGCAGAAACCAAGAGCAATATTGCATTCAGATAGAAATATGCTTGCCACAGTTTTGATGGTGGCTTTTTATTTGCAAACATTGCAAGCTGAATACTGTTTGCAATGTTCGCAATCTTTTCTTTCAACACATAATATATCAGAGGTGAGGAATTACTAACTTTTTATCACTAAAATATATGATACAGTATTTCTCATTTTGTTGCTCTAGTTGGGATTGCAAAAAATATGCCCACTCATGAAATACATGAAATACCTTCATTAATTTTCAGAGGTCATAAAAGTATCTTCAGGAAATATCTTGTGATATTAGGGTTTGTTTCTTTAATTATTCATATATATTGTATTTATCTATTTGTTTATTTATTTATTCAATTATTTATCAACTTATTCATCTATTTATTTATTCATTTACTTATTTGTTTGCATTATATTCATAGACTATTGATGTTGGTATGTATTGCAGAAGGCATCCTACATGATAGAGTTGCAAGAGAATTAGATAAAGAAGTGTGTAGGCCTATATGTGGGGGAGGGGGGGGGATGGGGCTTGGGGCTTACAGTGTGAATGTTGGCAAAGAGAGAATTACTGGCAAAAGGGGGGTTGAGGATGATGATACATGCTGAGGGGAAATAGACAGGGGTACATTGAGGCCCCCTTGGATGGTGATTCAATGAAGAAAAGTATGTGCATGTTGTGTCATTGACTCATTTTGATCACATTACTTCCTGAGCCCCAGATGTCCCAGAATTTACATTTTTGTCATTTGATGATATCTCTGTCTTTCAATGATAACTTTTACTTATATACTTTGTTGATATTTCACAAGGTAGAATAAAAACTTCTTTGTCATTCAAGCTCTGTTCCGGTCAAGTACAGTGTACTATTGTTTAGTTAGTTGCAGGATTATCAAAAGACTTTTAGATGTTGATTCTTAAATTGTTGACACATATTTGAAGAGTAAAGCTTCTCTTTCCCTCCAGTTGGAATTTTGACTGATTTATTATTTTTTTAGTATAATTATTATATTATCTTGCAAATATACAACAAGTTGAACAGTTTAAAGAGAACAAGATCTAGATGACAAATTTAAAACAATGAAAATTCCCTAAGTGTGTATTGAGTTGACCAGAGAATTTTAAACCATGCTAAATGTTGCCAATACTACTGCCTACAATAAGTAGACCATAACATTGCAAAAAGAAAAGCAACACAGCTTTTTAGGTGTTTTAACCCATTGAGGACAGACTGATTTTGCTCCAACATGCATTTCACATAGACACCTGCCCGAGTATACTCGACTCGTCTTCAACGGGTTAAGATTAAACTATTTTGTATAGTTATCGGAGTTATCAAATTGCAAGTTGCTTTTGATGAATTAAGCTCTCAATTAGCCAATTTTACAACATTATTTTGTGCATTCAAAAGAATTTAGAAAGACTTCAAAATATTTTTCTTCTTACACCACAGAGCTTGCATTTTTATTGTTCCTTTTTTTTAAGTCAAACTCTTTTGATGATATGGTCTTTGACTCCTTTGAACCAATGAGAAGTAAATCAAATCGTGCTACAGTTTCTTCAAGGTTATTGCTCTCACGGTGAATTGATCAACTTTTTTTTTTCTTGCTGCTCATCACATACTGTTCGTGAAGGTACATGCATCTTTTCCGTGAAATGCTCATCCACAGATACATATCCCAAATAAGTGTTATTAATGACGCTGTCTTAAGGACACACAATCTTATATTACCAAGATATCATATCACACAACACTTTATCCCCTGCTCTGTCTTTAGCCAGCTTTTTCTCTGTATGAGTGACCAACAGACATCTTCTATAGCCCAAACCCTGCACAATATATGGCAGTTCCATTTGTGGATGTGGATATATAAGCTTGTACATTTTACATTAAAATTCTTGCAGGTTGCTCTTGAATCTTGGGGAGATTGTCTGGATGAAAATACTGGGTTAAATGTGATTTGAAACCAAAGACTTCTTCTCAGTGGCTGCATTTATAACTTTTCCCATGTTTGAAATACATTTCAATACCCACTATCAAAATGCATTTGCAAATGCCTTTCGGATTGCATTTCTGGAGTTGTTGCATTTATCAACTCTGTCGTGAGTCGATCGGGAGGCCTTGTCGCTGCACAGCTCCATTGCGCAATTTGACTCGAGGATCTATGGGAGCTAAGATGTGTAGTTGGCAGTGGTTGACTTGGGCAGGTCTGAGCTATTAATGCATTTCAAAACTATTTTGCGTTAACTGTACAAAATTTCATTTATGGCTCAAATACACTTGCGATCATCGCACTTTTTTTGCCATTTCAAAAACACATTTTCTAACCTCATAATCAAAACAGCTTTGCATTTATCAACTGCCCAAGACTCCTAGAAAGTCTGGCAAAGTCCTAAGGCTGCATTTATCTACTTCAAGAGAGAGAATCACATTTCAAAATACATTTCGAATGGCATTATACGAACATGGTTTGAAACGCAATTTTATCTAAACATGCATTCGCGATTTTGAGTGTTGTCACTGTAGAGCTACTTTATGTCGTTTGATCCAGGAAATAGCGGTCAACTAAAGTGCACACTTTTTTGTAACCAATGATGCGTATGCTGGAAATTGACATTGGCAACTCGGAGATATACATGTGTTTCAAAATGCCGTTGCCTTTATTTAAGTGTAGAAAGGCGATCGTGATTCCAAACACATTTCAATTCTTGCTTTGAATGCCGTCTCAAATTGGTGTTTCTAAACGCGTTGGGAAACACGGTTGCATTCTTCTATCTGTCACCTGAAAATGCCTCAAATGTGTATAGGATCATGATTATACCTCAGAAAATCTTCAGATGAACGCATCCTTAATTCTGTACCAGAAGTGAGTTGATAAACCCACCCAGTGTGAAGTAGCCACACTTGCAAGCTTGGTTTAGAGGGTTGTGTCAAAGCAATCTGGGGTCTTTTACTAATCAGATTAACACCTCTACTATGAGGTAATAGCCAACTAATGGGCAACTGTTTTGAGAGAAATAGACAAATGTAATAGATATATCAAGAGAGTGAAAGAGAGATAGCTTAAGAGTGTTAATAGAAAGAATAAGAGGAAGAGAGAGAGTAGATAGAGAGTGATAGATAGATAGATAGATGGATAGATAGATAGATAGATAGATGGATGGGTAGATAGATAGATAGATAGATGGATAGATAGATAGATAGATAGATGGATGGATGGATGGATGGATAGATAGATAGATAGATAAATAAAGAGAGAAAATTAATTCCATGAATATCAGTATCATGTAAAGTGCCTTGGATTCTGACTGAATCATATAGTAGAGTGGAAAAAGTTTATCCCAGATTGAAGAAGACTGAAAAAGAAAGCGATAAATGACATTGGCATGTGTTAAGAATAAAACAAAAATCAAATTACATACACATTTCCTGTAGTAAATCTTGCATTTTTTTGCAGGACTGAGAATACAATTGATAGAAATTTTCAATTTGATTGAATTTCATTGAGATATTTGTGTACATATTTCCTATATCTTCATAGATAATCATTCTTGTATCATCATTCATTCAGTTCATGTCTCGTTGTATGGAGATTTTTTAACCCATTGAAGACTTACCTTGTCGCAAATATACTCGGGCATGTGTCTGTTGGGAATAGTGTTAACACAAAATCTAATCAGCTTGTCCTCAGTGGGTTAACCCCCCCCCCCCCTCCCATATGAAAAGAAAACACACACAAAACAAACAGTGATAAAGGTTTACTGAACAATGAAGAGCAATTATGCAAGCAAAGTAATAATATTACATCTGGAAGCTGTGCTGTCATGTCAGCGAAACACAATGTCTACCGTCCTGCCAATTTTCATAACGTTCATATTCTTTAGTTTCACTTTACTCTTAGATCCACTGCCCAACTGTACACCACCTGTAACACATCTTATGACTTCACAATATATGTGGTTTGTGTACCTTGATTCTTCACTAGGCACATAATGCATTTTTAAAAACCTGATTACTGTTCCTGATACCATTTCTTTTATATTTCATAATCATATTATTCCAATCAAAAGAAGAGAGTGATGTGATTATATATTTCTTTATGATTTGATTTGTTATATATGCCCATTATTTGCGAATGAAAAACTGTTTGAACTAAATCTTTCAATTCACTTGTCTCCTGTTTGGGATGATAGTATGTTCCTAGAGGACCATTTTGAAATGGCATACTGTATACGCTATAATTTTCGCGTACATAAATTTTCGCGAATTGCCGCTGTCACACATTTTCGCGAGTGGTTAAATTCGCGATTGGGGGACTAGAGAAAATATGAAGTTTCAAAGAAAGTGTGAATTTTCAACTTACTAGCAAATAAGAATGATACTAGTTATACACTGCATGAAAAAGACTTGCCAAACTCTGTGAACTAGTAAGTTAGAATTCAACATTTTTGAAGTGGTTAAGTCCATCGCACTAGATTTCTGATGAAAGGTCCCCTTGCGATAATGGATTGGCTCTCTACAGTATTCGTAAAGTAGACCTGGACGTGCGTAAACAAGCTTAGCCAGTATGGTTTGTTCGGTAAGCCGTGACATGGTATACTAGTACTGAAATGTTCGTATCATCAAGGGATTCATTTTGGACGGTAATATTTTTGCGTGTTGTTAATTTCGCGAATAGCTCCCGACTCACGAAATTCGCGAAAATAAAACCCCCGCGAAATATATAGCGTATACAGTAGTAGATGATTTTCTTGTGGCATGGGAGATCTTGTGAATCTGTGTTTCCAAATCACCTCTGTTAGTTAACATTAATCTGTTTACGAAGTCGTGACCAGACGATATATTTCACACTTGACTGAATGGTCTGTTACGGCACGACAAATCTGGGTGATTATCAGAGGCCGTCCTCCCAAACACACACCAGACTTCTCATTTCCACGGAATAAGCAGATAAAGCAGTTTTCGTGCCGCCCATCTAATTGTCTAATGCTTGCAATGAGTTCTACCCTGGATCCATGCCAAGAAAACCAAACTCTAATTCCATTTCATTTGGCCAATATTGCCGAGGGAGGTCATGGTAAATCACATTTCAAATACAGCTTTTCGGTATAATTTCCACTGGGAATTACGAGGTACCCGCTTTTATTTTGCAAGTGCTCCGAATTCTTGCGTAAATTTCTCTATTCAACATAAAAAATGACATTGGATCTTTACTCTTTACTTTGATGTTATGCTGACTTCATTTTTTTAATTCCACATGCTACGCTTCAAACATCTTTTTTTTTTCTTTTTTTTTTTGTAGTTTACAGTCCAGACTACAAGTCACTGATCTAATTTAGTCTTCAGAATTCATATTTCAACTTTCTAATTTGGAACTTTCCAAGATTGCCGTTTCTCTTATAAGTGATGTCAATTTTCCAATTTTAAAGTTTAGCAGTGGTTTCATCTGCTTGACATGTCATCTTTCCCAATTTCAGATTGCAGGCTCAAATATTATATCATATTACCACATATTTGGGGGAAATTAAGCTTTTATATAGCAGAGTTCAATTTTAGTAAATGTTTTCAAAGTAGGGAAGCTAATTTTGAACCACAGATAAAGTCTTTTGAAACTTGAAAAGGGGATTTTTTTGGTACATTGTACAAGCATGTAAAAGGTACCACCAAAGCAAACAATTAAATGAGGTTACAAGCAAGGCAAGACTCATTTGGAATGAAAAAGAATGAAACATCTATTATGAGTTTGCTTTTATCACCCACAAACATTATTGCACATCTCCTCTATAGTCATACATATAGTGTAGCCTCCTTTTATATGAATAATTCTGTTGGTAATTTTGACTGCACATCATCTGAAACATCATAACTGGGAACGAGGTAAATTCTTGAGAAATATCGTTCTGTGTCCAACAGTTTATGCTGTGATTGTCAACCCATGATGATCACAGAGTCATGTGGCCTTCCTCAAGAGTTTACTTCGGGTCACCTGTTCATTTCCTGGACCACCCCTCCCCCCCCCCCCCCCCCCCACACACACACACACACATACATCGCTGGTGTGCAGTTGATGATAAGACCTACATGTGCCAACCTAGGAGGAAATCCCCCCAAACTGAACAGTTGAGGTACCCATTGATAATGTTTTGATGTTCCTGTCCGAAACGTAATCTTCTTCAGACCATTGCTTTAACTACTCGCATCTCATTTACAACAATTCCTCATGCAGTTAGGATATGGCACAGCTGGTTCCCATCAGGCATAGTGCTCAACACAAAGTATCCTGCCACACACTCATGTATGTGCACAGACTAAGTATTTCCTGATATATTTCTGTATCAATATCCTGGTGGCAGAACAACTGTGTCCCTTTAAAAACATTGATTTTAGAATCATAAACACGCAATTATAATAATACCTTAAAGGAAAAAATAAAATGTAACAACCATGATCACAATATTCTAACATGCATTGAAATGGAAATTAGTAGTAGCAAGCATAGTAATACTATATTGTAAGGAATCAATATATTGAGGGTAAAAACAAACTCTGAGAACTGATAAAGTGATTTTCTTGTCACTTTTTTTTCTTCTTTATCAAGAAGTTCTTAACCATCTTGACGCGAATTCATGGAAGATGGAGGGAAATTGTGATAGTGTATGTGTGTGTGTGAGTGTATGTGTGTGTGTGTGTGTTTGTGTGTGTGTGTGTGTGTTTGACGGAATGGCGACATATGTTCACAGTAATCTTATTGTGCCACGAGTCATTTAATGCCACCACCGCTCCTGCAAAAACTGAGTGATGTCATAGCCAATCAGTAAAAGTTGCAGAACAGGTGTTTGTGTGGGTGTGTGTGTATGTGTGTGTGTGTGTGTGTGTGTGTGTGTGTGTGTGTGTGTGTGTATGTGTGTATGTGGGGGGTGGTTTACATATGCTGCGTAATAATGATCTGTAAATCGCCATTGTAAAATATGACTTCACAGCATGAATTGATCACGCTAGCTACATTTTTGTGCGTCATGCAGAGACGAAGTGCATGCATTGCCCATCAGTAAAATGTAGCAAGGATTTCTGTGGACACGAGTTTGGATAATTTTCCCAGTCTGTTGCAGTGATAAGTTTGCTGCTCATGCTTGGGATATCCAGGCCTTGAAAATATAAGTGACAGAAATCAAGAGGAAATTGTAGAGGAATAGAAACTTTACTGTGATAAGGAGTTCTTCTTGTGTATGCAGAGATCATCCTTTGTCTGCACATGTGTAGCGTCCTTGCAAAATTGGAAATTAACAGATTTTTGTGCAAGTCCTGTGTTATGAAAGTCAAACTGGTTTCATTTGCTTGAAAGCACTTGTGATTATTACGATGCGTGGCGGTTATTGGCATCAACTGGTACGCAGCACATCACAGGGTGTTAATAGCCTTGGCAACAACACTCAAATTGTGTTTGGGTGACATTACAGTTTTCTCCGACAAAAGATGAATTTTTTCCTCGATAACGGGTTTGGTTGACGATTGGCTATGTCCTATATCACTCCATACCCTCAACATTTCAACCCCCATCCCCACCCCAACAAGTAAAAACATGGCTAAGGAAGATGAGAAAGGGCAATTGTTTGCTCTAACTGGACACCTGGAATGAAGGCTATTCCTTCTCCGGCCAGTGGACAGCACTTGCCGACCGTAATGCGATTGGCCGCCCGGCTCGGCTCTCCTCTCCAAGCCAAATGTATCTGCGCCATTAGCATATACGTGCTGAGCCGTCCAAGGATGAATATGTTGTAGTGCTAATGAAATGGACAGTAATAGAAAGAAGGAGAGAGAGAGAGAAGGAGAGGGAGAGAGAGAGAGAGAAGGAGAGGGAGAGAGAGAGAGAGAGATGGAGAGAGGGAGAGAGAGGTGATGGAGACCTTTTGAAGGCACTTCTTAAAATAACTTCTCTTCTAGTGGACATTATTCTTCACAAAGCTCTACCCCTCAGAACCTTCTACATGTGAAGGAAAAATGTAAATGTCATCTTTCAATATGTTCATAAAACAAGAATATATAATATCTTTTTTTAATTGTTTTTATTCCCGATATATCATTGATGTGATAAGTACTTACAATTTGACCATGAAGGACTTTGTCACTCATTCATCAACTGGTTTAAGGAGACTTTCTATCACATCAAATATAAGATGGTTTTGTTTTTCTTAGTTTTGTTTTTTGTTTTTCCCTCTGTTATTCCCTATATATTATTTATATGTTCTTGTTGCTTTCATATCTCATTTCAGATCATGCTTTTTTATGTCCCCCTAAAAAGCCTGGCCATAGAGCCTAGCAACTGGTCAGAAGTGGTAAAAATAGCACTACTGGTCAGTCCTGTGGTTTTTGCACACAGGTGCTTAGCGGTGGACATTGGAAAGGCTGTATAAACACATTCAGCAGAGAACTTGATGGAAATATCAAAGGCTTTATGGCACCCCACATTGGCGTGCACTTTTCCAGGGTCGCCCATTGAGAAATGGCCGCCGTACACAGACATACTTTGTTCTGTATTTCATTTGCAAACCATCAGGTTTGTTTGTGTGTGTGTGTGTTTTTACCAGGTTTTTACCTGTTATGTATTTCAGTGCCTTGTTATACAGAAAGAAAAGTTGAAGGAAACTGACAATTTATCAAAAAGTTTACAAACTTAACTGTTAACCCTTTTTACAACTAATTAGTCATTATCTTTTTTTTATACCAAGAAAATGGCAAACTTTAAACTCTGGGAGATAATTGAGGTGATAAAATCAGATCGAACAAAAGTTAGAAGAGAATGAATCAACTTTTTTCCCAATGATAATATAATTGTTCTTTACACTTTTTTTTTACAAAACTTGCCAGGTTTGTGTAATTAGGCAGTTAAGACTATCAAGTAGCTAGCCATTGTCCATTCCTTCTTCCTTTCTATTTTCTTCTTTTGTTTTGTTTTTCGTGGCATTGTGGTTTACATGGGTACCATGTGAAAGAAATCAGAAAGAAATCAAGATCGCTAATTACACCATTGTTATTGACATTGAATAGGTCACCTGCAAAGGATGACCTTCTAGAGGGCTTTTTACACTTGTAAATTTTTGCTTAGCCCCGGACTATCGGTGGGGCTAAGGGGGGGCCTTAGCCCCACCGTTGGTACGGGACTATCCTTAGCCCACTTTCTGTTTACACTCGTTTTTGCCAAAGTGGGCTAGCCCCACCGATAGTACGGTACTATCTGGCCCTGCAAAATAGCAGGGGTTAGCACCGCAATTGCGGTGCTAGCACCGCAATTGCGGTGCCAAGCAAGTGAGTGTAAACAGAACGAAAAAATAATCCTGGGCTAAGCGACGGAGACGAAGTCCGACCCTCACTGACCAATCAGAAACGAGGCAATCAAGTGCTGCCGGTGCGTGCGTGTACGTGTACAGTACACAGCGTAATTATGAATATTCATGTGGTTTGGAAAGTCCGGGGCTAAGAAATACGAGTGTAAAAAGGTCAGTTTTCTCCTTAGCCCCGGACAAGAGATAGTACGGGACTAATTGGCCAGTGTAAAAAGCTGAAAAAATTGGTACGGGACTAACGATAGTCCTGGGTCAGAGAAAGTCCGGGGTTAAGAAACACAAGTGTAAAAAGCCCTTAGGTTTTTTTTTTTTCTTTAAAGATCTGCAGTCTACCATTTGAATTTAGACCTTTAAAGCAAGATAGCAATTGATAATGATTTTGTCTTCCTCACAGGCCTACCATATTTTTTTTTTGTTCTGATCATTTGAACCTTTATATTGTCAATTTCAGTTGTTTGCAAACTATTGCATGGGAGTGGGGGAAGATGTTGGGATCATTTTAAGTTTTATAGACAAATCACATTTAATTTGCTCAAAATTATGATATACTCTTTAAGTCCAAATAAGAATCAGCATTTTTTTTTCTATCATCATGACTTTGCAGTGAAATTATATTTTGTACTTTCTCTGCGATAAGATTACTTGAAAATGTATGTGGTTCTAACTGATAAGTATTGCTTAGTTTATCCGTCAATAGTTGATTCATTCCGTCATCCATCTTTCTGTGTATCTGTCAATCTCTCCATGTATATTTCTATTATCTAACTTTCCATCCACCTATTTATCTATCTGTCTCTCTGTATTGTTGTCTACCTATGTATCTATACATATTTCAATTTATATTTATTTATCTATCATCTGCCATCTATCTATGTCTATTTCTAATCATCTATCACTATCTATATCTAGTTATCTATCTATATATCTACATTTATTGTATCATCTGCAATCTATTTACCTGTATTTTTACCTATCTATCTATCTATCCATCTATCTATCTATCTATCCATCTATCAATCTATCTATCTATCCATCTATCAATCTATCAATCTATATATCTATCCATCCATCAATCTATCTATCTATCAATCAATCTATTTATCTATCTATCTATCAATCTATCTATCTATCAATCTATCTATCTATCAATCTATCTATCAATCTATCTCTATCAATCTATCACTCTATCAATCCATCTATCAATCTATCTATCAATCTATTTATCCATTTATCAATCAATCTATCCATCAATCTATCTATCCATCTATCAATCTATCTATCAATCAATCTATCTATCCATTTATCAATCTATCTATCAATCTATCTATCTATCTATCTATCTATCAATCTATCTATCTATCTATCAATCTATCTATCTATCTATCTATGTATTTTTATCATCTGCCATATATCTATCTATCCATCCATCCATCTTTCTCTCTTTCTATCTATCAATATATTCAATTGTCTACTCGTCCATTGCATTTTAATAGAGTTTTCTTTTTCTTTCAGTTTCACCAGGCATGAAGAAAAGTATAAGTGTCTGTTGATTACAAGCAACCATTGAAAAGTGTGAAAAAATGACGTGTGTCTTTAATGACACCTCATACAATCTACTCACTGAATCAGTCTGTTGAAATTGGAAATGGTGGTAGGTTGTGTTTGAGGTCTTGTATAAGATAACACTGCATTAACCCATATAGGCGGGACTGATTTTGCTATAACACGCATTTCCCATAGATACTTGCACCTGTCCGAGTATACTCGGGACTAGTCTTTAATGGGTTAAAATCCCACATCACATGACTGCCCTTGGTTGAAGACGAGATATTTCTATGTCATTTTCAGGGGGTGGGGGAGGTCTTGTATTCAAAGTTAATATTTCTCTATGCCTGCTTTATAGGAAGTTTGCACTAGTAGTTTGGTCTGCTTTCCTTCTGGGTCAAGCCTTTGACTTTGAAGCTGTGTCTGCATAGTTCTTTCTTTATTAGGGTTTTTTTTTTTTTAATAGCTTCGGCAGTCTCTCTTTTTCTGTCCCAGTTTAATACAAAGTAATGGTACAACCATGCTATATTAGGAAAAAGATTGTCTTAAGATTGCCATTACTGTCAGTCAAGGGGAAAAAAATCTGTCTAATCTTGTCACAATATCACTTAATTGATTGTTGAGTACCTAGGAGTGAATGAAAATGTGAAATGATGTTAACCCGTTGAGGATGGTTTGATTTTGCTACAACATGCATTTCCCATAGACACCTGCCCGAGTATACTCGGGACTCATCCTCAACGGGTTAAGTAAAATAAAATCATGCCACAATGTTGAGAAGGGGTATCTCAAAGGGCATGAAGGAAAAGAAAGCTAAAAAAAAAAACAACCACTGGTCCTTCCAGTATAGTGTGATTAATATGTAAACCGGTAGGCCTTCTCTCTTTGCAGTAGGCACCTAAACGATACTGCTTTTCTGCCAAAAATACTGCACGTTTTATGGAAAACACTGTTCTTGTTTTTTACAGGTATTTTTTTACCACACAGTCCTTTGCAAGAAAGGTAAAAAGACTATGCATTTTCTTATTCCATTAAATACCTTTTCAGCCCTCATAATACTGCTCTGCTGCTTACAAGTTTAGCATCCTTGGTGCAAGCTTGTGGCAGTGGTGGAAAGATGTGAGAAAAATGACCTATTGATGAAGCAGAACTTCTCTTTAGGTTGTCGTTAAAAATAGCTGTCATCTTTTTCAGCTCTTGCTGTATTTTGTAGGATTTCTAGCCTTCATTTATATCCATTTTGACACAGATGCTTGTGTTCCAGAAAGAAGAAAAGCAGAATGAGAAGAAGGGAAAATGGAAGGAGTAAAAGGGAAAAAAGAAATGAAAGAAGTAGAAGGAATAAAAAGATGGAGGAGAAAATGAAAGAGGAAGGAGAGGAGGAGTGAAATGAGGGATGTGAAAGTAAAAACCAAACAATGAAAAGATGAACTATTGTTCATACTTTTTGTACATCTGAAGCATTCATTTCATGCCTCAATAAATGGATGGACTGGACCAGGCTAGAGATAGACTATAGAGGTGAAATTATGATATCTAGATAAGTCAGTAACGAAGACAGCGCTCCTATATACAAGCAGACATCCCACCCAACCCACGCCGCACACACACACATTCCAATGCCAGTACAACGAACAGGAAGGTGCATAGAAAGCCTGTTTTCTGCACGCTGAACACTGGCACAACACGGCGACACATGACACGTTTGTCTGTCTAACACACCCATCCCCCGAGCAACGCACACTTCAGACGCACATTCAAGTGCATTGCCTAGCCAGCGATACACACGCTGCACACAGGCGAGGTCTGTGCTGAGCACACTGGCCCTTGACGTGCTGTGCACATCAGGCACACATACCACCCACTTGAACTCCAGTGCACTAGGCACAGGCAGCTCCCTGGACTCAAACATACACAGATTAGTCTTCTCTGATGCAAATTCAGACCCTGAAACAGCTTTGTCAGAGATTTGCCATAAGAGTCATTTTTCCACTCTTTATTTCTGACATGTTGTTCCTGAGTTGTAGTAATGACAAATTCAGGTTGAATAGACATGATTTCAGTATAAAGTCATCCTAAAATAACTGTAGGAGTTTTGAGTTTTAGGGCTGTTGGTGTAAATACACGACTTTGGAGGGAGTGCAATATAAGCCAGTGGTGCCTCTCTTTGGACCGTGGAAATGC
Organism: Diadema antillarum; assembly: GCF_040938485.1. Lineage (NCBI taxonomy): Eukaryota > Metazoa > Echinodermata > Echinoidea > Diadematoida > Diadematidae > Diadema > Diadema antillarum. The sequence continues at coordinate 183,387 of NW_027272541.1, read as the reverse complement.
CGCGGCCATGCAAGCTGTGTGTCTGGTTGTGATCAATTATAGATTGTCATGATATTAGCCTTGCTGTGCAGGGCTTCAGTTCAAGTAATCATGCTTTAGTTATGCACTCCACCCATAGAAAAATGAGAGTTCACACTTGCCAGCAAGAACAGGCATTTGCAGCACTCTGAGTGAAGATGCAGACCGCACTTTTAGTATAAAAATCAATCAAGCTATGAAGCCTCAAAGTAGCATATTTCCAGTCTGTTTTTTTTTTTTTAATCCATCATCCAGCAGTATGTTTCATCAATATCATCATTTCATTACTGGAAGAAGAAAAAGCTGTAATAACTTTTGAAATTATGAATTTTATTTCATTTTTATTCTTTTGTAGATTCAGGCTTAAAGGGAATAATGAAATTTTCATTCTATATAAAAGGCATCGTGCCCTATAGGGACTATATTTCCAGACTAATATGCAGACACTTTAAAGGAGGTAATATAAAAGTACTGCTGAGGCATGCACCATGGGAAGAAGAGGAGGGAAGGGATGGGATATATATTATATGTGTGCTTGTGTGCGTGTATAGGTCTATGTGTGTGTTGTAGATATATTATTACTGTGAGTTAGTGACAGATCCCTGTGTAGAGAGATATAGAGATATAGATTGAAAGATAAAGGGATATATAGATTTTGAGAGATAGTTAGATAGATTGTGAGAGATAGGGATATATAAATTGTGAGAGATATGGAGATATAGATTGTGAGAGATAAGGAGATATAGATTGCTAGAGATAGGGAAATATAGATTGTGAGAGATAGGGATATATAGATTGTGAGAGATAGGGATATATAGATTGTGAGAGATAGGGAATGAAGAGATACGAGGAGTTTAGAAAAGGAAAAGTAGGATAGATGATGTAATGGTGTGTGTCTGTATCTGTTTTCTTGTCTGTGTGTGTGTTTGTGTGTGTATTTGTGTGTGTATTGTGATGAAAGTTACTGAAAAATCAAACATATAAAGAGAGAGATATAGACATATAGAAAGATATAGAAAATAAGAGACATGTATACAGATGGCAACAGAAAGAGAGAGGAAATAGATAGGCCTACAAGGAGCTTTAATAGAAAAGGGAAGGTAGGAAAGAGGATGGGGTTATTTGAGTCTGTGTCTGTTTTCATGTGTGTGTGTGTGTGTGTGTGTGTGTGTGATGAAAGTAACTGAAAAACAGACATAGAAAGAGAGAGAGAGATGTGAAAAGATATAGAAAGATACAGAATAGGAGAGAGCAAGATACAGACAGATGAATAAAGGTGAGAGAAAAGAGAAAGATCCAAATAAAAGAGACACAAGGAACTTAAAATATTGGATGTAGGGTAGAGAATGTGACTTTGTGTGTATTATGATTCTGTTTTCATGTCAGTTTGCATTTGTGTGTGTACTTACATAGAATATGTGTGGTACTATGAGTAAATGAGGGCTGTGATCATCTTTATATCAATGTGCATGAGGAGTGTCAAGTAAAATAGTAGGAAGCAGTTGAAGTTTCCTACAATTCAGTTTGTGTAAGTAATATATTTGTATGAAATCCATTGAATCGGGGACACACACAAATAATTATATATATTGTATATATATGGGTCGTGACGCGAGAAAAGGGCCCTTAGCGCTGCTGTGCACAAACACCATAAAACGGGGAGGAAGTTTGACAAAGCAATACGCGCAAAACTTAGATCAGCTAGGTAACTGCGCGGACATGCAAAGACGCATCAAAAAGTGGCAGGATTTAGACAAAACATGTTTTTTTAAATGGCATAATTGGGACATGTAGGAGTTGAATTTCAGAAAATGGTTTGTATATGAAGAGTTTGTTTGCAAAAACCTATAAGTCCATTTTTGAAGATTTTGAAGTATGGTCTCTGTCATAAAGTACAAAATAATACTTTTAAATGATATATTGGTCACTACATATAAAGGTACATTTTTGAAGTTATAGTCAAAAGAAGCAAAAATTTTCTTATTATTCTCTTTATTTTTCTTGACCTTTAATCGCAAATATCTCCATTTGGCAAATATGGACTTATCGGTTTTTGCGAACAAACTCTTCATATCTAAATACGTCGAGTTCATTTTGCAGTGTGGTGGTAAAAACTTATTTTTGGTATTATATGCCCTAAGGGCCCTTTTCTTGCGTCACGGCCCATACATATTATATCATATGTATAATTCAGAGAGAGAGAGATTGAAGAATGGGAAAAAAGAGATATGTGTAGTGGGAGATGGGGAGAGGGAGTGAGATAGCACAGAGGATTGGAGTAAGAAGAGAGGAATTTGTGGAGCAGACTTTAGTTCTCTCGCACAAGTTTAAGCAAATAAGGCCAGCCGTTGATTGCTCTCCAGTTTCACCCAGATATTTGTGACCTCTAGTGTGCCAGATCGGGCACCAAAGTCAAACATTTCTCTACCCGAGCCTTTATAGAAAGAGATTTCTTTGTTAAAGGAAGGAACACCCTTGTCCAGGTCAACCCTCCCTCCCCCCTTTTTTATTCTTGAAGGGAGACCCAAAGTTAGATTGATGTCCACCATCAGAAGTTTATGTGACAACTACAATGTCAAGGTCACAGTGCTTTCTTCCGCTTTCATGCAGACGTAGAAATTTAGGCCAGTGACATACATATGAAGATAAAGACTGAGAATTGAATTGACTTTACCTTCTTCAAGTACAAAGTTTTTTATTTCTCATGTTAAAGGGATGGTACAGTATTGGTGGAGATGAGAATTGGGCTTTTAACTTTTTGCGAGATACCAAGAAAACACTTATGATATAGTACAGAGCATACCATTTTAAGAGGAATTCAAAGTTTATTTGATGAAAATCAGGTTTGGAATGACTGAAACATCCAAAAACAAAGTAAAACAAAGCAATAGTAATCAAATGTCATGTCCCTAGCGCTCGATGGAGACGGACGTGTCGCCATAGCCCTCTTGGTTCTGCAGCCACCGCCCCAATCCCTCACCACCACTCCATGGCTTATTTTCTGACTCTTCCTGCATAATTTTCAGCTCCAGCTCCAGAACAACTTTGCTTTTAACCTGCTGTAACGAACCTTTTGGAACTTAAGCGGTGAAATTCATTAAAACTCGGAATTTGTTTGAAATTTGTGAACGCACAACATCAGCCCAAATGGCGACCCGCCTTACTCGAGCTGCCAGCAAAGACCGGTCTGTTCCCACCCAACACCCTCCGCAACCCAGCCGTGCCGACGCAAGCCAGTCTCACTCAAGGAGCGATGATGGCGCATCTAGTGACCTGACTTTGGCGGACATACAACAAAGTATAACTCGTTCTTCATCTACAGTATGTGCAAAGCTTGATACTCTTTCGCAAGAGGTCGCTTCAATTAACGCCAAACTGTCAGAACTAGAAGACTCCGTAACCATGAACTCTGACAAGATAATCGAGATTGAGAGCAAGAAGCTTCCAGAAATGGAAAGCAAGATGGCAGCCGAAATTACCAAACTCCAAAATAAGCTCACGGCAATGGAGATTTACTGCCGTCGCGCAAACCTGCTCTTTTACGGAGTGAAGGAAACGCCAAACGAAAATGTTGAGCGCACACTTCGCGACACGTTTTGCTACTTCGGGATAAGCGCAGACGATGCCGCCAATATTGCCCTCGTGAACGTTCACCGGCTCCCCCGGCGCGACAACGCCAACGCTGCTTCCGGCCAGACCAATGGAGCCCCATCTCGAGACCCTGTTCCGCGAGCCATAATTGCAAAGTTTGTCTATATCCGCGACAGGAACCGTGTTCTTGAATCGTTCGACCAGCGCCAGCGCCAAACAAGTCAGCCGCGAGCCAGCACCGGCCCCGTTCAGGAATCCAAACGGATCACGGTCCGCACGGATCTGCCCCCTGCCCTCAAAGCCAGGAGAAGCCTTCTCGCGAAAACAGCCTACGACCTCAGAAAGCAAAAAAACGCTTCTACCAAGATATACCTAGCTGGCACAGAAGTTCTCCTTAAATGGAAAGTGAAAGGCTCCGCGACTTGGAACCTGTACCGTGACTGAATCTGTAAGTCGCGAGTCTCGTGTTATCTTCAGCTCCTATGTGCACCTTTAAGTTAGACAATCTCTTGCGACTTGATTGGTAAGCAAGTACCCAAGTTGTTATCGTTTACATTAGTGTTTCTTCCTTGTTAACTTACCCAGCCATTGCTATGAATGCTGAATAACAATTCCAAATCTTCTGCCAACTACGTAAATTTAGTCTGACTTGTAACATCACTCCCAAATCTTTAAAAGGAAGTCTTGCCCAAATGGGTACCATGAGTGTTGATGACTTGTTCTTTTTCCCTTCCATTTTTGTCATTTATATTAGAGAAACATTACACTTAACTATCATACTAAGTGTATAAGGCCGAAGCCACGGCTCAGACAGTAATTCGGTTGAAATGAATTTTGAAGTATAAACCTACACTGTGGTTGTATTTTAACAGTGCGCTCATTATACGCTCATGTGATTGAATAGCAATGATATACTGTTCAACAACAAATTTGCTTTTTATACTGACAGGAAGAAAGTGTCTTCCTCATTTTTCCCACATCTTTTCTAATATTCAGCAATTGCAAAAGAAAAAAAAATTGCAAAACGTCATATGCCTTCTTTTGTAGTCATTGACTACTATATCCGACATGAAAAAAGAAATGCAAAACGTCATACGCTTTCTTTTGTAGTCATTGACTACTATATCTGACATGAAATAGTTCAGTTCGTGTACTTCGTTAAGAATTAATTAAACATATCCTCTGTCTTTTTTATTTCACAACTTCATGAAAATGATAATATCATTTCATATGCAATGAGAAAAGACGTAGATTGCAATGACGTTCATATTTTGACTGCAAAGGGTTTTTTTTTTTTTTTTTTCAAGGGTGGGGGAGGGAGGGGGTGGCTGCGGGTAATATCTGGAGAAAACGGTTTATAGAAGACATGTATGTAAGCAATTTCTTTCTGATTATGTATTTTTCTGTGTGCTTCGAGTACGCACACGACACAGTGTTTGATCTTCGTTTCTACTTTGATGTTGTTTTGTGCTCAGTAGTGCTTGCTTTTTGCCTTGACATACATTCCTTGTACGCTACACCAAAATCGATCTCACCTGTGCGAACCAACAAATTGATTTTTCACAATTGTGCCAAGTGCATACTTATGAACGTACGTATAGCCACATGTATGTTAAGATCTAAACAGAGAACTGGTTTGTTATTTTCATTATGTAAAGTACCAGTACTTAGTATACCTGTCTATATTGCTATTTTCACGCACACTGTGCTGTCTCTCTTAACGAAATTCACAAAAATTTACATAACAGTGTTAATGAACTTCCTATTGCGTATGCAAAAATGTGTTATGCCGGTGCTCTCCACAGCTACCAACTTGTCAGCTTTCAGTAATCTGCCATCCTTGTGTATGCAAAAACGTGTTATTCCGGTGTCTTTGACCGCTCAAACCAACTTACTACCTGTTCTCAACTATTTGTTATTGTATTTGCAGAGATGTATTACCACGGTGCTTCCGACTCCTCTCAGAAATTTGTTATTAATGTTTATGCAAAAATGTGTCACCCTGGTGTATCTGACTCCTCTATGTAAGTTGCCACCTACCCTGAGCAAACTGTTATCCTTGTGTTTACACAAATGTGTTTCTACGGTGTTTTCGACCACCCCCAATAATTTATTGTCTGTTTGCCTTTGCAATTACCTCTCTGAACTGTTCAGTGCAATTGTGCCCTCCTGTAGACTAGTAACAACCACATTCCCTACGCATTATGCTCACGCAGATACCGTTGAATTTCTGACATGCCTTGTTTTGCGTACGGAAACTGAACATTCCTTAACCGTCTATTATCAGGGTAAATGTTCTTTCACCTATTTTCCTTTAAAATCCAACAGCAGATGTATTTTTGAGCACCTATTTTCTGTTAACAGCCTATCTTTATATTCACCTATTCTGTATCATGCACAATGATGAATCCAAATACCACTGTTAACTCGAACGCCGCTGCTGTTAGCATGCTTTATCCTCAGTCACCTGCTGATATGACACCAGTAATCTCAGTAAACAGCGAAGAGGGCGAAGATTCCGACATCGTCACTTTCTTAAATATGCAGACTTCTGAATTGAGACTAGATTTCGACTGTAACGATGCCGCAGTCCAAAATGTATTCACTCACTATCACACAGAGGATGAACTTCTTTCACTCACTCATAATGACGTAACTCAACTTTTTATTTCACATTTTAATATCAGAAGCTTAGATAAAAACTTCGATCAATTTCTTTCTCTTGTGAGCACGTTGAAAACTGAATATAATATTATCGGGCTCAGTGAAACTTGGTTAAAGGAGACATCACCCTCTTCGCTGCTTACAATAGACGGCTTTAGACTCATAACAAATAATAGAACATGGAAGAAAGGAGGAGGAGTCGGATTTTATGTGTCACAGAAATTAGATTGTGTTTTTTTGGAAAAATATAGCGTGATGTCAGAAGTTTTTGAGAGTGTATTTATTGAGGTCAAAACCTTGAATAAAGGTAATATTATAATTGGGGAGATTTATCGACCACCCAGCTCAAACCCTGCTGAATTTTTAGAGTTATTTTGCGACCTTATTTCAAGCAGTTATTTTGATAGTAAGACATGTTTTGTCATGGGTGACTTTAACCTCAATCTTCTTAATTACAACGATAATCTTATGTGCGCAGATTTTCTGAACCTTATGTTGTCGAAATCATTTATTCCCCTTACAAGAAAACCGACTCGAATAACTGATGATGTATCTACTCTTATTGATAACATTTTTGTAAATGATTTATTTTCTGACATCACATCTGGCATAATAGTTTCTGACGTCACTGATCATTTTCCAATCTATGCCCTTGTATCAAATTTTATGACTACTAATGTTTCTCATACCCACAATCCGGGCATTCGTGTAATGTCTGAATCTAACCTTAATAAACTTAGGGAGAAATTAAGTTCAGAAGATTGGTCCACTGTATACTCTCAAAGCGATACTGATTTAGCATTTGAAAATTTTACGAATATTTTGACCACTAACTATGAATCTAGTGTTCCTCTTCAAAGGCCTCACCATTCAAATTACAAAAAAGTACCTCGACAACCATGGGTAACAAAATCTCTACTCAGGTCCATTAACCGCAAGAATAGTCTTTTTCATAAATATCGCAAAGATCCATGCCCTCGAAATAAATCAAGATATACTCGATATCGGAATATATTGACATCCTTAATACGTGTTGCTAAGCGGAATTATTTTTCGCGACAGTTTGTTAAATATAAACATGATGTGAAGAGTACGTGGAAGGTGATTAACGAGACACTCAAATACAAAACCAATACTGATCTTCCCAAATATATTTTGGCGGACGGCCGGCAGATTAACGATCCGGTTAGCATGGCGGAATCTTTTAATAATTATTTCGCAAGTCTTGGTCCACATCTTGCCAGTAAAATCCCGAAATCCTCAACTGAATATCATAGATACTTAGGTAATAGGAATCCTCAATCAATATTTTTCGAACCTATTGTTAAAGAAGAAATTGTTGATATCGTCAAGAATCTAAACGATAAAAAAAGTTCAGGATATGATGGAATTACAAATTTTCTTTTAAAAAATGTTCTGAATCAAATCATTTCTCCTTTAACATACATTTTTAATCAATCTCTACTTAATGGTAAAGTCCCCAATAAAATGAAAGTTGCAAAAGTTGTCCCTATCTTTAAGAAGGGACAGAAAGATTTGGTGAATAATTACCGACCAATATCTCTATTGACTTCGATCTCTAAAATCCTTGAAAGGTTAGTTTACACGCGATTATTGAAATTTCTCACAAATCATAATATTTTATCAGATTCTCAGTTTGGTTTCAGAAAACATTATAATACAACCCATGCTTTACTCACTTTTATAGACAAGGTAGCTCATGCTATAGATAATTTTGAGCATACAATTGGAGTTTTTCTTGATTTCTCTAAAGCTTTTGATACGATAGATCACGAAATTTTATTTTCTAAACTGTATCATTATGGAATTCGCGGGCCACCTCTCGAATGGTTTAAGAGTTACTTAACTGATAGAAAGCAATTTGTTAACATTAACGGCTATGATTCGCAGTTAAAACTTATCTCATGTGGAGTCCCACAGGGCTCCCTCTTGGGCCCACTTTTATTTATTTTATACATAAATGACCTTCAAAAATCATCGCCAATTTTATCATTTATTTGTTTTGCTGATGACACAAGTTTGTTTTGTTCTCATCGAGACCCTAATACATTAATTGATATGATGAATATTGAGCTTAGGTCTGTGCAATCCTGGATTTATGCCAACAAATTATCCCTGAATATAGAAAAAACTTATTATATGGTATTCAGTAATTCTTTGAATGTTGTCCCACATGAGATCAAAATAAATGATATATGTTTAACGCAGGTCAATAACGCGAAGTTTTTAGGGCTCTGGATTGACCGAGAATTATCCTGGAAAACTCATATTAATTTTGTAAGTAAAATTTTGTCCAGAAATATTGGAATTTTAAACAAGCTTAAACATTTGTTTCCTGATTATATTTTGCAGAGTATATATTCTTCTTTAATATCTCCACACTTTAATTATGGAATTTTGGCGTGGGGAAACGCAATCAATTTACTATTAGATTCCCTTCTTCGCATTCAAAAGCGAGCAATAAGAATTATAAACCACGCCGGATATTTTGCTCATACCAACTGTTTTTTTCATCAAAACAGAATTCTGAAAATTCCAGACCTATTTTATTATAATCTTGGAATTTTCATGTATAAACTAACAACTAATGAATTACCATCCGTTTTTATTCACATGTTCAAAAGAAATCGCTCTATTCATTGCTACCCCACTCGTCAGAGTGACGCCTATCACCTTCCCCGTACTCGCACTATTTTTGCAAAGAAAACAATTATGTTTACTGGACCCAGATACTGGAATGACCTCCCTCAAGATATTACTTCTTCCTTATCCTTATTCACCTTCAAACGCAAACTAAAACGGCTATTACTTAGTGGATACACACTACCCGGCTCTTAGCAACATTCTCTTTTTTAATACCCCCAGTCTTTTGTCTTTGTCTGCAGCTCCAAGTTACTTCACGATACCGTTATAGCACTTTGTGTGTGTGTGTGTGTAAACACGGCGAAATATGTACAGTCTCGTTTAAGCGATACTAAAGTATTCATGTGGTTCGTTAGTTCGTTTTTAATACTGATTTTGCACTGGTACAATTTAAGTTGGTCGAGATAAACATGTCCGTTCTCCGTATAATTTCACGCCTATAAATTCGGGAACCTACAGTTTTTACAAGCGTCATTGCTTTTATGTAGGCCCCATCATATTTCTGACATTTATTTGTGATATCCTCAGATGAAAATGACCATTTATATTTGTGTGTAATGTTAGTTTGTCTTTTTTTCTTCAAACATAAGATATGGTTGTATATGTTTTGTACTTTTGTTTTATTGTCAATCATTTTGTGATCCCATCACTGAGAAATGGAAATATGAAATAAACTTGAAACTTGAAACTTGAAAACTTGAAAGTGTGGGTCCCACACTTTATTAGAATTGCTCTTTTTTGGATATCTCAGCCATTTCAAAACCAATTTTCATCAAATAAACTTTGAATTCCTCATAGAATTACATGCTCTTTCATATTTCATAAGAGGTTTCTCATTATCTCACCAAAAGATGTTAGAAACCTGAAATTAGGTCTCAACCTAAACTATACGATCCCTTTAATGCATTTTTTTAAAATAATAAAGGCATCATGTATGGTAACAGCATTATTCTGTGGGATATTATACTCTGTCATTTTTATGTTTGTATCTATCCATCAGTTAGATGAAATAGAACCGCATACTATCTAGTAAGATTTTACCTATAGTATCATTGAGTAGTTTTCCCATTAGTGAAGTGTGTTTGATATATCAGGGGGGTGTTTAGTTTTCATCTTCTCCTATTTTGACCATTCATCAAAGAGTAAAGGTTGATTTGTGTGTGTGTGTGTGTGTGTGTGTGTGTGTTTGTACCATTGCCCTCCTGTATTGTCACAAACTGTTGTAGACCTCCTGAACATCCAGCGATGGCATCAACGAAATTTTGAAAATTCATAACTTTTACGGATCCTCTGAATTTACTCAAACTTTACTAATGTTTTCTAATAGTATTGGTCCATTCACTCAATTCACACATATATTTCAGAAAGTTTTCCTTCAATTATCATTGTTCTGGAGAAGATAAAAGAAAGGATGTTAATCATAGAGGCAATAGAGATGACTTCTATTTTGGTGCAAAATGATAGGTCATTTGCACAAGATTTCATTTCATTTATTTCATTTATTTGTTTCCATATCCATATAGTACCAAAAAATTTGCAAAATAGGGTAATCCATTTGCACAAGAAGGTGAAGTGTCGTGAAGATATGTAGCGTATCACACAAGGTGCTGAGCATATTTAACACAATCCGGTGTGTGCAATGGGTGTCTGGAAAAGCCCAATAAATCTTAAGCGCATGTTGTATAGCATCATGAGAGTATAGCCGGCGGATTAGGTTCAACAAACATCGACGCCAGATCTCTGAAAACACAGCTGGCCAAAGAGGTGCACGATTTCCTTCCTCCTCTTGCCCTTTCCTTCCTTCTGCAAGTCGTCCATCCCTCCCCCGCCATTTCCTTTTTCCCCAGGTATATATCCTTTGCAAAGAGCAGTGACTCCACGAAGACATCCTAGACCATTTTTCTCGTGGGCAGAGAAATAACGTAATTGCAATGCCAAATTACAATTATGCCCTATTCTAATATAGAATTATTGTCGGTACACATGACCAAAGAAGGCTTTGCGGATTCTGCAGTTTTGCATTTCAGAGTGAGGAGAGGAGGTGCGACTTCATTCTGGTTACCCGTCAATCACTTTTGAACAGAGCTTGTGATGTCATACGAGCGGTAAATTTGAATTTCTCTTTTTGCTCTTCGGCTGGATTCAGTAGTAGTAGTAGTAGTAGTAGTAGTAGTAGTAGTAGTAGTAGTAGTAGTAGTAGTAGTAATAATGATAATAATAGTAGTAGCAGGAGCAGATCCAGGAATTCCGCAAAGGGGGGGGGGAGGGGGGACGCAAACAATATTTCTGGTGCTACTTTCGGGTTTCATCTCATTTTTTGGTTTTTATATCTTTTGTTTTAACAACAAATAAAGAGAGGGCGCGCGCCTAGTGTGCCCCCCTCTGGATCTGCCGCTGAGTAGTAGTAGTAGTATTTTATATACGAGTAGACTCTTTTTACTGATGGCATTATTGCTTATTGTGTTCATCCTTTCATTCGCAAAGATGAAGGTAAAAAGGTTTCTATGCACAAATTTAATGTTCATACACATTGTATTAAAATCTGATGATGGTCAAAAGGGAAACCTTACATGTGTATCTCAATTATATCAGTTTCCTTGTCTGGAGATGTAGGCTTGGGCAAGACTTACCTTTTTTTCTCCGCCAAGGAGGTTATGTCTTTGCCAGCATTAGTTTGTTTGTTTGTCTTTCTGTCCGTTCTGTCCGCAATGTAACTTTTAAAAGATAAGGAACTTAATTGGATGAAACTCTCCGGAAAAGTTGATAATGATGCAGGGAAAAGAGGATTAAACTTACGTAGTGATCTTGAACGCTGTCTGGACCCACGAATTCGTTTGAATTATTTTGAAGGATTCCTTATCAACAAACTAAGAATTTCAATGCACATACGCATTATGCTGAGCGAGCGCTCAAAGTGCAGTAAGATGCAACAGTACATACACTAGAAAGGATTCTATATCATTGGGAAATAGGGCCATCTCTATGGCATACCTTATACATGTGTCCATGTTTATGAGCTCCTTGGTAGAGGTCTGTTCTCTCCGAGTGCTTTTCTAGCACTCTTGCTGCTATTAACACTGATGGTTGTGAGGGAACACCTTAGAGCTAATTGATGCATGGGGGCCTTTTGAGACCACAGAACACAATTATTATTCATGACTTGAAAAGAGCCTCGCCTGTATACCACTCATACTGAATGATTCAGTTGGTGACATCGACCAATGAAATTGCTAGATTCACCCATCGGCCTCCCGTGAATGAGAAACATATTTGCATGAGCTTCTTTGGACAGCACTCTGCTCATTGGCTGCAATTTTCGCTTCCAAGCACTGCTAGCAAAATTCGGTAATTCAGAGGTGCCAGTTGAGAAATTTGGAGAGATCTTTTTAGCCTGTCTTGCTCACAGATTAACTAGTCTCATTTAATGACCCTCTGCTTATTTCTCTTGAAATCTTCATAGTTGGAGTGCCTTTTACAAAGGCTAGACAAGAAATTGAGCTTGGGATCTTTATTTTGTAAAACTATCCTACACGTCAGCTGTCATGACATTGTCTTTATCATATGCCAATAAAGTTTTAAAAAAATCACAACTGTCAGACCTATGGACTAATACATGTGTGCATTTTTACCTGGATCACCGTGGATTTTTTCTTCATTGTAATATTAGTTCAGTTCAGTTCAGTTCAGTTTCAATTCACAGTTATCACATTTTTGACACACAGTTATCACACTGTAGACATTTACAGTTATAAATCACATTTTAAACATTTACCATTTTCTTCAAAGAAATCATATCTATTGAGTAGCATTGAGGTGTTGGGATATTTAAGAAAATATGTCAAATGTGAGCTAGAATCCTGCACGATTTTGACTGGGAAAGGGAAATTGTTCATTGAATGTGCTTGTAGGTATTCAGTGAATGAGGCATCAAAATAAAAGGGGTGGAAGTCTCAGTTGTTGTTGTTGTTTTTTTATGTGATCATACATCTTCATTCTTTGCAGGAATTCATAAGGGCTCTCTTTTGTAGTAAATAATCATTGACAAATGTTATAAAGCAAAATCACACTCAAATTTCAAGTTGAATACTTTTATTTACACTGAGATTTTTATATGTTATAAGATTCATAATAGAGTTTATAGTTTATGATGATTTTAATACTTAGAGTTTAGTATTCAGAGGTAAGTAGTTCATAGATGTTAATACTAATAAGAGTTTGATATGTAAAACATAATACTTAGACTTTGAATAGTATAGTTCAGTACTATAAAAGTTGATTCTTAGAGTGTGATAGATACTTAGAGTTTCATTCTTAGAGCTTAATACTTAGTTTGATATTTATAAGTGTTTAATACTGAGAGTTTAATTCTTACAGTTTAGTACTTTAGATTCCATAAATTTAAAGGTCAAGTTTACCTTTGGGAGCAGTGATTTCAAAAATGTTCAAGATAGCACATTTGATGCATATGTGCAGGTCTGTTATATCACAAAACATCCTACTATATAAAATTTTCACAATAAAGCCTAAAATATAAGGAGATATCAGCATTTTTCTCAATAAACCATAACTGTAGATGGTTTAGTTTGGAAGCATTCTTATTATAATTATCGTTCACATTTTGTGTATTTAACCATACTTAACATCGTTTGTATGGATTCAAATTTTTACAGTACTTGTTTCTATCCCTAGCTCACATTTTAGAACTATTTTAAAGCACTAATGCTGGGTGTTTGTTTCATCTGCAAATGGTAAATTATGCCTTTAATATGTCACATGTCCAGTTCTGATAAAACTACTTCCATCCTGACTTTACCCTATTCATTAAAACCAACTTTTTGAAATGGATTAGAATTATCCATACCGTCTCAATAAATGAATTAAAATTCATTATCCCCCCCCCCCATTTCTTAACCAGCTAGAGTCATTTGATTCTTGTACAGACAATGAGTAATACCAAAGTGTTAGCCGAGTAAACAATCTTGAACTGTCTGAACTTAGCTCACTGATATCCTTCTACTAGTGGCCATCTCAAGGTGAACATACAAAACTGTTTGTTTCCCATACAAATATATTCTTGTCTGAGGGTCACAGCTCTCCACTGCTTCATGCGATATAACTTTTTTTTTTCTTTTTTAATGGTCACACTGAGAAACTGGTGTGTGCTTTATTGTTCTTAAAGGACAAGTTCACCTTCATAAACATAAGGATTGAGAAAATGCAACAATATTAGTAGAACACATCAGTGAAAGTTTGAGGAAAATTGGACAATCGATGCAGAAGTTACGAATTTTTTAAATTTTTGTGTTGGAACCGCTGGATGAGGAGACTACTACAGCTTGTGAGTCATATGCGTACAACAGTATAAAGAAAATGTAAAAGAAAATTCAACATATTTTCACTTTTTTCGCATAATAAAAGAGCACTTGACTTGCCTCTTTCTAAAGGCAGGGGGAATAATATTACCCATAACATTTGTCGGTAACGAGTCAGGGGAATGTGTACTTTTTTTCAAAAGATGGAATTTTGTGAAATTCTCTTTATATTTTCCTTATATTGTTGTACGCATGTGACATCTAAGTTATTCATACACTGCAGTAGTCTTCTCATCCAGCGGGTCCTGCACAAAAACTTTAAAAATTCATAACTTTTGAACGGATTGTCTGATTTTCCTCAAACTTTCAATGATGTGTTCTACTAATATTGCTACATTCTCTCAATCCTTATGTTTATGAAGGTGAACTTGTCCTTTAATGTATTGGTGAAGTCACATGATGAACAATTGTATGCTTATGGCTAGCTGGTGGGCAGCCGCAATAACTTTTTAAAGGGGAAGGCTAGTAGCTGATCAGTGGGAATCAGTGGAAATGCTGGGAGATGATTGTTCCAATCCTTATGGGATTCATTCAAGAGTTCATTGTATATCTATTGTTGTGTGAAAATGATTTGCTTCAGAACGGTCTCATATTCAAGTAATGTGCAGATTAATGCTCCGTCACTGACCAGGGACGCTAACCTGGAAGCATTAAACTGCACATTACTTGAATATGAGACCATTCTGAAGCAAATCATTTTCACACAACAATATACAATGAACTCTTGAATGAATCCCATAAGGATTGGAACAATCATCTCCCAGCATTTCCACTGATTCCCACTGATCAGTTACTAGCCTTCCCCTTTAAAGATATTATTCAAAGAACAAACAAACAAACATATATTTATGAGATGTTGATGTCTAAACCTGTGAATGATATCAACATTTCAAGTAATAACTTCATTTTATTTTTATTTTTTTGCCCCTAAAACTGTCCTTAGCAGAAGTTTGTGCAGGGAATGATTTGCCTGCAATTTATGTACTATGCATTTTGGATATGACAGCGTACAAAATTACATTTGTGTAGCAATTTCATTACGTACTATTGTGATACTATTTTGGTCAAAATGTATGTCCAGTGCTTAATATTGCAAAAGCAATAGATCATTTTAGTCATTAACCCGTTAATCCGTTGAGGACGGACTGACTTTGCTACAGCACGCATTTCCCATAGACACCTGCCCGAGTATACTCGGGACTCATCCTCAATGGTCAATGCATGTTTTATTTGCACAAGTTGCCCTTAGTGACCTCAAAGCTTGCTGGAGGCTTGCCCTACGTAGCAACAACTAAGTGAATTCCTGGTAAGGAACTTAGTGGGAGGACACAGGTGAATGAAATGCTCCATTACTGGTCTGTAGAAAAACAAACATCCATTAAAGGACAAGTTCACCTTCATAAACATAAGGATTGAGAAAATGCAACAATATTAGTAGAACACATCAGTGAAAGTTTGAGGAAAATTGGACAATCGATGCAAAAGTTATGAATTTTTTTAATTCTTGTGTTGGAACCGCTGGATGAGGAGACTACTACAGCTTGTGAGTCATATGCGTACAACAGTATAAAGAAAATGTAAAAGAAAATTCAACATATTTTCACTTTTTTCGCATAATAAAAGAGCACTTGACTTGCCTCTTTCTAAAGGCAGGGGGAATAATATTACCCATAACATCTGTTGGTAAAGAGTCAGGGGAATGTGTACTTTTTTCAAAAGATGGAATTTTGTGAAATTCTGTTTATATTTTTCTTATATTGTTGTACGCATGTGACATCTAAGTTATTCATACACTGCAGTAGCAGCGGTTACTGCACAAAAACTTCAAAAATTCATAACTTTTGAACGGATTGTCTGATCTTCCTCAAACTTTCAATGGTGTGTTCTACTAATATTGCCACATTCTCTCAATCCTTATGTTTATGAAGGTGAACTTGTCCTTTAATTGTATTACATTACACAAACAGTCTATTTCAAAAAGGTAGATTATTCTCTGGGGTGTATGTGTTCCGTGAATAAAATTGTATGCTTGATTTGTATTATGAGCATCAGTTGAGAGGAAAAAAAAACGAAGAGTACTTCTTGCAAAATCACTTTTGTTATTGATTTCTCTGAAAGTAATGTTTAGATGCCTTAAACTAATTGCTACTCATGATTGTGAAATGTTAGGGGTAGATAGATTTCCATGATACTTTCTCAAATTTGAATTTCAGGGATAACTGGGATTATGTCAATCTCAGTAATTATTATTGGAAATTTGTGGCATTTTTGCATGCCGCTCTCATGGTTATATTTTGTCAAATGCAAAGACAAAAGTGATTCAAAGTTCATAGCCTTGATGATTGGATTTTTATCTAACTAGTACGTCGACAACTGAAAGAGAAGTCAGCAGAGACAAAGCTGTGTTGTAATAGTGGAGATTTGACAAATGGCTCGCTTGCTGTCATTCATCATGGAAACATTGAGAATTGCCTTGGAAGTGGGTCTGGAAGTGTCAGACTATGCCTGTGCAAAGTGGGAGTGAGGAGAGATATGCGTGACTCACACGCATGCTGGCTACCAGCCTGTGTGTGTGCGCAGCGCAGATCTGACTCACTTTATTGGGACAAGCACTTCAACCAGTTCTCCTCGCGAATTGATCATGATTGTTTAATTTCGCACGGAATTAAGGCCAACAACCTGTCCTTAACGAGCTTGAATGCGCTCGCTTTTTTTTTTCTGTCTCCTGTTTTTTCTTCTTCTTGAGAAAAGGCAAAGTGGCAGATGGCCAGGTCGATCTCTATCCAAATTCCTGCTCGCTTGTTGGTTTTTCTGCATCCTTGGAGGAAGTGATAGTCCTCATTTGAAAATCATTGCGTGCCCGCTTCTGATTATCCAATGCCGTGTTGATTTGTGAGTGAAAGTGCATGAGTTGTCTCACGGCAGGCTACAAAATGTGTTACTCACTCTAGCAACATTGCAACCCGGTTAGTATTTAATTAAATTCAATGAAGGTTTTCCATTATTTTGCAAGAGAATCCAAAGTTTTACCTCTCCTCTTCTTCCCCATAGACATGCATTGCAGACACAGAAAGAGAAGCCCCACCCAAATTTTCGTAGCCTTTACCTTTTGGCAGATTAAAAGATGAGGAAGGTGAAATGAGGACAAGAAAATGTGGGAAAAGAAAGAAACTTCTTCAAATATTGGTCCCAGTCTTTTTTTTTTTCCCATTTCTCTTTTCATATTTGTTTCTGCTGTTGAATAATCGGCAGGACAGAATAGTCTTGCATCAGTCCTTTCTTGTAATAGCCCCCCCCCCCCCCATCATTGTCGATTTACTCTTTTTTCTTTTTCTCTTTTTTTTTTTCTTGTCTGCCTTACATTTCTCACAGGCCTGGCCATTGTGCCGCAGTGTAAGGAAATAATTAGCTTAGTTTCCTATTTTGTCCGTGATTGTCGCATGAATGGCGAAAAAAACCGCGCAGTGATGGTCAGCCTTGGGTGATTATTCCCCGTGTTCTTGAAAAAGTGCACCGCTGCGTCGCACGGGCCGTGATGGTGAAATATTGTGAAATCTGTCATGCTTCCCATCTAGCCACCCCCTCATGCTGCACCCCTTTCTTCTATCATCCACTCCCCTTCCCCATTTTCATTTTTTCTTTTCCACTGCAGCTCAAAGTTTGTTTGTTTGTTTGTTTGTTTGTTTGTTTGTTTGTTTGTTTGTTTGTTTGTTTGTTTGTTTGTTTTTGATGAAGTACAGGAAACATGCATTTTTGCTTTGGTATCAAGTTTTGTAGGCCGAAACAGAAAGTATCAAGTTTTGTAGCTGTTAAAAAGTGGCAAGTGTCTGCGAGTAAGCCCTGACATTATTGTAGAAATGAGTTTCCAAAGTTTGCATATTGAATGGCTTTTTTTATTTCATTCATTCATTTTGATGGGTGTTTTCTTCTGGGCACATGCATTCTATACTTCATGCGGACAACAAGTATTACTTTTGTCTCTCTGCCATTTAATCTTCAGTTGCAATTAGAGAGATCGTAAAACAATTTTACAAGTAGTTCTTACAATATTGGTCTGTATGTTTGTTAGAAGATATTAGGATAGATTTAGATTTCCATATGTTTCAAGTATACTTGCATTGTTTCAAATCATTGAAATAACAGATGGTTCACTTAGAACAGGCTGGTCTTGCTATTACATGCATGACACCTGCCTGAATATACTAAGGACTAATGTTCAACAGGTTTATGCTCTCTTGTCTTGCCAATTAAAAAAGAAGAACTCCAAATCGAGCATGAAGCAGTCTTGGTGTGCATGAGTATAACGGTCTGCTGTCAACAGCAGGGCAAAGGGCATTTTGAGTTCAAAGACCTTTTGTAGTTCCTTCCTGTGAACAGATCAAGGCTAAGTCATATATCTGATTCATGAAACACTAGGTTTTTTTTTTAATTCAATCACTTACTGAACACAAAGACCACATTTGTTGCTTGCAAGCTTTTATATAAAAAAACAAGTGGATTTTTTTTCAATGGTTTTATTTATGATTTATTATTAATAAAAGTTATGATTTCCCATTTCTTATGATTCTTTTTCATTTGGTGTCAAATATCGAATGTTTTACTAATACAAAATAATTTCTAGTTGACTTGTGTGTATCTATTAATATGCAAAGCAATTGAATAACTTTTCTAACTGTTCTGATTTCAGGGTACAGAGTACCATTTTTTTAAAATTTCATATTCATTCATTTTCATTTTATTTATATTGATTTTCATTCTGAAATTGTTTTCCTATTTGGCACTGTGCTATTTTATCCCCATTTTTACTTCACCCTATGGAATTCCAAAAGAAAGGGGACTTTTTCTTTTTTTTAAAGGAAAATGATTGATTAAATGTGATATTGTATTCAGTTATAAATGATGAAAATGGGGAGGGTGGGGTCATGAATTGATTGAATGAAGAAAAAAAATGTAATTGAAGGCTGCTGGTGATCTGGAAAAGGAAAAACATGCACACATTAGGTCTAATGGATGGTTATTACTCTAACAATGGCAGAAGGAGAAAAGAGAACATTTTTCTCCCATTCGAGGCAGAATGGATTACCAGACAGACAAGAGCCTGTGATAGAATAGCGGAAAACGGGAGAATTTGCACGCATGGCCGAATGTCCAGTTACATCTGCAAAACAGACATTGATATGCAAATCATCTTGACCAGTCCAGGAGTGGTGGATTAGCCGGATGGACTGCGGGCAACCGGTTGGCCGTCCTTCGCCTGGGCTCTCTCGTTTGCCTGCCTCACTCTCTGGAGGCCCAAATTAATGTGGCATTGATGAAGCTGTGACGTACACTTCAGGAGAAAGGTCGTGTCATTGAGAAGCCGGTGTGCTTTTCATTTCTATGTCCTCATCCTGTCTCACATAGCACAATGTTACATCTTCACCCCCCCCCCCTCTGTTTTATCTTCTTTTTTTCCCCTTCTCTTCAATCTCCTTTTCCTTTTTTTTTCCTCTCTCCCTCGTCAATGTGAGATCTATTTTTTGCTCAGTCCATGAGGGTCTGGGGGTGGACGAACCGAAAGTCTCTGTTGTCCCCACGTGAGGACACGATGTGGCCAATGTCCAGTTTGAGTTGAGTGGACAGAGAGAACCTTGGGCCATTCTCTGTTTGGGATCAGAGTCCGTGCGGTATAGCCATTCGAGCATTTATCTATTTGGGACTTCTCTTTATAATAGTCGCCGGGGTCTGTTTCGCAATCGGTTCTTTGGAAGCTGTGAGGCATGCATTGATAGCTTTGAGAGGAACTTTTAAAAGAAAAGAAAAGAGCGTGAAGAGACTGGCCAAAAAGTGCTGGGATGGGCTCTTGGTGCCTAATTTTGGAGCAAATATGCAATGGTGGGGACATTATCAGAATGTTGAGCACTGCTGAGCTGTTTGTACTTTGCAAAATGTTTTTTCTTTGAAAGTTCTTCCACAGTTTTGAAGGAGATCTAACTCTCAAAGTGATTCACAAGTATTCACTAAGTAGTGGAGTAATTGGTGCTCTGGCTGCATTGTTGTAAAACTCTGGGGAAAAAATCAACACATCCTCGATCTGCAAATCTTCACTGAGTTTGTAGCAATTCAGATGAATTTTATACTGATATTTCTGTAAATGAGAAGAGGCTTGAATTACATCAAAAGTGTTTCAAACGCAGAACAGCCAATGTCCTGTGGCACCCGACATGATGCTTTGCTAGGAGACGAGTGACTTCTTAACTTCACCTGCTCATCAGACTTACTACAGCGAATGCTTTAGAACTTCCCAGAAAGAGGAGTGGAAACCAGTTCCATACTTGGATTCCTGGAATGTCTGCTGGAAATCTGTTGTGGTGGTGACTACGACGAATAGCAAGGACCAAAGTCGCGATATTTGCAGGTACTTGGCTACCTTATTCACCTGTAGATGAATGAAGTGTGGCGAAGTATCTTGTAAGACATTGATGCTCAGCCATCCAGCTTGTATTACCTTGTAAGTGCCGAAACGCATAAGTTCATCAGCCAGTTACCTCGTCGCAGTTGTCATATTCCTGTGTGCCAAGCAAGGACGTGAGAGTCAGCAAATTTTGTCATTGGAGTTTGTGTAACTACATCATTAGAAAAGTAAAATTGGGCAGCCATGTTTGAACAAGTCTTGGGGGCGCTGTCCAGTGTCCAGTTTGGCACATCTGCAGTCAACCTTTTTGGTAAGTTTATAATAGATTGCCAAAGATTTGCGCTTTTATCTTTCTTTTCCTTTAAGATGAAATCCATTTTGCAGAGATGTTTATTTTTCTTCTGAATCATACTATGCAAGACAGAAGAATTCTCTCAGAAATTGAAAATATAAAGAATATATGTTGCCATTGTGTCTCTTGAGTTCTGACAATCTGACAGGCTCCTATACCAGCTCATAATTACTGTAACCATAGCAACACCAAAATGCTAGTAGCTGATTGGATAGGTCACATGACTGTTGCCATGACAGCAGCATCTGTCTAAGATAACAGTGATAGTAGACATGATGTCTACTCTACTAATATGTAGCCCTGAACCTTTCTTTGTATGATTTTCATCAAAAAACAGTATTTCGACATGTTTGAAGGAATGAACTGTGCAGGTTGACCATGTATGATTTTTTTTTTCTTTCTGCATGTCCTTGTATATATATATATATATTTCTGTCTTTGTCTCACTGTCTGTCTACACACCTACATATATGTATTTTGCATACTCTTTCAAAACAATTTTAATGCTTTTTTTTCCTCCAGTTTGCTTCGAGAGCTTTTGTTTTTCTTTTCTTTATTTTCATGTTTGTCACTTTAGTGCTGATTTCAATCAAAGCAAATATTGTTTTTCTCTGTTTGTGAAAAGAACATTGAATTAGACATAGTGACATCCAGTATCAAAGGGATGGTACATTTTCAGTTTAGATGGGGCTTCAGAATTCCAATATTTTGTTGATGATTTTTTTTTTTAGATAGTGAAAAACATCTTATGAAATGTCAAAGGGCATATAATTCTAAGATTTGATGAAAATTTGTTTTGAAATGGCTAAGATATCCAAAACAAAGCAACCCTGATAAAAGGTGGGACCCCTCTTACATCAGATTGATTTGTTTTACTTTGTTTTTGGATACCTCAGTCATTTCATAAACAATTTTCATTAAATAAACTTCGAATTCCTCTTAGAATTATATGCTCTGTAACATTTCATAAAATGGTTTCTTCAAGTATCTCTCAAAAAGTTAAAAGCTGAATCCTCACCTCAAAGAAAGAGGTACACCATCCCTTATTTCTACACAAATTGCCCAGACTGTTCATGGCTTTTGCATGTAGTGTAAGAGCTTGTCACAGATTTTGGTGTATGTACACTCTTTCAGGCTGTGTGAAGGAAACAGAATGTTTGGTTCTCTCGACTCTCGGGCTGTTTTCACATGGTCGGGAAACGCAGCTGTGATGCTGAATTACAATTATGATTCCAATAAGAATAAGAATTATTGTCTGTACACATGGCCAAGGAATACTTTGTGGATTCCTTAGTTCTGAATTTCAGAGCGAGGAGAGGAGGTATGCGTTCTTTTTGAGTTCTCTTCAATCACTCTTGAGTCATAAGGAGCATGATTTTTTTCTGCAGAAGTGGTTGAAAGATCACCATAAGCTGCCTCCCCCCCCCAAAAAAAAAAAAAAAATGAATAAATAAATAAATAGATAAATAAATAAAATTGATATGGAGTTCAATCTGTACACATAGGAGTTTTATTCAGTAATTCTTGAGAATTGTCACTGGAAAATGCCCCTGGACCGTCATTTTCCGCAATTCCAGTTTGCATTATACACACGGCCAAAATGCGTCATTTTGAGTTATGATTCCATTGATCCATCAGTATAGAATTGTGATTCAAATTTTGCACTCTCCGTATGTGTGGAAAACGACCTCAGTGCAACCAGGAAGCTACGCTGGACATTCTTCCTCCCTCCGCTTGCCTGAAGTTCCTGTCCAGCGGGAAAAGACAGTTTTGTGAAAAGAAAAACATAGAATTGGGAGTCCCATCCAGGTGAGGGGAAATGTTCATGCATTCCAACTTTCCATGTTTTCGGTAGATAAGCAGCATCAAGGACGCCACATACCTGGAAGACATTCTGTGGTCCGGTAAACTGTGAAATTTAATCCCCATTGTGTTCTGGTCACCGATCTGTACATCCACCTGGCGTGCGCTTTTTCTTCGGCAGTTGGCACCGCCACAAGCCACTCAGTGAATTGGGATCCCGTAATCCTATTAATTGCCCCTGTTGCCTCGTAATGGCCTTGTTGGCTGACTTTTTGTGTCAGTTCGTCGCACCTTTGCTAGTGGGGTTGCCATGTCTATTCAATGAAGTACCGAGGAATCCAATCGATGTCTGGAATTAAGCCATAGCATAGCAGAAACTTGTGTACCACCTGCAGAGTGTGTGGGGCAATTTTAGCATATCAAAGGTAGATGGGTTAACTGACTGGTGTTACTTACAAGGCATTTCCATGCATTATCCTTCTTGCCTGTTGAAATGTAGTTTTGACCTGAACAGTATGTATGAAATTTCAGAATGTCGCTGCTAACAAATTTCAATGGATGTTCACTAAATTTCTCTCCCTGTTCAAGATGTATCACAATTTCAGACAACAAGAAAAGCAAGCAGGACAAGACATTGATCTGAATGCAGCCATACCCCCTTTTGGATGTTCAGACTTGATTGCATGAAGGGTCATTGTGCAAGACATAAATTCCATAAACTTCAGATCAGATTTAACTGAACAAGAAACATGTCTACGAAAAAGAAATAATGCAAAAGACTTGGAACCAGGCTAATTCTCTTCATACTTATTGCATTGTAAAAAAACTGGAGTGATGTTGCAGGTATAAAGCATCTCAGTCTTGACATGGAGACTACTTCATGTTCCCTAGGCTTATCCACCAGTCCTTACTGGATGTGTAAACAAACTTAAGGAATCACAAAAGGGGTGTCCTTACACGACCTCCGAAAGCTGATTAACTCTTAACGTGCCATGGTCGCCGAACGGCGACCTTAGTCCTGACGTGCCATGGTCGCCGATCGGCGACTAAAAAGAGCAAGAAAAGCATTGATCATTTAAGTTCTTGTGGTACCGTAATGTGTTACACCAAGCAACTGCCAATGATATGTACTGGTAGCTGATTAGTATAGCCATCGTTTCCACTAAAAATATGAGCATGCTTACATTGGAAAGTTTTGAGTAAATACACGATTTTTCAGCTAGTTGTATTTTTTTCGCGTCGGGAAAATCCGCAGCGGGCGCACCCTCTGCGAGATGTGTATGGGTCAAAAGTCTCATAGGTAAACCACGCGTGTGTATGCTATTGAATCTGCGTGTATTGTCTATGCGGTTCCACTCGCATTGTTCCGCTTAGACGCTGTCCTGCGGGATGCTGCTTTGATTTTGTCCCTCACAGAGGGTCAGCTTAGGTTCGTCGGTCAAGTCTTTCATCCTTTTGTTTTGGTGAATGTAACTAATCGTCCCCACACTAGCAAAGGAATTGCGCGTGGACAAAGGCCTGCCGATTTCAATAGAGTACGCCCGCCCGCAGTCCGCTTAGACAAAAGGAGGATTAGCAGGTTCTTCCTTCTCAGGTGGACAAAAGACACTATTCCAGGGCCCGGGACTATTGCTTTAGTTGCAAATACAGGATCTGGGACTAAAGGACTTAGATTTGGGAATGAATTACTGAGGCAAAAAGAGAAATTGCCAAGACAAAATAAACTGCTAGTATCTTTGGAATCATACAATTCTAGAAGACAATTTTGTTATCATTTGAAAGAGGAGATGTTGCTCTAAAACTTTCTCACAGAGTCAAGGGAGCGTTCCATTGAAGAAAAAACACGACTGACTCTTTTTTTCCAGACTACACGAAAATCTTTAATAACTTTTTTGATGTATCAATTATTTCTGCAATATTTCAGGTTCAGATAGAAATTGTGGCAAACTGACTGCATGACACGAAAGAACAAACATTTCTTGATATATGTTGTGTAGAACTCAATTAAAAAAAGTCAATAGTTTCAGAGATATGGCGGTTTTAAATTTCATTGTTAGTCCAGTTTCGAAACGTTCTGGCGTTAGGTAAAAACCTCTGGCACGTTAGGGGTTTTGGGCCTGGCACATTAAGAGTTACGGTGATTAGCCCTCCTCAAATTCCAGAAGAGACCTGTTGGCAAGGGTGCTGGTTACACAATCAGAGGAGAACAGGATCCGTGGGCTGAATAGGGTTGCATCTCTTTGATGGCTTATCCCCCTAAAATGATCACCTGATTATTGTCTGGCTGAGAGGTCATGCCTAGCTGAACACCGAAGCTGACTGATTTGGCAAGTCTCACATCCAGAAGAGTCATTTTGACTCCAACAAATGCTTGCCACCTATTACCTGTTGTAGGGGCATTTGAATAAAGACTTTATAATTATAAAGTCAGTTGTGAATGATATACTAACGATGCAAAGGACAGAGTGGATCAGTAAGAACTGGATGCGCGAGTTTAACTTTGGAACTGTTTAAACCTGTGAGCGTTATGAGTAGGTTTGAGACTGTTTCAAAAGTTAAACGAGAGCATCCAATTCACACTGATCCATGAAATAGGCCTGTGCATAATTTGTTTTATAAAATGGGCCCGTTATTTCTTGAAATTTAACCTTTTTCCCCATCATGCGACTGGTACATGTGCAATACCATACACATCATTTTACCTGCTGTTGAATTTTGTCACATTGGCCTGGTTATGGATCTCTGAAATGTGTAGACATGTACATGCTTTTACTCATTTTTTTTTTTCATATCATTTCTTTAACTTGAGGTGATCTATTTGAGTTTTTGGTATCGCCATGATATTGCGGAGCACCCGCTTTTCTTGACTCTTACTGAACTGAGGCAAGCGAGAAGTGGGTTCCAACTATGGTATTCGCCCAGAAATGTCGGTTTTGGCGTCTGTGATTGTATGGCTGTTACAAAATGTTAGTGTAATTTCAATTGCAGAAGAAAGTCAGTGAGCCTTTTCCTTTATCCTGTCCGTTTCTTTCATTTTTTTTTTTCTTTCCTCAATGGCGTGTTCATGAGGGTTTGATGGCAGGATAGGATTGTAGTAGCCATTTCCTGGACCTGTGTAGTCCTGGGAAAGGTGAGAACCCATGTGTCATGGTGTAGTTTGTGAGATAAGGAACTCTGTGGTAAGATCATGCCACGCAGTTTTTTTTTTTTCTCTTCCTTTCTGTTGTCCTTCTCCCCCCCCCCCCCCCCCCCCCCCCAATGACGTGGTTTGAACAGCCCGCTCTAACTTCTTCTCGGAAATGGGAACGAGGAAAGCGCATTCCCTCTTTCGTAAATCCCTCTTGTCATTTGGAAGCAGAAGTTTTGCAGCAAAACGTTGGAAGGTTTTTCATATTTTTTTTTCTCTCTCTTTTATATTATCAAATGTGGATTCTTGTGGACATCACATATAATTTTCCTTCTGTCTTCTTGGGTATTCTGTGTTACTGTTGGTGTGCTTCAGTATATTTTGGATCAACTGCCATATATCACTAGCCAGTGGAATTATGTCTCAAGTTGCGGTGGTTCCTTTCTGGCTGTGAGCTGGTCTCTGCATAAGGTGTAGTCTATGTAGCTGCACCTGTATGGAAACGGACCCACTGGAAGCATTTGAACACAGGTGAGATAGGCCGACATATCACTTTTGAGATAGGCTTGATTATCACAGAGAAGACAAGAATCATTGTATCAGGAAGATATTTTCTTCTGTTGCTTTTTGAATATCTTGATATATTTTGGTTATATCATGCTCTATTTCTGTCAGTGAAACATTTGCTTCAAATTTTCTTCATTCATTTGCAGTGAGAAAAGACTATGGTGGAGGTAATAGGCAAAAGAAAGTAGAATATCATACATAGGCCTATATATTCATACATGTTTGTTTGTCTGTGTATGTATCATGTATGCTTGTATGACATTTATGTTTGTATGTCTGTGTGTTTTGTGTGTTTGCATGTGTGTATATACCCGCTAATGTAAAAGTATGTGTTTATCATTGGATGGGATATGAACCAGACATCTCGTTGTCCAAAACAACAACAGCAAAGAAGAAACACAACAAATCTGTATGTTAGTTACCTGGTGCTAGGCAGACTGTATCGAGATTATAATCTACTAAAAAATAAAGAGAAAAAAAATATTATTACCAAGTAATATGTAACCAAATATTCCTGTAGCATTCATGGACACTTGACCATGAATAGAGGGTCCAGACCGAAACAGACAGTGTTATTGTATTCAAAGTCTGTAGCTATTTCTGACCACTTGTGTGTATGTGTTTGCTTATTTACGTGTCTGTGTGTGTGTGTCTCAAGTGTGTATGTGTGTGACAATCATATGAGCGTTGTGGTCATTTCAGTAACCAACAAGTATTGTCTTGTATTTAAGCTCCACTGGTGCGTAGTGCCCCTGGCATTGCCAATTTAAAGAGGAAATCCAGTCCAAATATAAGTTAGTCTGATAAAAAAGAGTAAAATTTTATGAGTTAAACGATAAAAATTTGACTGAAATCACATGAAAAATAAGGAAGTCATGAAAATTTTGAAGTTTTGATAATTTTCCTAAAACAGTTCTTGTACAATGGGTATGAATGTGCAAATGAGTGAGCTGACCATGTCATACCCTCACAATTTTCCATTGATTGTATACAAAAAGTGATGAAAATTCAATGTTTCTATCCTTGAAGTCTGAAACATGACGTTATTCCTAGTTGAATAACTTCAGAATAGTAAATCAGTCAGATATAGTATGTGGATTTGAGCCTCGGGCATAATTGTGTTTGAAGGAAAAACTGGACATTTCAAAATTTTATGTATAAACTATATGGCAAGTTGTGAGGGAATGACATGCTCACTTTGTCATTTGCATATTCATATTGACCGTTCAAGAACTGTTTCCCACAAAAATAGCGAAACTTCAAAATGTCATAACTTCCTTATTTTTCGTCTGATTTCGATCAAATTTATACCGTTGAACTCGAAATATCTTACTCTATCTCATCAGTCTAACTTATATTTTGACCGGATTTTCCCTTTAAGGAAGCACACATACCAAGAGAGCTATCTGAAAGTTCCTGTGATATTTGTGATATCACCATATTTTCTTGGGTCATATATATTGTAAGATTGAGTATGATAAAAGGCAGCACTGTGATTTCAGCAACTACATTATAGTTCAGATTGATAAATTTCTTGCATCAAGTTGTTTGTATTGCAAAATCTGATTGACAAATTGAGTATGTGTGTGCATTGTTTTTTTACATTTTTTTATCATGGCTACTTCTAAGACACTAATTAATTTGGTGCTTATTTACGTCGATGTGAGGCAATTTGGTGCTTATTTACGTCGATGTGAGGCAATTTGTCAGTCATTTGCAATACAGTATAGTTTGTGTATGTGTATCAAGTGATCCATGTATTATCATATGCTGCATACAAAGTACAATGAGTTTTGCTTGTCTACCAACTTTTTGTAATTTTTTCACTTGAACAATTGTCTCCATGCATCGACAGTAACAAGTGTGCTTGTATCCCAATTTTGATATTTTACCAATTTACAGTGTACTTTGAAAGAACTAAATAGTACCAGTCATTCCATTGATGCTTCTCTATAGGACATGTTTTGATTCACCTGATTGGGGGTGGGGGAGGGGGGCAGAGTCTCACCTTTCCACTACCGCCTTATCAATGACCTGGTTAACACCAAGGAGGTTCAAGAGAATGGAGTCACAACTGTCGTATTTCCTTTGAAGTCACGTTCGATGCCGCTACTCGAAAGTATTTGAAGCATGTAGCAAACTGGATCTGCCGCGCAGATAGGAAGACAATTGACTCATGTCTCAATGCATAATCATCAGCCACTTTCTAACGAAAACATGTTTTTGAGATGGTAATTACTTTTCGCCATCCCTACTTATAAAAGATAGGTGGTGTATGATGGTAAAGACACGGGGATGCGCGAATAGAAATTGCGCAAAAAATGATGAAATGAAAATGAAAATTACTCGATTGGCCGTGCCCAGCCACTAATCTGATATATCTATTGATATAGAATTATACTCGAAGATTATTCCATATCAGTTTTATGTGGAGGAATTAAGTGGAAAAGTGATAAAACCGGCTTTCCGGGAGGGTACAGTTTTAAACACTTTCACATGATACAGCTCTGATTTATACTTTTGCACATACTTCTTGAAGGGATTGACTTTTGTTTAATGAGCTTTATCATTAAGTGAGATTTCGTTTCATTTAGTAGATAAACAAGCAAAATATAGCCAACATTAAGTTAACGTTCAAAATGAATCTTCAGATTGCTCAGCAAGACGGCGGCATCAAACCCCGCCACCAAAGGCACTGATGTACCTGTGGAATTCTTTTGTACATCACTAGAAAAGTGACAACTGTTTGAATAATTACAGCCAGTTGGAACTCCATCTCATAAACCTCCTTGTTAACACCTACTGCAACACAACACAACATAGCTTTTAGATAGTCCTTAGGGAGGAATCAACCACCATTTATCAAAGGGTTAACCAAATGAATGTTTCTTCTGGTCAGCAAAGGTCTCATACTAGAATAAGGAAACTAAAGTGAGAAAGACACATTCGGGGAAGGGGGGCAGTTTCTATCTAAACCCCATGCATGTATGCAGAATATTAACCCAGAACACACAAGAACCCAGCAAACTACGTGTGGAGCATAGTGATGATGACCATAGTTAGGAGGTAAAGGGTTAATACCTAAGTCTGAAGATTATACCCATGCTGCTAGTCCGGAAGAAGAGAGGATATCCGGTAGCATAATCTCATTTCAGTTTGAATTGTATCAGGTGAAAAAAGTCTTTTTCTCTCCTGTCTCAGAATAGTCTGGATACTCTGACATTATTATCTGTGACATTTTCTTTTCTCCCTCTTCTCCAAGGATAGTTAATCTTCCAGCTCTGACAGTGATATATACGAGCCTCTCATTTTGTTGAATAGATAGTGAAAGGGCTTTGTCCAACTTTGTGCAGTTTGAAAATGACAATTTCTGACTCATCATGATTGCCATTGTTGACGTTCTCGACATGATCTCCTCCGTTTTTCTCCTCTATGTCTCCAGAGTGTGGTGGCACGGAAATGTTTTGCCATTTATCGATGATGACAATTTTGTTCCTTTCACAAAGTTGAGCATACCAGGTCCTTGGTATTTACAAAGCCTTTGTGGTGTGGCGCTGATATACCGTCCTCAGAGAATTAAGGTTTTTAGATGAAAGAAAAAGAAAGTGCCCATCATTTTAAATGTCTGATCGTATCCTTCAAGTATTTCCGCCCTTCTAATAAGCTCACTTCCTATCTTTCTCTACCAGTCTTTCCTTCCTCCCTTTCTTCATCCATTTTTTTTCCTTTCCAACTCTCACCTCTCACCCCCAACTCTAAGAAAACATATTCAGAGATTTAAAAAAAAAAAACTCACCTGTAAAAATCTACAGCTATTGTATGCCAACTTCCATTAAAGGGACTGCACAGTAGTGGCTGAGGTGGGAATTCATGTTATGAACATTCCTAAGTGAGATGATGAGAAACCTCGTATGAAATATGAAAGAGCTTGTAATTTTAAGAAGGATTCAACATTTATTTGATGAAAATTGGTTTTCAAATGGCTGAGATATCCAAAAAAGTGATAATGATAAAAGGCGACAGGCCATGCCTTTTTCTTTCACCTTGTTTTTGGATATCTCAGCCATTTCAAAACCAATTTTCATCAAATAAACTTTTGATACCTCTTAGAATTGCATGCTCTTTGACATCCCATAGAGTGGTCTCTGAATATCTCGCAAAATGTTAAAAGCTAAATCCTCACCTCGACCAGAACTGCACACACCCTTTAACAAGAGCCCAGTTTCAATTCCTATTGTCTTATATTCCATAATTTCGTTTTGCATACTTGTGAAAAAGCACATCTAGTTTACTTTCCTTCAAAGCTTTTTGTATATATGTGTATCATTTGTTTGTGTTGGAAAATATGGAAATCATTGTTTTGATTGAATAATTGGAAATGTATAACATCTTTTTTTTTAAAACAAATTCAGGCTACTAAGTCACTGCAACTGGAGCTCTATCTGACATTGTCCAGTCTAATTTGCATATCGTCGCTTGGGCGACAAGACCTCGTATCTGAAATTTGGGTGAAGATGACTTTTTTGGATTAATGGTCAGATAATGAGATAAGTGATGTCCTGTCCAAATCCTAGCTGTTGTACCCCCAAAAATGAAGCCACCACAGCATGTCAAAGGAAACACTCTCCAATTTGATGTAGTGCCTTGGCTGCCATGTTTTGTTGCTCTCCTGAACATTTGACATTTTGCAGATACGAGGTCTTATGTGACTGTGGCCATAATCATTGGGTATAATAGGCCTGTACTTTCTTTCTTGAGTTACCATGAATTTATTCTTATCTTTGAAAGTGCAAGCTCACAACAGAACAAGTAGGCCTAGACTTTTGCTTGAAGACAATATCAGTAAACATTCGAACTTGTGTGAAGTGGACGCCATTACGCAAAATTGCAATGAGGTCTTCAGCCTGATGTATCTTTGCATTATGCAAGTGAGGTTGGCGGACTGTTGGTGGCTTTTTCTTTGTTTCTTGTTTGTTTTGGGCTTTTGTTTAAGATTAGAAAAAAAAACAATGAACAAGCTGTAAATTTTAGCAATTATGCAGAAGACAAAAAGTCTTTTTTTTTTTTCATTGTTAACCTCCAAAACATAACATCAATGCCAGGAGACAGACAGTAGAAAAATACCAATGCATGTAGACAGCTTATACCCCATTTGAACAGGATGCTTTATTCTCACAGGTTACTGCACACTAGAAGTGCCGTAGGTTTCCTGGACATAATTGTCTTGTATTTCTCAAAAACATACGTAACCTCTATTTCAACCCAAAATTTTAGACAGGTCCTTCTAGAAATTTCCCTTTATATGACTTTTGAGTAAATACAGAGTGATTTGTGGATTACATGCGGTTGTAGCATCCCACAGACCCCCTGTGGTTTCCCGCAGCAGTTGTAAAGATATATCAGTTTTCAATCCGGCATCAAATGCCATAGATGTGTATCGTGCGGTCAATTCAGTAAAAGTTTTCTTGAAGATGGTTTCCTTGTACAGCAGAATGCCACAAATGGGAGAGAATAATAAAAAGCATAGTGAAAATGCGACCAATTCTCTTTTTCTTCTGAACACACAGGTTATGATATCTCTTGCTCTGTCCAATCCGTCAACAACATGATAGACGTTGATTTCTCCTGATATACTGCGAGGAATTTCGCTCCCCCTCTTTTTGAGTCACACACGAAAACGCAGATAAATCCTTCCTTTCACGCGAAATGCTGGTAATATATCGTCTAGACAGGAAGCATTAAAAAAATCTCTCTCTCTCTCACATTTTTTGCCTCACCATTTTGGTACAAGCAGGAGAGGGGAGACAATTCCATCCTATCACAAATTCCGACTGGAAGCGGGCAGCGGGGCACTTTTGGTTTCTGCCAAACCACCAGATTTCTGCCAACTCATTCCCCCTCTTCATCGCAGTTCTGTTCCGACATGTCTAGTTGCATTCCGACAGTCATATGAATTCTGTCGTTAATGTTACATGCACATGATTATTTTGTGTCATCCATAATGCTGCACATCAAGTCAACAATAATCATGACATTTGTTTAAAAGTGCTGCATGCACAGTTTACATGTGGATGACGTAAGATCATCGTACAAGATGATTATGATAGGAGTACAATATTTCCTAGTTGACTTTTTTTTTGTTATGTCTATTAGCCTGTTGAAGACACTCTGATTTTTCCCATAACACGCATTTCCCATTCACTGCAGCCAAAGAATACTTGTGAGTTTCAAGGGGTTAATGGGATAAGCAGAAAAAAGGGGGGGGGGGAGAATGAAAGATTGAAGGTAGAAAGAATTTACAATAAGTTACATGGTTATCTTGGCTCCAATTTGTACCCGATAGGTCAAAGTTTTGGTGTTTTTTTTCAGATTGTGACAGACAATTTTCTTTTTTTCAGATTGTGACAGAAAAATCTGAATATGTTTGGAGCAAAACAGAACCCTTCTCCATCCCCTTTAGCTTTATTTTTTTATTTTCCTTTTTTCTGCTTCTCGCTGTGTGTAAATTTACATTCGTGTGAAAGATGCCCGGTGAAGTAATGAAACTTTTTATTTGCACCACTGTCCATTCTGTCTGACTTTTTCTCTCTCTCTATCTGTCTTTTTGTCTGTCTCTGTCTCTCTCTCTCTCTCTCTCTCTTTCTGTCTCTCTTTCTGTCTCATTTTGGCTCACAATATTTTTTGTCTTCATGCTGGAGTTTGGCAGAAAACCTCAAATGATTGATGGTGTGTATATTTCATCAAAATATTCGTGCAAGATATGTGAGTTTTCATCTGTGGAATGCTGGGACTGCTTTTTTTTTTCATTTCTTTTCATCCTCAGTCTAGTCTTCCTCACAGACTTCTGACAAAAGAAATAGCTTTGAATTTGGGGAAAGTTTAGTTGATATGAGAAAGATTACATTTAAGAATTTATATGACAGGTGAAATCAAACGTGCAATATTGTAATGAGAGATTTACACCTTTGTAGTAATAGCAATCACAGGTGAATTTCTGTTTCGGATGTGAGAAGAGATGTCTAACAAGATTTTCAAATCAGTAGAGTTGAAAAAAACCGCCATCGAAAGGTAATTAGAAATAAAAAAGACAAATTTCATGTAAGTAACAGGGGAAAGGGATGTGAAATTGATGGTTTAGTCTGAAGCGTATCTGTGCTGTGGCGTAGGCCAAGCGTGAGAGAAAGGAGAAGAGCTGGACAAAAGGGGAAGAGGTCGCAGAAAGCTGGACAGAGGAATTTCCAGACAGTAGGGACGGGTGAAAGGATGGGCTGGGGCAGTCACAGCATTGACCCAATTCTCCTCACCTACAGACAGTCTGGTCGGTCATTCAATATGAAATATCCCATCACCATGGCAACGGCATAGTTGCGAGATACAGAGAGAGGGGGGAAGAAGGGAGGGAAAGAGATGCCTGTTACATACAGTATTACCATCCCCCCTCCTCCCTCATTCTCCTATGGGTTTCCGTGGGCCACGCCCGTGAGTTGCACCCATTCATGGCGATGTGGACATGTGTGGTTTGCACATTTATACAAATGCACTCTGCTAGCCTCAGTCCAAGGCTGAGTTTTTGGTGTGCTGAGCTCGCATTCAATTTAACTCTCGATGTGTCACACTTGTGTATTCACCACAGCATTACTCAACCCCATTGCTCGAACACAATAGGACCTACGGCAATGGACGGAGACCAACAGAGGGCGGTAGATTGTTAGGGCAGCGTGCCATGCTAATCAGGCACTTATTCCAACAGAGGAATTGACAGATACGTGAGGAAAGATACACCACTGTGCCAAGTGGCCAGAAACTCATTAAGGCAACCTGATTATTCTCCTTTCCATTCTCCATCTACATTTTTTTCTCCTTTTCCTTCTCTTCTTCGATGGGTATGCAAATGAATTTTCCTGCCGCCGTTGATGATATTCCAGTGACTGCCTTGTGACAAAGGGTTGCTTAGCAACAATGGTAGAGCTGGCGGACGTTCTTGCCGTGTTGAGCCGTCAGACGAGTGACCCAAATATAGCCTCCATTCTCCGGATTTCGGAGCAGGTGGGGGAATAGAATTTGCATTCATGTATGGCCCAGTTCCAGTTGCGTTGAATATAAATGTTTGTCATTGACTTCCACAACAACAGCTGACATATTTCATGATATAATTTAATATCCTCTTCTTATTTTTTCTTCTTTTTTTTGACCCTCCATCCAGCTGGTCTATATTTTGTTGTTTCTTAAATCTCAATATGCATACTTGGAATCTAGGTAGATCAATTTCATGTTTGTTATCAGGTAGAACTGAATATCTTTACCCTTATTGCTCATGCATGTCTCAAGAATTCTGTTCTCTGTCATATTATCGAATAGCACACTCAAGCAAAGGAACTGACTTTTACTTTCAAGCATTGCTTTCAGTCAGTTCCATCATATTTCACCGACACTCGTATTCAGTATGGACCTAACTTTGGTCTTGTCATTTGTTGAAATATAGCCTTTTTTTCTGTAGGGCCTATCTACTCATACATAATTATATCAACCTTTGTAATTAGTTTTGTTTTTTTTATTGTACTTTGATGGCCTTGTTATTGTTTTGTCCAGTCATATTTTGTATGTTACTATTGTGCAGTGTGAGAAATTCAATTCAAATTCCATGAGATCCAAATTCAAACTCACATTCAGTTCAGTTTTATTCAAATCCAAGTTTCTTCTGGCAAATGCAGAAGAATATCAGTGGTGTTTCAGGCCAAGCTAATTTAAAGGACAAGTTCACCTTCATAGACATGTGGGTTGATTGAATGCAGCAATATTAGTAGAGCACATCACTGAGAGTTTGAGGAAAATTGGACAATCTATTCAAAAGTTATGAATTTTTGAAGTTTCTGCTCAGTCACGGCTGGATGAGAAGACTACTATAGCTTGTGATGTCACATGAGTACAACGATATAAAGAAAGTATAAAGAAAATTCAACATATGTTCATTTTTCTCACATAACAAAAGCACACTTGACTTCTCTCTTTCAGAAGGCAAGGGGAATAATATTTCCCTTAACATATGTCAGTAACAAGTCGAAGAAATGCGCACTTTATTAAAAAAACAAAGTTTTGTGAAATTCTCTTTTTATTTTCCTTATACCGTGGTACGCATGTGACATCATACACTGTAGTAGTCTCCTCATTCAGCAGTGATTGTGCAGATGCTTTAAAAAGTCATAACTTCTGAACGGATTGTCGGATTTTCCCTAAACTTTCACTGATGTGTTCTTCTAATATTGTTGCATTCACTCAAGCCATATGTATATGAAGGTGGACTTGTCCTTTAACAAGTTCTTTACCATTTAAACCACTGGCTGTTGGAATCTGCAAGCTCCTTCACAAAGTCTGTGTGGAGATTTCAGAATCTGGCAAGAAAAGGGTTAATTATCACAGGCCTACATTGCATCGGCCTGTCTACTGTAGCCAAATTCTCACCAACTTGAACTTGATTGTCCATGCAGCAAGTGTGTTGGGCTGACCCAGTCTTATAGTCAGTTGGTCACTTGATTTGGTAGTTGAAATAACAGATTGACCAACATTAAAAGGAGAATTGCAAACCAATAAAAAGCTAGTCTGAAGAAAAGAGTAAAATTTTCGTGAGCATGAGCATTAAATTTTGTGTAGAATAAAGATTAGATAAAAGTTAGGTAAGTCATGAAATTCAGAGGTTTTGCTAATTTTTGCAAACACCTTTTTTACTAACACTGGATATATGTAGGCCTACACAAAGGGAGTTGATGGTGTCATCAACTCCATTTTTCATTGATCAAGTAAAAAAAAAGACAATTCAGTGTTCCGTATTAAAAGGGTAAAACACGGTGTTATTCTTTGCTGAATAACTTAAAAATAATCAGTCAGATAAATGGGATTTGAGACTGGGGCATAATTCTGTTTTTAAAAAAAATTAAAGGATTGTTGTGAAGCTGTGGTATCGCCACGCCACTCATTTGGTTATTCGTTTTGACTGCTCGAGAATGGTCATTAGAAAATTAGAGAAAAACTTTACAATGACATAACTTCAGAGATTTAGGGAGTGGCTTTGATGTTAGACGTACTCACCAAGATATTTGCTAGTCATGCAGCCTGGACTGGAGGCTAACATACTGCCGTGAAGGGCAGAATATATTCTGGGAGTGGGAGACTTGTCCTTGGTCTTGTGGGGTGAATGGTCCAAGGCTTTTGGTCCTCTCCAAATATATATCCAGGAGTTTGCTGCTTACCAAGGGCTGTAAATATTTGTTATTCCACTTCCTCCTCAAACCCCTCTCCACCACCCCATTCCCCATGTCCCCCACCCCCCCACCCCCAAAAGGAAATAGTCATGTGATCTTATCACATGTCCTTGCCATTGTGTATAGGCAGGACAGCAGAAGAGATTTGTCAATGCAGAGGTGGGGCTAAGCATCGCCCCTCCCATGCCCCTTTCCTTCTCTTCGTTCAGATGAAGAGGAGACTAAAAGATGCCTTTATGGGAGTTGCAAGTCATTTTGTGCATCCACATTGCAGAAAATCCAAATGCACCTCTGATTCAGGTTCTGCTGATCATTTCTGAGAGCACCGGAGCAGTGAAACAGAGAGATAGACACACAGATAGACGTACAAACAGACTGACACTCTGACAGGCATGCAGGCTGCTGGTGATGATAAAGAGAATAAAGCACTGTATTCTAAAGTGTCAAAAGAAAAGTTAGCTCTAATGAAGGAACAATATTTCTTCAAATGTATTGGAGACTTTTTAATCCGGTGTGCTAACCTGCCATGCAGCACCAAAAACCTACACAGATCCAAGCTTCCTTGTGTGTGTGTGTGTTTGTGTGTGTGTGTGTGGGGGGGGGGGGGGGGGTGGGAGGATAACCATTAACCAGTTTTTAAGGTAATCGTTTTGAAACACACGTTATACCTCCAGCCTGAAAGACATGAGTTGAAGAGTTCAAAGTTTTGCTCCGGCTTTCAAGTGATAAGGAGTAATGACCTCCAAACCATGTGACGCAACTTGTTCCAGCCCAGTCAGTTATCACTGCTGGTTATCACTGCTATGGTGACTAATGTCTGCTAGTAAAACCAAACTGCTCTCATGGCCATTGAATGAGTGTTTCACAGGAGCTTGTCACAGCATTACAACATGTTGATGTAAACAGAAAAATAGAGAATGGCAAACGTTGGGATTCCCTTCTTCTTTTGGCTGGGAATAAAAAAAGAAAAGAAATGGGTCTGAGGACCTATTACCATGGCAGAAATATTCTTGAATGCAGTCACAGAACAACTGTGAAAGAGGATCATTCTTGCTTTCTTTCACATGCAATTACTGAATTTGACTTTTGTTAGTCAAAAAGCAACAGGTACTTCCACTATTGCCAGTGGCAGTGTAGGAACATCCTGTCCCCTACTATTTGACAATGCCTTTTTGGTTTCATTAATGATGCATCCAAGTCATGAAAGCAGTGTTCCGCTACTCTCATCTACAATATTAGAGCATGATTTTTAGCCACTGAATGTTCCCAAGTGATCATATCCCAAACACTCATGTGTAATTAGGTGATCCGAGTATCCTCTCGGATCACCTTCTGTATCTGTACGGATTCTTTGTTAGGTGATCCGAGTATCCTCTCGGATCACCTTCTGTATCTGTACGGATTCTTTGTTTTTCTTCTTCTTTATTTCTCCTCAAAAGTTGTGCAGAGGTTAGCTCAGAAAGTCCGCTGCCTGTCAATTTCAAAATTATATCGTGTATGCATCATGTCCCAAAGACGGCAAATCTAATGTATCATTGTGATCAGTCGACCGTGACGTCACTATGACGTCATTATATGAAAACACATTCTCAATCATATCTCATTAATGAAATAGAATTTTTCAATGAAATTTACGTCACATATATTTAAAGTTATGCGCATTCTACTCATGTTCTCAAAATTCATATTTTCTCTTAAAACGTGCGCGTACGCGCGCGTTGAAATATTTGTATGCTCAAATCGAGCTCAAAATTTTTTTGCACACGTTTCAGACCATTTGGAGCATTTTTTGAAAAATTGAAAAAATCGGACGGACGCGTACGCGCGCGCGCATATACGCACGCACAGCTCATATGCAATTGAAATTTCCAGTTTTTTCACTTTGATCGCATGTCTGAAATGTCAAGGAATATTTATACCACGTTTCAAGTCAATCCGACTCAATATGACGTCATATGGGGCCGTCAAAGTTGAAATTCCGCGCGCGCGTCAATGGCGATATACAGTGCAACTATGCCAAAAAACTGCCAATTTTAAATCCGATTTTACTCGTCAGGATTGACGGTGACCCCCCATTTTCTTTACATATATTGAAAGCTGATGAGTTGTACATGTCATTTCATGGGTAGGCAATGCTGACAAAATGATTAAAAGATATCAAATTTCTTAATAAAGTAAAAAAAGTAAATTTTCAAAATGACGTCATCAAATTACAAGTTTACTCGAGCGTATCTCACTTATCCTCTGCCAATTTTCTCCCATATTTCAGTATGTTGTAGCTTATGAAATGTTCTTTCATTAATGTAAAAACAACATTTTGATTGGATGACGTCATCGCCTCGTAAAAATGGATTGAATGTATCCTTGTAGAATTTGACCAGTTTACGTGTTATCTCTATGGGAGAGCAGTTTTTCTGGCAGTGAAAATTGACATGACTCTCTTTTTCGAGCACTAGCTCACTTATGCTTCGGTGAATTTTTCCCAGATTTTAGTATGTTGTAGCTGAGACTTTGGGCTATCGTGAGTGTGCCCTTCATTTTTTCATACGACGTCGGCATCACGTCGAAAAACTTGGTTGAAAATGGCACGTGGCTTCGATGCAGCGTCATTTTGCTTAATACACAGGGCATATGGAGCATGAAATAGGTCATTGCATAGCGCATCCGACTCGTAATCCTAAGGTCCCTGGTTCGAGGCTCACCCCTGCCAATATTTTTTTTTCATTTTTTTAAACACTTTTTTTCTTCTTTTTCTTTAGTTAGTCTTAATCTCCCTTCCTAACTTTATCTTTTTCTGATTTTTTTATGCTTCTCCTTCAAATTTCTATAAATTAACATATTTTTTTCTTTATTTTTCTTTCTTTCTACTACTTTCTGTGCAATAGATGAACAACAACAATGGCTATCAATCCCATATTTTGCACATGTTTAGTTCATGTCACGTACATTATTTCATAAAATAACAACTACTTGATCAGACACCATCTTGGGTATGTAAATTAGGGTCAAAGGTCATAAATGTTTCATCCTGTATTTTGGTGAATACATGTCCTATCTTTCCCATATTTTGCACACACAAAGACCATGTAACAAGGATAATTTCACAAAATAACCACTTTTTGCTCAGACGCCATCTTGTCTGTGCAAAGTGAGGTCAAAGGTCATATGTACTTCTTTCTGTATTTTCGTTATGACGTGTTATCTCTATGGGAGGGATTTTTTTTTAATGTGAAAATCGACATGCTTTTCTTTATCGAGCACTAGCTCTCACTTACCCTTCGGTGAATTTCTCCCAGATTTTATGTTGTACCTAAGACTTTGCATTTTGCATCTTGGTGAATACCTGTCCTATCTTTGCCATATTTTGCACACGAATATAGACGATGTCGCAAGAATCATTTCACAAAATAACCACTTTTTCCTCAGATGCCATCTTGGGAGTGTAAAGGTGGGTCAAAGGTCATATGTATTCGTTGCTGTATCTTCGTTATTCAGTGTATACAGAATTGGTACCAAAGATGGCAGATATGACTCCCTTTTCTAAATGAGAATCCAAACCTCACACGGCCAATGTCTCTAAACACAGATGAAACTTGTATTGTCATGCCTATTACGATCAGGACTCGAATCATTGATTAAAAAAAAAATCGGATCACCTTAATTTGTCAGTGATGACAAATTACAATCTCTAGTTAGGTGATCCGAGTATCCTCTCGGATCACCTTCTGTATCTGTACGGAATCTTTCTTTCTTTGTTTCTGGACAAAATTTGTGCAGAGGTTAGCTCAGAAAGTGCATTGCCTTTCAATGTCGAACTTATACCATATATGTATCGTCTCCCAAAGACGGCAATCGAACTAAAATCATGGTGATCAGTCGACCGTGACGTCACTATGACGTCATTATATGAAAACACATTCTCAATCATATCTCATTAATGGAATGGAGTTTTTCAATGAAATTTACGTCACATATATTTCAGGTCAAGTGCATTCTACTCATATTCTCAAAATTCATCTATACCTTAAAACGTGCGCGTACGCGCGCGTTGAAATATTTGTATGCTCAAATCGAGCTCAAATTTTTTTTGCACACGTTTCAGACCATTTGGAGCATTTTTTGAAAAATTGAAAAATTTGGACGGACGCGTACGCGCGCGCTCATATACGCATGCACAGCTCATATGCAATAGAAATTTCCCGTTTTTTCACACTTATCGGCTGCCTGAAATGTCAAGGAATATGTCTACCAAGTTTCAAGTCAATCCGACTCAATATGACGTCATACGGGCCCGTCAAAGTTGAAATTCCGCGCGCGCGTCAATGGCGATATACAGTGCAACTATGCCAAAAAAAATGACAATTTTAAATCC
Source organism: Diadema antillarum (assembly GCF_040938485.1). Lineage (NCBI taxonomy): Eukaryota > Metazoa > Echinodermata > Echinoidea > Diadematoida > Diadematidae > Diadema > Diadema antillarum. Next base: position 142,207 of record NW_027272541.1, on the reverse strand, counting down.
GATTTTACTCGTCAGGATGGACGGTGACCCCCCATTTTCTTTACATATTTTGAAAGCTGATGAGTTGTACATGTCATTTCATTGGGTGGCAATGCTGACAAAATGATTAAAAGATATCAAATTTCTTAATAAAGTAAAAAAAGTAAATTTTCAAAATGACGTCATCATATTTCAAGTTCATTCGGGCGTATCTCACGAGTCTTCTGTCAATTTTCACCCAGATTTCAGTATGAGGTAGCTTATTTAATGTTCTTTCAAACATAAAATTACAACATTTTGATTGGATAACGGTATCACCTCGTAAAAATGGATTGAAAGTAATCTTGCCAAATTTGACCAGTTTACGTGTTATCTCTATGGGAGTGCAGTTTTTCTGGAAATGAAAATTGACATGACTATCTTTATCGAGCACTAGCTCACTTAAGCTCCGATAAATTTCTCCCAGATTTTAATATGTTGTAGCTGAGACTTTAGGCTACCGTAAGTGTTCCCCTTGTTTTTTCATACGATGTCAGAATCACGTCAAAAAATTGGGTTGAAATTCAGGCTCATCTCTGATGTATTGAGATATTTCTTTCTTTCTGCAAATTTCTTTGCAATAACTCAAGAAAAACGGCCTCTATCACTTCCATATTTTGCACATGTTTAGTTCATGTCATGTGAATTATTTCATAAAATAACAACTACTTGATCGGACACATCTTGGGTATGTAAATTAGGGTCAAAGGTCATAAGTGTTTCACCCTGTATCTTAGTGAATACATGTCTTATCTTTCCCACATTTTGCACCCGCAAAGACCATGTTACAAGGATCATTTCACAAAATAACTACTTTTTACTCAGTTGCCATCTTGTCTGTGCAAATTGAGGTCAAAGGTCATATGTACTTCTTTTTGTATCTTCGTTATGACGTGTTATCTCTATGGGAGGGAATTTTTTTAAATGTGAAAATTGACATGATTGTCTTTATCGAGCACTAGCTCACTTACCCTTCGGTGAATTTCTCCCAGATTTTTATATGTTGTAGCTGAGACTTTGCGCTATCGTTATGTCAACCTTCGTTTTTTCATACGATGTCGGGATTACGATAAAAAACTTGGTTGAAATTAAAGCTTATCTTCTATGTATTGAGATATTTCTTTCTTTCTGCAACTTTCTTTGCAATAACTCAAGACAAACACGCCCTATCACCCCCATATTTTGCACATGTTTAGTTCATGTCACGTACATTATTTCATAAAATAACAACTACTTGATCGAACACCATCTTGGGTATGTAAATTAGGGTCAAAGGTCATAAGTGTTTCACCCTGTATCTTAGTGAATATATGTTGTATCTTTCCCATATTTTGCACACGCAAAAGACCATGTTACAAGGAGCATTTCACAAAATAACCACTTTTTACTCAGATGCCATCTTGTCTGTGCAAATTGAGGTCAAAGGTCATATGTACTTCTTTTTGTATCTTCGTTATGACGTGTTATCTCTATGGGAGGGAATTTTCTTTAATGTGAAAATTGGCATGATTGTCTTTATCGAGCACTAGCTCACTTACCCTTCGGTGAATTTCTCCCAGATTTTAATATGTTGTAGCTGAGACTTTGCGCTATCGTTTTGTTTCCTTCGTTTTTTCATACAATGTCGGGATTACGATGAAAAATTGGTTGAAATTAAAGCTTATCTTCTATGTATTGAGATATTTCTTTCTTTCTGCAACTTTCTTTGCAATAACTCAAGAAAAGCACGCCCTATCACCCCCATATTTTGCACATGTTTAGTTCATGTCTCGTACATTATTTCATAAAATAACAACTACTAGATCGGACAACATCTTGGGTATGTAAATTAGGGTCAAAGGTCATAAAGGTTTCATCTTGTATCTTAGTGAATACCCGTTCTATCTTTCCCATATTTTTCACACGTATAGACGATGTCGCGAGAATCATTTCACAAAATAACCACTATTTCATCAGATGCAATCTTGGGAGTGCAAAGGTGGGTCAAAGGTCATATGTATTCATTGCTGTATCTTCGTTATTCAGTGTATACAGAATTTGGTACCAAAGATGGCAGATATGACTCCCTTTTCTAAATGAGAATGCAAACATCACACGGCCAATGTCTCTAAACACAGATGAAACTTGTATGGTCATGCCTATTGCGATCAGGACTCGAATCATTGATAAAAAAAATCGGATCACCTTAATTTGTCAGTGATGACAAATTACAATCTCTAGTTTTTCTTCTTCTTCTTCTTCTTTATTTCTCCTCAAAAGTTGTGCAGAGGTTAGCTCAGAAAGTCCGCTGCCTGTCAATTTCAAAATTATATCATGTATGCATCATGTCCCAAAGACGGCAAATCTAATGTATCATTGTGATCAGTCGACCGTGACGTCACTATGACGTCATTATATGAAAACACATTCTCAATCATATCTCATTAATGAAATTGAATTTTTCAATGAAATTTACGTCACATATATTTAAAGTTATGCGCATTCTACTCATGTTCTCAAAATTCATATTTTCTCTTAAAACGTGCGCGTACGCGCGCGTTGAAATATTTGTATGCTCCAATCGAGCTCAAAATTTTTTTGCACACGTTTCAGACCATTTGGAGCATTTTTTGAAAAATTGAAAAAATCGGACGGACGCGTACGCGCGCGCGCATATACGCACGCACAGCTCATATGCAATTGAAATTTCCAGTTTTTTCACTTTGATCGCATGTCTGAAATGTCAAGGAATATTTATACCACGTTTCAAGTCAATCCGACTCAATATGACGTCATACGGGGCCGTCAAAGTTGAAATTCCGCGCACGCGTCAATGGCGATATACAGTGCAACTATGCCAAAAAACTGCCAATTTTAAATCCGATTTTACTCGTCAGGATGGACGGTGACCCCCCATTTTCTTTACATATATTGAAAGCTGATGAGTTGTACATGTCATTTCATGGGTAGGCAATGCTGACAAAATGATTAAAAGATATCAAATTTCTTAATAAAGTAAAAAAAGTAAATTTTCAAAATGACGTCATCAAATTACAAGTTTACTCGAGCGTATCTCACTTATCCTCTGCCAATTTTCTCCCATATTTCAGTATGTTGTAGCTTATGAAATGTTCTTTCATTAATGTAAAAACAACATTTTGATTGGATGACGTCATCGCCTCGTAAAAATGGATTGAATGTATCCTTGTAGAATTTGACCAGTTTACGTGTTATCTCTATGGGAGAGCAGTTTTTCTGGCAGTGAAAATTGACATGACTCTCTTTTTCGAGCACTAGCTCACTTTTGCTTCGGTGAATTTTTCCCAGATTTTAGTATGTTGTAGCTGAGACTTTGGGCTATCGTAAGTGTGCCCTTCATTTTTTCATACGACGTCGGCATCACGTCGAAAAACTTGGTTGAAAATGGCACGTGGCTTCGATGCAGCGTCATTTTGCTTAATACACAGGGCCTATGGAGCATGAAATAGGTCATTGCATAGCGCATCCGACTCGTAATCCTAAGGTCCCTGGTTCGAGGCTCACCCCTGCCAATATTTTTTTTTCATTTTTTTAAACACTTTTTTTCTTCTTTTTCTTTAGTTAGTCTTAATCTCCCTTCCTAACTTTATCTTTTTCTGATTTTTTTATGCTTCTCCTTCAAATTTCTATAAAATAACATATTTTTTTCTTTATTTTTCTTTCTTTCTACTACTTTCTGTGCAATAGATGAACAACAACAATGGCTATCAATCCCATATTTTGCACATGTTTAGTTCATGTCACGTACATTATTTCATAAAATAACAACTACTTGATCAGACACCATCTTGGGTATGTAAATTAGGGTCAAAGGTCATAAATGTGTCATCCTGTATCTTGGTGAATACATGTCCTATCTTTCCCATATTTTGCACACACAAAGACCATGTAACAAGGATCATTTCACAAAATAACCACTTTTTGCTCAGACGCCATCTTGGGTGTGCAAAGTGAGGTCAAAGGTCATATGTACTTCTTTCTGTATTTTCGTTATGACGTGTTATCTCTATGGGAGGGATTTTTTTTAATGTGAAAATCGACATGCTTTTCTTTATCGAGCACTAGCTCTCACTTACCCTTCGGTGAATTTCTCCCAGATTTTATGTTGTACCTAAGACTTTGCATTTTGCATCTTGGTGAATACCTGTCCTATCTTTGCCATATTTTGCACACGAATATAGACGATGTCGCAAGAATCATTTCACAAAATAACCACTTTTTCCTCAGATGCCATCTTGGGAGTGTAAAGGTGGGTCAAAGGTCATATGTATTCGTTGCTGTATCTTCGTTATTCAGTGTATACAGAATTGGTACCAAAGATGGCAGATATGACTCCCTTTTCTAAATGAGAATCCAAACCTCACACGGCCAATGTCTCTAAACACAGATGAAACTTGTATTGTCATGCCTATTACGATCAGGACTCGAATCATTGATTAAAAAAAAAAATCGGATCACCTTAATTTGTCAGTGATGACAAATTACAATCTCTAGTTGGAGATTTACATGTCTACAGATAGATGGATAGATGGATTGATTGATTGATTGATTAAAAGATGAACAGATAGATATATTGATAGATGGATAGATAAATAGAATTATATAGATGTATCGATCTATAGATGGATAGATGGATGGATGAAAAGATAGATGAATATATAGATAGATGAATAGATAGGTAGATAGATAGATAGATAGATAGATGAATAGATAGATAAATGAATAGATAGATAGATAGATAGATAGATGAATAGATAGATAAATGAATAGATACATGTAGATAGATAGATAGATAGATAGATAGATAGATAGATAGATAGATAGATAGATAGACAGAGAGACTTAGGCCTATAGATAGATAGATAGATAGATAGATAGATAGATAGATAGATAGACAGGCAGACTTAGGCCTATAGATAGATAGATAGATAGACAAAGAGGTAGATAGATAAATAGAAAGAAAGAGAAGGAGAGAAGAAGCTTTTAAGCCAGTAACTATTAGTTTGAACTGGACATAACACTTTTGAAAGGTCAAGTCTATTCAAAGACCACACAGGGAAGAGACAAATCTTATGAAGGGAAAAAAAAAATTGTGATGATAATTGTGATTATGTCACCTCAGGATGTTTATTCCAAATAGTTTTGTTTTTCTTGTTTGGAGGCAAATTTTCTCTTCTCCAGCCACCCCAAAACAAAGGATAGAATAAGATATGTATATCTCTATGAAAAGAAAGAATCTCTTGGTAGCTGGTAGCAGTATTTTTGTATGAAACCTGACAGGGTGTTAGTGCTTTCCTAGATGGAATGATTGTGAAGATGATAGCATGGGGTGCAATGGACACAGGTGTGCTTCTACTCAATGGGCTAAAGCTATTAACATTATGCCATTGTTTTGATTTTGCTTCGCTTTGTTTCTGTTTTTGTTGAGGATCAGACCCCGGGTGCCTGAATGTATATCATGATGGCTTAGTTTAGGGACCCAGGCATCGCGGCGGGATCAGGGTAAACTGTCTCTCCGTCGTCTCATGTGTGTGGTCATGTGATGCGCTGCTTGGCGGGCCGCCAGGATCTAAACTATGATACCCGAGATAGGATAGCCGGTGTTTGCCAAGTTTAAAGGGGATGGCACAGTTTGGTTGAGATGGCTGCAAGTTTCCAACTTTTGTGTGTGTGTCTGTTTGTGAGATAAGAAACCTGTTATGAAATATGACAGAACATGGAATTCTTAGATAAATTCACAGTTTATTTGATTAAAATTGGTCCTGAAATGGCTGAGATATCCCCACAAAAAAAGTGATCCTAATATTATGTGACAGGCCTCGACTTTTATTGGGATCTCTCTGTTTTACCTCATGTTTGGATATATGTCAATAATTTCAAAACTGATTTTCATCTAATAAACTTTAGAGGGATGCTCTTTAACATTTCTTTAAATGACTTCTGAATATCTTGCAAGATGTTAAAAGCTGAATCCTCACTCAGCCAATACTATACCATTGCTTTAAAGGGAAAAACGGTCTGTGGCCGGCAAAACAACACCTGAAGGGAAAGAAGAATTTCCTTTTATAGTTATGATTAACCCCTTCACTATGGGATACTGGTATCTTCTGATCATAGGCTTTACACTATCAGGAATCAATTTCAAGAGTCAGTGTGGTAAGTGTGGTAGTTTCTGTCCAGTCTTTGCCAAGCTTTATCTCATCAAATCCCATAGAAACCGCATTTTTTTTAGTGCATGTGTGTGTGTGTGTGTGTGTGTGTGTGTGTGTATGTGTGTTATGTTAAAAAAAGTGATTTAGTAGCACAATTTCTTTTTGGGTGTGTGTGTGTAATAAGGCACATTTGGATTGGCTTGATTAGGTTGATCAAAATAGCTTTTTCTGAGAGGTATGCAGAATTTCATGTCATATTTCTTATAAAAACATGGTCTGATTTGGAAAAAAACCCAAATATATTGTACTATATGTTGGAAAAATGGTTCAGCAGCACAAGAAAGAAGAATACAGCTGATTTTTTTTGTTGTTGGTAATATTAATTTTATTGTTAATATGGATTCGATATTGAATGAAACTCAAATAAAGAATATCATAAAACAAAAAAAAAGTGTGTATGCATGTGATTTGCTGCTGTATAACCTGTTAACACTGTATAGTATGCCAGGGATTTTAGACAACATGTGCGTTGCTATTGGGTCTTCTGTACTAATCAACACTCAAAGCACACAGAGCGTTATTACTATCTTTTTTCCAATTCATTGATAGTTTTTCTTAAGGTAAAAAGTATAAAATCCTCTTTTCTTTGAACTCTTTACCGCTCATATATAATGGTTTATTTTAGTTGTAGGATTTTCAAAAACCGATGTAATGCTAAATGTATTGCACTGATATTGACTTCACATTTTAGAAGGTTGTATTTCATGTTTCTCATGTCAATAATTGAACAGTTTGATCACAAGACAAGTTAAGTCTATTCATGGTAGTTTGAGATATTATAGCTGCTAAAAGCTAAAACAAGAAATTCTGTGAATTTTTAACCACAACTTCAAGAATATTCCTTGCTATGTCAGCAAGTGAAGTATCCCTGGATTTTTTTTTTTGCCTGATCTGATGATAGATTTGATACTTTAGATTATCTAAAAGTTGCACTTACCTGTTTATGATAAAACTTTTTAATCACATCAATTTTTTTTTTCACTTTTTATTGATTTAGTAACTGTAGCCAGTTTCATTTAATCTTTTTCTAAAAGGTGACATGCTGTAAAATTCGGAGGTGTAAATTTGATGTTGACGTAACAAAAAAATCCTGCAGCAAAGTCTAAAGGGTTAGGCATTGATTTTTACTATTTTTATTTCACCTTCTTTACTTCTCAAGTTGTGTAATTCTTTTATAAGCTGTCAATGTCACTTTCATTAATGCTTTGATTTACTAGACACTATTGTTTTTTCACTGTCCGCTAAATGAACAACATAATGTCTCAAATTAAATTACCATGTTGAAGGAGGCATATGAAGGAATAAAATGGTTGTTACCTTCACAAAATTATGTCCAAATTTAATGTATGTATTATTTGGTCTAAAAATTGTATTAATCCTTCCATAAAAGACATAATAGAGATTGTAGAAAGATAGTTAGTCTTGCTGCCAGCCGTTTGAAGTAATATCAAACAAATGAAGAGTTTGTTCGCAAAAACCGATAAGTCCATTTTTGACAATTTTGAAGTATGGTCTCTGTCATAAAGTACAAAATAATACCTTTTAAATGATATATTGGTCACTACATATAAAGGTACATCTTTGGAATTATGGTCAAAAGAAGCAAAAATGTTCTTATTATTCTCTTTATTTTTCTTGACCTTTAATCGCAAATATCTCCATTTTTACAAATATGGACTTATCGGTTTTTGCGAACAAACTCTTCAAATGTTAGTGTTGGTCCTGCTGTTCTTGTTGTTGATGATGATGATGATGGTAAAGAAATTGGGATGGGGAGGAGGAGGATAATAATGCTACTCCTAATGATAATGATGATGATGATGATGATGATGATAACAATAATAATAATAATGATAATAATATGATGATAGTAATTATGGATCAAGTGCTTTGGGTGTATCTTAGTCTTCTTATAACCCATGTTTCATAAAATTTGAATACATTAGCTAGTATTGTGTACTACACCAAATAAGACTAACTGTATGGGACCATTTCTGACAGAATTTGTGCAAGTAGCATTCAGACATTTGATCTTCAAACCAGAGATAATTGATCCCTGACTCGAAAGATACAAGCCTTTGAACTCATGTTCCTTCATTTCCCACCTTGCTCACCAGACACCAACCTCCTCTCCCCCTCCCCCCTTTCCAAACACCTCCTACCAGATCCTTGGTCTGTGGGCTAAAGGTTGAAAAGTCCAAGGTTTATGTCCCACGGGATGGACATTCTTGGACCTGAGTCACTTAGCAAGGTCCACTCACCAGGCGAGACCTCCTTTTTGTCACATGAGTGAAGGTTATGTCGTAAATTGCTGTTGTCTCTGGCCAGAGAAGGAAAAATAAAGCTAGCGCAAACAACAAGGAATGACAAGCCATAAGGACAGAGAGAGAGAGAGAAAGGGAGAAAGAGAAAGGAAGTAGGATGGGGTTAAACTGACCACATGATCATTGATGTTGCAAGCAAAAAGGTCGCATCAGTGACCCACTTCAAAAAACTTTGGATGTCTAGTTGCCGTGAGGAGAACTAAAATGTTTTCAGAAAGAGCAATTCGGAAGATGGGCCTGTTGCTACAAACCTGGTTCTTTGTTTTATCTTCAATTTGAACAGTAACAAATTTTGTCCTTTCAGAACATTGATTGATTCAGGAATCATTTCAAAAGTTTCATTGGTTGTTTGTTTGTTTGCTTGTTTGTTGTTCAAGTAAGATATAACTGTGTATGAATGATAATAAGTAGGCCCTATGTACTATAATTATCTTAGTGAAGGAAATAATGAAAAACAGAGAAATTAAAGAACAATTCTGCAAGGGGGGGGGGGGGGGCGGGCTTTGAACGTCAGCCCTACCATCAACCTTTTGAGGGCGGGCTGGTTTTACTGAACACACATTACCACAGACACTTGCCCAAATATACTCAGAACTCATCCTCAATGAGTTAAAAGAGGTTAGTATTGAAGCCTAAACAAAGATAAGAAGAAAAAAACTTTGTTCTTATATCTGCAGAGTTTTCTTTCACTGAATAGCATACTTCAATGGAATACAGGTGTGGTAGTTCAAATGATAGTGTTTTACTAGGACAAATTCTGGCTTTAAAGGGACTGTACAGTACTGGTTGAGGTGGGGATTCATGTTTTGAACATTCCTAAGTGAGATAATGAGAAACCTCTTATGAAAAATGAAAGAGCATGTAATTTTAAGAAGGATTCAACATTTGTTTGATGAAAATTGGTTTTCAAATCGCTGAGGTATCCCAAAAAGTGATAATAATAAAAGGCGACAGGCCACAACTTTATTATGATCTCTTTGTTTCACCTTGTTTTTGGATATCTCAGCCATTTCAAAACCGATTTTCATCAAATAAACTTTTGATACCCCTTAGAATTGCATGCTCTTTGACATCTCATAGAGTGGTTTCTGAATATCTCGCAAAACGTTAAATCCTCACCTTGACCAGAACTGTACACACCCTTTAAATTTGGTTGAACTGGACTAATTTGAAATCAGACCATACCTAAGAACAGATTTGCAGTATGAGTGTTGAGGACTGTCGAACTGACTATGAAATGAGTCTAGAAATGTGGGGTGGTATACAACATATTGTACTCGCGTCTTCATCCCACTGAAGGTAGTCCCACGTATACTTTGACAGGGGGTCCATGGGTACTGTAAAACATGATATATTAGCGGTATGAAATTTGCGTGAATTGGAGCCAACGGCCTTTTTCGTGGCGAGAAATTTTCGCGAATCGCCACTGGCATTCAATGCATACAGTGTAGACAAGAACTTTCGCATGCATTTTGATTTCCCGAATCTTGGCGCTCTCACAATTTGCGAAATTTAAATACACGCGAACATTCCTCGTTTTACAGTAATTGGTGTTTGAGCAGAATCCGCTTGTCCTCAATGGGGTAATATTCATCCTCAAGATGGCTTTTTGCACAGTTGCATGGTACAATCAAGTGGGTGGCTTCCGTGGCAGTGAACTCCCAAGTTCAGGTTCAAAGTTTATGGGAGCAAGACAGGGGGACCTTAATAAGGTCATAACTTTGAGAGAAATGGATTTTGAATACCAGCGTTCGATGAAGGTTGTTCATTTTTCTGGCTCTGACTTTTTTTTTCTCTCCTATCTCAATTGTGGAAGAGAGATCAATAAACAGTCTGATCAGCTCCATAAATAATTGATGCCTTTTTGTGTTTTGTTTTACAGCTCTTAGTCAAGATTGGAAGAACAAAGGGAACCTTCTTTCGAGGGGGGGTTCTTACCCCTGCACTTGGCCTGGTAATGATGAAAAATGGAAGTCCGGTAGAGTGACAGTAAAAAGGGCTCTAGATGTGGGACAGAGGAGGCGGAATAGGAGGAGGAAGGGGGAATAGGACTGAAAGGGATTGCATATTTAGACTGGAAGAAAAAGAGGGGTGTAGGATGGACATGTGGTGGCTAGGATTAGGTACTGGAGGTTGCTCAACTTTCGGGGGAAGGGAGTCACAAAGCTGCAGTGATGGAGCCCTTATCGGGAGATGAAGAAAGAGGCAATTGCAGTGGGGTAGGTTGGGGGCAGGGTTATGGAATGGGTTTATACTTCTACCAAACTAAGAAATTGATGCATTAAAAGTCTCTTGTTACTATGGGAAGTCTACTTTGATGTAATTGTAATGTTGGCAGCATTTGTGTCAGTGTCAGTGTTGCGAGGATTTCTTTTTGTGGGCTGGTACGGGTGGGGCATACTTCAAGGATTAGAACCAGCACTGGCTATTGGGCGGAAGCTCGGTGGTCTAGTGGATTAGAAGCCTGTCTGGAGATCAGGAGGTTGTAGGTTCGAATCCTGCCCAAGTGTGTGTATGCTCATGATTTCTTTCAGCATGGTTACTACTATTCAACACACTGATCAGTTTGGTGCTTATTTACGTCGATGTAGGGCAATTCGTTCATCAGTTGCAACAAAAGATGTTAACTTGTGGAGTGTTGCCAACATATGGATCTTGGAAGAGAGTGCTATTACTGCTAAAGAAGAGGTAAGATTTGATAATAGAAAAATGATGATTAATTGAAAAGATCCATCAAAGTTAATGACTAACAGGAATTATAAAACTTTTACCAGAGAAGAAAAGCAGAAGGATAAGGGAGGGATTGGGGGGGGGGGGGGGGGGAGGGTGAAGGAGGGGAGTGGAGGGGGGGTTAACAGGAGGAGGAAAATGCCAGCTGAGAAAGAGGCAGGCAGGAAAAAAAAAACAGTGAACCAGAGCTTGATCTTGTCATTAACAATGGCAGACCACAATTTATGATGTCCAGCAAAGAAGGCTGGAAGATTATGTGTGAAATTCTCCCTGGGGAGTTAAGTTGAGAATATGACAGAGGGACCGAGAGAAGAGAAAGAAAGAGAGGGGGCGAGGAAAAGGAGTAAGTTTGAGAAAGAAGGAGGGGAAAAAATCATGAAAATAATCCTCGGGTAGCCTTGACCTGAGCAAAGTTAGAATGGACACCGCTGGCTGGACATTGGCCGGTTTGTGTGCCTGCCGCATACATCAATGTCCATGTCCCACAATAATGTACAGGGTCTGTGTGTTTGACCAGCCAGCAGTAACCAGTACCACCAACTTTAACCCCCCTCCCCCCCCCCCCCCCACCTTCCCTTTGCATACGAACCATCATCGCCCCCAATCTAGCACTTCTTGCACTTTGAGTGCAGAAAAGGGCATTCGTGTTTCTAGCAGACATTTATTGTAGACACAGGTATGGTTTTTCTCTGAGGTTTGTAAATACTCCAAGTACACTCACCCACACTCACTCACTCACACACACAATTGCACTCATGCACACACTCAAGCACAATTGCACACATGCACACACTCACACACAATTGCACACATGCACACACTCACACACAATTGCACACATGCTTACACTCTCGCACACACACACGCTTTATCTTCTATGGAAGTTCAAACCTAAGTCCTGACACGGGACCCTCTTTGCAGTCACGCTGTTCATTCGGCTTCCATCCCCGGCAATGGACTTTTGCACCAATCAAATCGGTCATGGTAAGTCGATACAATACCACTGGTACTTTCAGGATGAAATATAAAGGTGTGGATACCTGGCATGCTCAGGAGTAATATTTGTGACCATGATCATTAATTCTGGATGGATTTTTTTACCTATGACCATTGTCTTGATTGGGAAATGGGGATTGGTGGGTCAATGTTATTTTGCTGTTTGAATGTTTATCTCTACCACTTCACTGCAATGACCATGATTTTATGAAATACATTCAGTCTTCTATGCAACAACCACCCTGCTGGTTTAATAGCCTCACAAGTAAAATATCAGAATTAGGCCATGAAGTTTATACATTCTTGTCTACCATGTTAATTTCTAAGGATTTCGCTTAGCCTCCTGTGGTTACTTGTATTCCTTGAGTGTACCATATGACCTCAGTGTGTGCTGTTAGTATCCTATTATGTGATATTCTACCATGCAGATCTGTAACTGTTGCTGCTTATTGCTGAAGATGACTTTGAAATCTGGAATTTTGACCACGTCATCTTCCTTCTATTTTTTTTTTTAATTTCTCAACTTAAACACTTATTTTGTTATTAATTGAGTTTTATTTGAAAAGGGATTCTTATACTGTGGATGGGGTTTTCCACTTTAATTTGATTTTAATGTCATGAGCACAAAAAAGTAGACCTGAGCACTACACAAGTAGCCGCAATTATTTTGATTACTTTCTTTGTTTTTCATTATTGTGATTATCATTTTCATTCAGTTATAATAATGATGATGAAAATAACAATAATAATAATGATAATGATAATAATGATATTAATAATAATAATAATAATAATTATTATTATTATTATTATTATTATTATTATCATTATTATTATTAATTATTATTATTATTATTATTATTATTATTATTATTATTATCATTATCATATCATTGTTGTTATTATTGTTATTATTATTATTATTATTATTATTATTATTACCGTCATCATCCTCATCAACATCATCCATAATTTTTTTATACAATTTGATTCAATTTCTGCTTTTCTTTTTTATGCAGAGATATTTCCACAAAATCAGTTGCCCTGTGATAAATTCTGTCTGTGTTGTACACATCTGTAATTATAGCAAGCTTCTGTGAAGAAACTCTTTTCGAGATTGTGAGTGGATTTGTGTGGGCAAAGTCTCACTCACCTCTAATCTAGCCCAGGGTCCAGGCCATGGAAGCTCTAAGGTTCTAAATGCACTCTGGTGCTATCTTAGTCTTACTTAAACTCTTTATGTGCCATGGAGGAAACCCCCTGTGTGTCATATTATTCTGAGACACCCACGTTGTCATATTTTGAGAAAGCATTCTGTTTTTCAAATCTATGTAACTCTTGTAGATTTATGTTGAGCTGGACATGCAGTGAGCAAAAATATAGAGAAAATATCAAGTTTTGCTTTGATGTATATTATACACCAAATCTATGATTGTTTTTCTTTCAAATGTCCAGTATTTAATCACTGTAAATCATGACTTTTGCACACAAAACAGTGGCAGAAACTTATTACACGCAAATCCAGTAGGGAACACCGATTGCTAGTCAATCACCACATAAAATGCAAGCTAAATATGAGAGGAACGGAATCACATGAAATGCTTTCATTTTACTGTGGCATTTGGCGATTTATCAATTGGTTTGGGTGGGTTTGTGCGTTTGAGCACAATACGCGAAGTTGGCATGATGGCTACTGAGTCTGGCGTGCGAACGTTGCACGTAAAGAGTTAATGAACACTTAATCACATGTAATGAGCTGAAATCCGAGGCTGAATGGAAGTCTTCTTGCAAGATTTCTGTAGGCTTCAGGACAAAGTTAGGTCACTTGAAAATTTGAACTAATTGTTGTCAACTAGTAGAGATTAAATAATCTCCCCATACCTGATCATTCTCCTCCCCCCCCCCCCCCAAAAAAAAAAAAAGTTGTAGAAAAACTGCTGAAAACACACTTTCCCATTCATGTTATGATCCCAAACTGAAGTGTGATGTAGAAGAAGGATAGTTCTTTCAGAAAAAATGAAAAACTCAAGATTGACTCAGTTTACCCATTTCACCTTTTTTTTAGTGCTCATGTAAAATCAAGGGGTGCAACTTTTTGTTCGTTTTTGTGATGCATGGTCACAAATGATGGCAAGTAAAAAATGAATAGTTGAAGACCCTCTGATACCCTTTTGTGATTATGAATGAACAACAATTTTGTTTTGTGTATATACTCCATGGTGCAGATTTAGATCCTTAACCCGTTGAGAAGTTGAGAACGAGTCTCAAGTATACTCAGGCAATTGTCTATGGGAAATGCTTGTATTGTAGCAAAATCAAACCGTCCTTAACGGGTTAATTTTCTTGTGTGTCGTGATTGTGCACAGATTTTGGTTTATTGTATCTGTTGATCAAGGATTGATTCAGAGGCTACCTCTTCCAAGAGTTGATTACTTCAACTTGATATTATATATTTGATTGTATTTTTCTTTCACTTGGATATAATAATCTGCTTCAAGCTTACTAAGATTACCATATGCCAGTGAACCATCTGCAGTGCTCTCTATGTTGCACAAATTTTCTTGAAACCTATGAAGTACTGGTTACGCCAAAGATTTCGTGAGGTTTTTTATTTTTGTGAATTTCGCGAGTCAGGTGCTATTCGCGAAATTAAAGACGCACAAAAATAATGACTCTGATCCTGATGTGAATGTGACACAAATGTATACATTTCTCCATTCAGTACAGTATGCCACGATCGCAAATTTAACCACTCGCGAAATCGTTGAGAAGTCCAGATTCGTGAAAATTTAGATTCGCTTGATATTTGGCGTATACAGTAAACTATGTGAAGTTTAGTGCTGCCTTCAACGCCAGAGATGCTTATAGTTGCTAGATTGTTTAAGCATTCACATGAAATGTTGAATTAAAAACAAGTTAACTGTATGTAGTGTACCAATGTCATGAATTTCAGTTATTAAAGGATAGTGCAAAGGCATGATTCTTTGAGAGATGAGATGATCTTAATTAGATATGAAATGACCTTGAAGGACTTAATATCATAGTGGGAAAGGGGACTGTTAACTCCAAGAAGACATTCTTGTCTTTCATTGATAAGACTGAATTTGCTCATGACTTTAGTACAAGATAACATTCATTAGTGAGATGTGGTACTGTACTTTTTAGTCTTGAAATGTACAACTTGTATAAAGAAAGGATATTTTTTTCCTTAAAAAAACAAGCATTTTAACTGTATTTTCTCTGAAATGGGGCTCAGACTAAGATAGGTCTACGCATGGTCTCATTTGTAAAATGACATCTATGGCTGCAAAACCTAACTTGAGATATACAAGTCCATATGTTATGAAATACATTTCTTTTTCTGTCATGTTGGGGCCAGACTGTCCCCCACATTAAAAGATTTTTGATATGATAGACAGATTGGATGCTTGTCTGCCCAAGCTTACAGCTGTCACACCAAACTACCTCAGGTTGGCTACCGACACTAGAGAAAGCAACTAAACCGGGTCTCGGTTCCGTACCAGCCAAGTATAGATGCACTCATTTCCCGGAAGGAGACTTTTGCCTCGGCATTGCATTGCGCCTTAAAGCATTCGTGTAAGAATCGGGGTAACCCCTGTAAACTATGGGGTCAGGATTTTCTGTGATTCTCCCTTTCTCGTTCTGTGCTGCCTCTGTCATCATGGTCAGCCCCTCAATCCCCCAAATATGGGCGCAAGGTCAAAGGGCTCCCTCGCTTGGACATTCCTTGAAGTTGCCAGAGGTCCTTAAACTTGGGCCGTGTGTGGGTGGATGGGTATCATGTGTGCTGGAGAGAGAGAGACCAAAAGAAAATGAAGACTGGGAAACAGAGACACACAGCGGTAGAAGAAGAGAGAATTTGAAGCACAGGAGTAATGGGACAGAAGGAGAGATAGAGAGAAGAGAAATAGAGATAGATAAATATATAATGACAGACATATAGATAGAGATAGATAGAGATAGATAAACATATATAGACAGACATATTAATATGAAGAGAGAGAGAGAGAGAGAGAGAGAGAGAGACACAAAGGGCATCCAGATATATATAATAAACATATATAGACAGACATATTAATATGTGGAGAGAGACAGAAAGGGCAACACAAAGAGAAACCAAGAGAGACATAGTCTATACAAGGTGAAGTATTGTAGTAGGTTGAGAGATATCTCATGAAACTTTGGTATTACAAAGATCGAGAGAAATAGATAAATTGAGAGACATATAGACACAGAGAGATCAGAAGTAAAGATGAACAGAAAAGAAAAGTACAAGAAAGGAGAGAAGAAAAGGAAAGAAAGACAGACCAACAAACAGACAGTGAGAGAAATGGATATAACAGAGACAAACACAGGAAGAAAAACAGACAGATGGACAGACACAGATAGACAGACGGACACAGATAGAGAAAGAACTGAGCAGATCTGAGACAGGAAGAGTGAAGTAAGAGGTAAGGGTAGATGGAGATAGAAAGAGATTGAGGTATACTGACAGACATATGTATAGAGGCAGAAATAGACAACCAAAGAGACACAGGGAGAGATAGACAGGTAGGCAATGGCAGAAAGAGAAAAGGACAGACAGACAGACAGACACCAAGATACAGAGAAACAGACAGCTAGACAAGCAGAGAGACAGACAGACAACCAAACATACACAGAGAAGGGGAGACAGACAAACAGACAGTACATGAGACAAAAGGACTGACAGACAGACATGGACAAACAGACAGGTAGAGACAAAGAGACAGACAAACAGACAGTACATGAGACAAAAGGACTGACAGACAGACATGGACAAACAGACAGGTAGAGACAAAGAGACAGACACGCAGACAATGGTAGAAGAAACAGGCATACAGCCACAGACTGTTCTATGCACAATGAATATGCAGCCAAGTTTCTCATTCTCAAGCTTCTTGATGCAGTTCAGTTCAATTTCAGCTCATTCAAAATTGTCTGTATTGAATAATTACTAACAAAATGCAGTCATTTAAAAAAAAAAAATGATAAGGCATAGTAACAATATTCTTGGCACACTTCAGATTCCTTCAGTCTTATCTGTGGTTATTTTTGTTTGTTATTTTATGTATCAAAATATTGATGATAATAATAATCAGTACACTACGGATTGTTAATTTTTTCAGCATGAAATCATGATCTTTGTCACTTCTTCGTGTACCTTCATTTATTTGATGTTTGCACAGTCCAATAATAGTCTAGATGCCATTGGTAAACTGTAAATAGAATAGTAGCATCACAGTCGGATTTCAGTCTTTTCTCTGTCACAATTTTGGAAACATTGGGGTTGATTAACCGCATGGCGTGTGTGTGTCGTGTAGCTATGATTTGAATTCCACAGCCTATATGTGCTGTCAGTCATCGTGATGATGACGCCAATGTCATGCCCTTGAGTTACCTTGGTTAGAGGTAATGAGTCTTGCTATATTACCCGCTATGTTTATTCTTTGCCTAATGATATATCAGACCACACATCCGCTGCCACAACCTGTAAGACGTTTGGTATTTGTGACAAACAACATGGTTGAAGGTCCCTACAACCAGTCATTCATCGAGACGCCATTACATCATCTCTCCTATATTACCGTCACTACCGACTCACATCCATAGTTATAGGCCTACAGGTTTTGGCAAGGTGTAGAGTAATGTTTTGTACTTTCGGTGTTCCCAACCTATTTTTCTCCCTTCTAGAGCCTGTTTAGTACATCGAGCGACTCACTCAAAACACTTTTGAAATCCAACTTTTGCCAGAAATATCCATTTTTTTGTGAGCGACTGATCCACTTACTAGTCAAACATAACAAAAAGGGAGACATATTCTTGCTCGGCTTTTGTCTACTGTATCGATAATGCCGGATCTTGAACCTGACTGGCTAAACAGCAGTCAAGCTGGTGACTAACCTTTACACTAAATAATAACCATTCCATTTGTGTTACAGGAGGAAATATTTTGGCATGTTCCTTTCCCAAATACCAGTTGAACAGGGAAATGAAGATAAAATTACTATGAAACACATGTACGTTTTGGTGTGTTGACATGACATTTGCTCCTGCGACAGTCATTCTGGTCTTATTTTCCCCCAAGGACTGAGGGTTAGGGTTAGAACTGTTAAAGGGTTTGGGGTTTAGTTTGATGTGAGGATTAGGATTAGGTTTTGGGTTTTGTTTGTGGGTAGAAGTTATGTTTGGCAGAGTGTGCATATATTTCATGGGAGTAATTGTCGCAAGAACAAATATCACAGAACCATTTTGAGTATGCTGCACTCCTATTACACCTGTTTGAAACTCTTCCGTGAAAGAGAGCTACGAATCATGATGCAGAGATGTGCTGGTGATGATGAAGGTAAGTGCCACGCCCTGGTGTCTCTTCACCCATCTGACACACATTAATCCTGATGCCTTCTCCCTCTTATCTCCAACTTTCCAGATGATACCTCAACAAACCACACACCCACCGCAATGGCCGCCACGAGTACCTCACACCAACCCGTCCAGAAGCCCACCTCCACCCAGGCCCACATGCAGTCACCGCCGCCAAACTCCTGCTGCCAAGTCTGCGGGGACAAGTCGTCGGGGTTTCACTACGGCGTCCTGGCCTGCGAAGGCTGCAAGGTGAGGCCAGCACTATTCACACACCCACCACCTTTTGGGCAGGGCCTTTCTACCAAAGTGGTGTCTGCCCCCCTAATCACAAACTTTCAAACTTTTGACAGGATTAACTCAAATCAGTCAAATAGATGTTAACCTGTTGAAGACTAGTCTCCAGTATACGTACATGGACAGGTGTCTGTGCAGACCTAACAAGCATTCTCAATTTGGAGGAAAGAATATGAATTTTGACCATTATTAGCTCTTGTTTCAGTAGGAGTTTCCTGGGGTTTTTTTTTAATTATTATTTTACTGCTCCCTTGTACATTACAACTACTCTTTCTTTCCTATGTTTGAGCCAAATCATCCCTATTTTTTCAGTCAGAAAGGCTTGGAGGTCTGTGGGATAACAAAGATAGTGGTTGATTCCAGTATGACTTATTAACAAGTCAGAAGAGACTCTATGAATTACCTCAAGAACAAGTAAAACCAAGTTCCATAATCAATGAATATCTACCAAGATGATGAGTTCAAATAAAAGAGAAATTTTAATTCTACCTTATGACATACGGTGTACAAGCAATGAATGTCCAAAGTTATAATAAAAGTAGCACAAAATCATAGAGATTTGGTTTCCTGGACTGGATGGCTCAATTTTGCCATTACCACAGAACACCTGTCCATTTAGAAAGCCAATGTAACTCTGTGGTAGTAGTGGTAGTGAAAGTGTGCACCTATCTCTCCCAAATGATCTTGTTGAGCCATGCACTTACATCTATTGAGAATTTACAGAAACTTGTGGGAAAAGTGTTGGTGGGAATAGCTTAGACATATTTTCTGATACTTGCAGTTTTGTAGACTTCAAACATACCCAGAGTTTCATTGCACTGTACAGTGTAAGTTTGTTCCATTTTTGTCAATTTTTGATATTTGTGATTGAAGCTGCTAAGAATGAAGAAAATAATAAGAAAATATTCCATATTCTAAATCATAACTTCAAGAATATTCCTTGTGATATATCACTGGACAGATTGTATTTTATTTCATATCTTTTGGTGGATATACTGTGAAATACTTTAAAAAATGGCACTTATCTTTATTTTTCAATGTAAACTCTTCATATCGGATGTTAAGTAGACTTCTTGCCTAAGTGGTTATTTACTATACTAAACCCTTTGTGTCTTTTCGCTGAATGCAGGGATTTTTCAGGAGAAGTAGCAAACGAGAGAAGGAATACACATGTCGGCATGGCAACGGCCACTGTACGATAGGACGGATGAATCGGAATCGCTGCCAACACTGCCGGTACAAGAAATGTCTCGCAGTCGGAATGTCCAGAGACGGTAAGACATGTGAGGACCCGCCCCTTTTTATGGCTTTGAGTTCAACTTTTTGGTTTCCTTCTCTCCCTGTTGGTTTGGCCTCTTTTTCATTTCATTTAAATATTGTTTGTGCATTTGTTAAATGTTTGTTTGTTCATCGTTTGTTCATCGTTCGTTCCTGGATTTACATTTATTCATTTGTAGAAGAACCGGGGGTCTAGTGGACTGGACTCGGGACCTACAACAGTTAGGTCCCGAGTTCAGATCCTACCAGGTGTGATTTACATTTATCCATGTGTAGAAGAACCGGGGGTCTAGTGGACTGGACTCGGGACCTACAACAGTTAGGTCCCGAGTTCAGATCCTACCAGGTGTGATTTACATTTATTCATGTGTAGAAGAACCGGGGTCTAGTGGACTGGACTCGGGACCTACAACAGTTAGGTTCCGAGTTCAGATCCTACCAGGTGTGATTTATATTTATTCATGTGTAGAAGAACCAGGGGTGTAGTGGACTGGACTCGGGACTTACAATGGTTACATCCTGAGTTCAGATCCTACCAGGTGTGATTTACATTTATTGATTTGTAGAAGAACCGGGGTCTAGTGGACTGGACTCGGGACCTACAACAGTTAGGTTCAGAGTTCAGATCCTACCAGGTGTGATTTACATTTATTCATTTGTAGAAGAACCGGGGGTCTAGTGGACTGGACTCGGGACCTACAACAGTTAGGTCCCGAGTTCAGATCCTGCCAGGTATGATTTACATTTATCCATGTGTAGAAGAACCGGGGGTCTAGTGGACTGGACTCGGGACCTACAACAGTTAGGTCCCGAGTTCAGATCCTACCAGGTGTGATTTACATTTATTCATGTGTAGAAGAACCGGGGTCTAGTGGACTGGACTCGGGACCTACAACAGTTAGGTTCCGAGTTCAGATCCTACCAGGTGTGATTTATATTTATTCATGTGTAGAAGAACCGGGGGTGTAGTGGACTGGACTCGGGACTTACAATGGTTACATCCTGAGTTCAGATCCTACCAGGTGTGATTTACATTTATTGATTTGTAGAAGAACCGGGGTCTAGTGGACTGGACTCGGGACCTACAACAGTTAGGTTCAGAGTTCAGATCCTACCAGGTGTAATTTGCATTTATTCATGTGTAGAAGAACCAGGGTCTAGTGGACTGGACTCACGACCTACAACGGTTTGATCCTGAGTTCAGATCCTACCAGGTGTGAACGTTCTCAGGCAATTTATGTTTCGTCCATATTGTCACTCACCATAGTAGTAGTATTAGTAGTGGTGGACTGGTAGTCATACAAAAGGTAGTAGTAGAAGTAGTATTCAGTAATCATTCCAAACTTGACCTACATGTCGTAGTTCTAAGAATTCGCAAACCCACTCAGATGAAGCACTGTGCCTCATTGCAATCAACAGCAAGGCCATGGGGAGACAATAGGGACTAAGGGCAGGGCTCAACACTAACGGTGGCCCGGTGGCCCGGGGCCACCAAAAATGAAAGTCGAGCCACCAAATTTCAAAAAAGGGCAAATTTGGTGGCCCGCCTCGGGCCACCAAAATTTTTTGAAAAGTATGTCAATAAATTCGTAACTTTTTGCGCCGGAAATTAGCAGTTAAATTTGTTTAAGAATGGATGAAAAGGACTGAATGAGTGCCTGAGAGTGAGTGTTGCAAGTTTGTTGAAGTTTATTTATGAGTAGATATGTCCAACTTCTAAATCTTACTATCATAAAACTTAAATATTTGACTCATTAAAAAAAAGGACTTTTAATGTTTTTTATTGGTTTTTTTTCAGGACACCAAATTTTTCTCTCGGGCCACCAAAAATTTGAAATTTAGGATTTTGGTGGCCTCATCGGGCCACCAAACAAAAAAGTTAGTGTCGAGCCTTGCTAAGGGGATTAGATAATCTCTATTCATCTATAGTAGTTTCATCAAATTTTTTCTAGAATCATGTGCCAAGGGACACAGAGATTCTTCTGTTCCCACATTTAACCCATTGAGGACAAGTCCCGAGTATACTCGGGCAGGTGTCTATGGGAAATGTGTGTTGTAGCAAAATCAGTCCATCCTCAATGGGTTAATGATGTTGAGTTTAACCTGTTCTATGCAGAAACCTGGTAGCCTGTATATTAAGCGCATGGGGATTTTAATATTCAGTATGGAATGGGTTAATATTATTGTGATTGTAAAATTCAACATGCATTATAGATGTGGGATGTCTTTCTGTTATATTTACCCAAGTTGCAATTGAGTATATGAATATAAGAACGACCCAAGTCCAATTTTTGGCCAAATTTAGTTTGACATGGGAAATTGTAGCTTATGCATGGACTCATCTTGTGTGTAAAGGATAAATCCTAATTACCCCCGGAAGTGCCTGAAATGAATGAGTTAAATCTTATATCAATGTAAGAATGAAGGACTTGGGTCATTCTTACATTCATATAATAGCGCCCTCTCTCATCCTTCTCCCATCTCTATAGCAGAATATCATGTATATGAATCAAAGAACGACCCAAGTCCATATGAATCAAAGAACGACCCAAGTCCACCACACAAAATGGCCTCTCCACAATTAATGTTAATGTTAGTTGTCATAATAATATATGTTCTAATTTGTATATACAATGTTGCCTTCCCATCACAGTTAAATAGAATATTATTGGACAAATAAAAAAGATATGTAGTTTTTTTTAGTTTACTCGAAATGATCTTCCATGGACTTGGGTCGTTCTTATATTCATATACTCAATTGTATTAATGGAGGTTTATTCGCAAATCACTTTTAACCTTAATAACACTTTCTAGCATGCTTTGCAAATACGAAAGAAAGGGGGAGTCCATTGAAATGTTTCCCAGTACTCATGCGCTCCCTCACGTAGTGCGGGAATTAACTGAATTAGGCAAGGAAGGGGACATCAACACACGATGAGTTCTCGCTCACTCTGTCCCGGTGAGTAAGGGGGTTAGTCAGTGCGCTAGATGTCATTGCATTTGACAGGGGGACGTGGGGAAGGTGTCGCCAGTCAAATGTTCTAATGCCCATTCTAATGCCCATTTGGTGGCAAGGAGCGCTAATCCCCCAATAATCAGCAGGACTTCCCATGAGTCGATGAGCATCACACTGATGTGACACAGTCCAAACATAGAGGGCGCTGTCTGTTGATACCTTATGGCGAGTATGCGAGAACCTGGTCCTGAGGTTCCTGTAGTCTCTCTTTTCATGAAAATCATTATCCCAACCAAGAAAGGATGTTATGTTTTCATCAGCATTTGTTTGTTTGTTAGTTTGATTTGTTTGTTTGTCTGTGTGCAAAATAACTCTTTAAGGATTTGTTGCCTGAAAATAATAAGGGTGTTTAAGTCGCCAACAAAGTCATAGTGTTTGAGACATCTTAACCCATTGAGGACAGGCTGATTTTGCTACAATATGCATTTTCCATAGACCCCTGCCTGTATGTGACCCACTACAACAAAAGGATCCTAAAGTCGCTGACGGCTGAGCCGAGAAAATCGAGTTTGAAGTCACATCATCAAAACTGGTTAAAACATTCAAATTTTCATTTTTGGCATAAGTTTGTAATCTTATGTTTTGCCTGTCGTCTGCTGAAATTTCGAAGCTAAATGATGAAAGGAAATGCAAGAAATCAGCATTTTTCTGGGCCATGATTTTCCGACTTTCAACGTAACAGAAACGTGTCCGAAGATTTGGATTTAGTGCCGCAGCTAGACTCCGCCCCTAGCAACAAGGGAGTGATCTTATTGGTCAGTGCGTGACATCCTGATTACTGATTGGTCGTGCGTAGACCGCTGGCGCTAAGCTTGAATGAACATCGCGGAGGTCGCTAGGAGCGTGCCTTCTATCGTCAAGTGGTGAAAACTGTCTCGCCTCCCCTTGATCATGATAGCGTCAGAAGGAAAACTTTGAAGGCGTTTTTCTCGAAACTCTGATATCCTCATCCACTTGACATGCGCTAATAAAATCATTGATATCTCCGCAACCGAGTACTTTTATGAGTTGTGCTATGTATGAAATTAAAGGAGAAGAGTAAGGGAATAATGTTATGCCATTTTCAGAAAATTATCTTCCCCGACTTTCGGGTCCTTTTGTTGTAGCGGGTCACATATACTCGGGACTTGTCATCAACAGGTTAATGGCATTCTCATTCTCGGCCGACGAGTTGTAGATGGAGTTGGATGAAATTGGTTGGAACAGATGATTAAATTTTGGTAGTGATCAAGGAAGTTTTATAGATTTTTGAAGGAGTTTTTATCTATTTGCAGATAGGATCAATGAACTTGTGAGTTAAAGCTGTGTGTGTTTGAGGTCTACGTATGCGCTCTGTTCAGGCAAGGCGCCGTGCTATTGGAAGCTGATGACATTAGGATAAACGAATAGCTTCTATATTGGAAAATTAGTTGATTTTTTGCATGTATGTATGGATGGATATTAACTGCTTGGCAAAGTTTTGTGCTCTCAGAATGCTTTTCTAGTCACAATTATTTATTGCCTGTTTGGCCATAACAAGAAAGAGTCACTATACTCTCACAAACTTTCCTTTGTATGTGTCAGTGAATGTAAATATCGACGGGCAAATACATCTTGCGCATTAAGACAAAAGTTCCACTACCAGTGACTTTCCATTCTAAATACTCTTTTAATGATTACATGATAAAACATGATGTATTTGGAGCATTCTTCCGGCTATTAGTAACTGATTCAAATGAAATGAAAGCATAATGTATGCTTAAGGTAGGGGCAAGATGAAATTGTTTTCTTTACTTTGTTCATCTTTTTAGTGAAGCATTGAAATTTATTGTCTCATGAAATGAAGAATGTGATATGTCTTAAACATGATATTTTAAAAGGGTATTCTTTTTTAAGGACCATGCACAAGGACGTTGTATTGTAAGATGACTTGCCTCTGGAAAGTCGCAATTTCCCAGAGAGGTGGGGGAAGGAGAAGGAGGAGAAGAAGGAGGGGGAGGAGGAGGAGAAGGAGGAGGAGGAGGAGGAGGAGGAGAAGGAGGAGGAGGAGAAGAAGGAGGAGGAGGAGGAGGAGGAGGAGAAGGAGGAGGAGGAGGAGGAGGAGAAGGAGGAGGAGGAAAAAGAGAAGGAGGAGGAGGAGGAGGGAGAGGGGGAGAAGAGAAGGGGGGGGGGAAGAAAGGAAATCGAGGGGAGGAAACAAGGAAAAGATAAGTTGAGGAGAAATGCGAGAAGGAAAGAAGGAAAGTTTGAATGGAAGGGGGAAGGAAGGGGAGATGGAAAAATAGGGGAGGAGAAAGAGAAAGGAGAAAAGGAAAGGGAAGAGGGAATGAAAGGGAAAGAAGAAAGCAAGAGAAGAGAGGTAAATGATGAGTAAAAAGAAAAGATGACAGAAAAAAAGAGAGGGTAGGCCTAAGCGAAAGAAGGAAGGAAAGGTAGAAAGGAAGAAAAATAGAAGGAAGGGGAAAAGCAAGAGAGGAGAGAGGATGAGTAGAAGAAAGAGAAAGAAGAATAGAAAAGGAGATGAGATGAAGAAGAGAGAGGGAAGGATGAGAAGAAAAGACAGAAAATGGATAGGGGAAAGAGAAAAAAAAAAGAAAGTAGGGCCTAGAGGAAGAAAAGAAAAAAGGAAAGGAAGAAAGGAAATGGAGAAGGAAGGAAGAGAGTCAATCTCTGAATTCCTTTAAGAATAAATTAAAACCATTTTTATTGAAACTTTACAACATCCAACAGAGTTAGTTTCCCTTTATCATCTCAGTCAAGTCATCATTTTTTTTTTTTTTACATAAGTCCTCCTATTAAACTATGTCCCTCTCTGTGTTCTAAATATAACGATGTGTTTTTTTTCTCCTGCATTCTTACCAACATAACTACGTATAAAAAATGTTTTGCATTACATTCAATCCAGCTTGTATTTTATCACTTATTTTACATTATGAAATCCAGATTGCTTGCGTTCACGATGGCACATGCTGTAGTTCCCTCTTTTTTCTCCCTTTTTTTCCTCTCTTTTTTTCCTCTTCTTTTTCCTTTCCTTTTCTCTCTTTTTCCTCTTCCCAATCATATTGATGTCAGTTGACATCGGTTCGTTTATTGTGTTTTATATTGATGTTTTGTGTATTTTTCTGAGGGTCCCATATCGTACAAGCTTTGCTTCTTAGTGGGACCCTCCACTTCCATCCTCATCCTTAGTTGACTTGTATTATACGCTTTATGTATTTAACAAAGATGTAATCACATCTACTTTTCACTTTCATAATTTTCTTATGTACCTTTTCAAGTTTTGTTCTGTATCACAAATATCCCGTGTATACGCAATGTACATAAAGTTCTTTGTTCATTTTGATGGAGGTGAAAATAAAGTTGAAAGTTGAAAGTTGAAGAGAGTCGAAAGCTGGAGAGGAGAGAGAGGAGGAGGAGAAAGAAGAGAATTTAGTAGAAAGAAAAAGGAGAGAGAAAGGGAAAGTGAGGGGAAAGCACAAGAGGAGGAGGAGATTGAAGAGGAAAACAAAGGAAAATGATAGTGGAAGGGGAATGGAAAGGATGAAAAAGCAAGGAAAGAGGAGAAGGAACATAAGAAAGTGAGAGGAGAGTGGATGGGGGATTGAAGCGAGGGAGGAAAATGAAGAAATGATAGGAAAGATGATGAAAAGGCGAGAAGAAAACTCAATATAAGAAAGGAAATGGAGATGAGTAGGAAGAGATGAGGGGAAAGAGTGGGTGGGTGACTTGAGGGAGAGGGAAAACTGGTGAGGTAGTATTTTGTGCTGTCTCTGTGAACAGGCGTGTTCATTAACACGAAGGATTACATTCACCGGTAGTCACCGGCACCTTCTCGCTGTGCTCCGTAGGAAGTGACACACTGCAATTAATTTAACCCTGTTAGTGCCATGGATTCATACAAGCCATTGACATGCTATACAAGCCCTTGACATGCTGTACAATGTATATGGCAAGCAAGTTGCCATTGGTAGTGACAGCTAAAATCGAGGACTTGATACCTTGAATGTTCAAGCCTCCCATATCACTCCTGTACAAGGCAAATGACACTATGAGGATTGAAATTAAGCTACTCAGGGTCTCCAAGTTTTGTAAAGATAAGTGTTGTTTGTTTCATTCATTTTAAAGATGAAATTCAAAAAATTGGTTAAGTCACTTTTTTCCTTGTCCTGATTGTAGGCAATGGTAAAAAATTAATTCCTGTCAAAAAGATATAATGGAAACTTTGAAGGAAATGCAAAGCAGAGGTTTGCATTTAAATGTCCGTCATCTGGAGTTGTCCACACATAATGTAATAGAGACATTTTTGATTTGAGAGTAACATAATTATGATAATGGTAGTTTCCTTGACTGCAAGTACAAAATGCTCACAGCTTATTGGCTGTTGTCATGTTCCTGCCATGGTAAATATGTTTGATATTTAAAGTTGCAAGGTGGTAAGCACTTCCTAAAACAGGGCCCAGGTACAACGTAGGAGATGAAAGGGAGTTTGGCAGCGTTGTACTGCTGCCTTTAAAAGACAAGCTCTCTCTTGTCGCAAACTCAAATTGAACTCAAAGTCGGTGATTTTGCACCTTGCGCATGAAGTGTGACTCACCATGTAGGTGGCTTAATTGATTCCACCAAGGACTTACCCTCTATGTATTACCCCCCCCCCACCCCTCATGCAATCTCTCTTACTACTCAAGCATGTAGATAGTGAAGTATATGAGCCTGTTTCACCAATAGATATGCATCAAGCATAAAGCTCATATCTGAATATTGTGTTTTTCTCCCCAAATATGGTGATGATATATATGAGCCTACCACAATCAGCTCAAAGATGCCACAACAAAATGAGATAGCCAAAAGTCTTTAAAATTGATGATTTTAAAATCAACAGTTATTAGCAAACACCAGTTGCTAGATTCCCGGAAATATACTATGCTGTTAAGTACAGTACCAAATCTGGAATGATCACATTCTTCTTGGTTGTAGGGATTTCTCCTAATTCTCTAGAAGGTTTTACTGTGTATTCCAAACAATTCGCGAGGTTTTTATTTTTGCAGATTTCTTGAGTCAGCCGCTATTCGTGAAATTAAAGACATGCAAAAATATTGACTCTGATCCCGATATGAATGTGACGCAACTGTATACATTTCTCCATTCAGAAAAGTACTCCATGATTGCAAATTTAACCACTCGCTAAATCGATGGGAAGTCTCAATTCTCAAAAATTTAGACTCGCTATTAAATGATATATGAAGAGTTTGTTCGCAAAAACCGACAAGTCCATTTTTGAAGATTTTGAAGTACAGTCTCTGTCATAAAGTACAAAATAATACCTTTTGAATGATATATTGGTCAATACATATAAAGGTTCATTTTTAAAGTTATAGTCAAAAGAAGCAAAAATTTTCTTATTATTCTCTTTATTTTTCTTGACCTTTAATCGCAGATATCTCCATTTGGCAAATATGGACTCATCGTTTTTTGCGAACAAACTCTTCATATACAGTAGTTTGTTGGAGCTCGGCAAGATAATGGTAGTTTTTTATTAGACCATTCCATGTTGTAACAGCCTAATTGCGTGCTTCATTTAGGAGGAGGTTTTGCCACCCAGAATTAAGTGGGGATTGCTCCAAATTATAAGGTTTTTGTTTGTTAGAACTTGGCAAGATACTGGTAGTTCTTGAGTAGACCATGTTGTAGTACATTGTAGTTGAATTGTATGCTTCATGTATGAGGAGATTTTGCCATCCAAAATATGGTTTTAAGTAGCAGAAAAAACATTTAGATTCAGTTTGAAATTCCCATTTTAAATACCTGACATCACTGGTAAGTAGCCTTACTGGTCCAAGTTAAACTGTATTTTAGAAACGTCATGGGTCTATTAATTTGTGGATGACATCATACCAGACCCCTACACTGTCCTGTGCATCTTAACAGCATAATTTGTTATTTTAGATATTATAAAAGAAAGAATAAAGAATGTAACACTTGGCAAGAATCTTGTCTTCATCATTGACATGTGAATGTCATTGGAATTATCTTGTAATGACTTGATCCCAGTATATGGTAGGAGAGAGTTTTGCGTAATGCACTAATAACTGCTGGTCATCCGTAAAGAGCAGCAATGATAACATAACGTTGTTAGTATCAAGGTTACAGGTGGCTTTTACCCCAACAGCTGACGTGCCGGTGTACTTTTGCCGGACCGATCAACACCGCAATGTGGCATTGACCACTGGAACAAAAAAGAGCAAAACAAAACAAAACAACAACATAATGATAGAAATATAAATATAAAGATAATAGAAAAAAAATGACCAAAGATTTCCCCAGAATTCAGTTAACCCTTTGAGGACGAGTCCCGAGTATACTCGAAGAGGTGTCTATGGGAAATGCTTGTTGTAGCAAAATCAGCCATCCTCAATAGATTAAATGTACGTAGCCTCCAGAGCATGTAAAAAAAAAATCTTGTCTGAGACTTAGTCTACTGCCTTAACCCTTTTGTTACTATACCAAGGATACCTTTCCTGTATTGTCACTTTCCTGTTGTAGCTTGTATGCACAAAATGAGTCAAGGGGTCTCAAGCAGGATCTAACTGAACAGCGCCATCTACTGTTCAATGTACACACAGCATTTACATGCACACCCTAGTGCACATTATTTTGCTCCCTTGTGGGCTACTGATTGTATGACACCTGAACGTGTTTCCAGGGATGCCAAGTTCAAAAAATTTTTATGAGTGAGATTTTCGTGACTCGGCATCTCGGTGCGCAAATGTGCGCGCGAGCATGGGTGTGGGAGGGCTTTTCCCCCCTGTGGCCTCCCACGGTAGGGAGCTTTTTCAATTTTTAGCTCTTAATAGTGCGATCAGGTGCATACTTAAGTGACCATATTTTTCACTTATTTTGAAAGACAAAAGGGAAATCTATACCTTCAATTGCAACTATCAGTAATCCTTTGAGCTATGCTCATTATTATAGGCCCAAGTTGCAGACATCGCCCGATGCGTGAGAAAAATGGGTGTCATGCGTGAGATCGTGAGATGGACCCTAATTGCTTGAGTCTCATGCAGAATGCGTGAGACTTGGTAGCTCTGTGTTTCCTGTGCAGCATTTTTGCCCTGAATGCACGCTGAATGCAGTACCAGGTAGCATAACTTTCCTTACAGTCTCCTCACTTGCAAAGTGCTTTTACACCACTTCTAGCAGCAAAGTGGCAGAAGTGAGATGGCAGACTAGCAGAGATCATAGCTGCCAAGTGTTTCTGATTCTGCTGGCTCTCTTAGGCTCAAAAAAACCTGTGATATCTAAGTGTTGACGGGAGACTATGAAAAGCCTCTATTAACCCTTCAAGGATGAACTGATTGTGATATAACCAGAGCTGCCGAGTCTCCCTGATTCTGCAGAAGTCTCCCTGAAAATGTCAAAATCTTTTGTATGTCTGAATAAGAGAATATCAAAATCTCCCTGATTTGGGAATTATTTTCGCCTATTGAAATGCATGTAACACACAGATATCTCCCTGATTGCTGTGTGGAATGTCCCTGATTTGGATAAGGGAATGTTGGCAGACCTGTATAACATTAACATACATTTCCCATCTAGACATTGAGGTAGTGCTGCACAGTCTTTCGACTTCTGCAGGAGGCACCAAAAAAATATTGCTCTGTGTCTTGACATAAGACTATAAAACGTTCTGTTGCTCGTTGAGGACAAGCTGATTTTACTCTAACACAATTTTCTCAGAGACACCTGGCCAAGTATACTTGGGACTAGTTTTTAAAAGTTTAATTTGGGAATTAATTTTGTCCTGTTGAGATGCATGTAACAAATGAGTCACTGATTGCTCTTTGAGAACCCTCCCAATGTTGATATTGTGTTGATGGTGCCAACCTTGTTGTTTCATAAAATCTTACCATATGGTATTCAGCGACTCTGGTAAAGAATGGAGACATTTTTTTTAGCCCACAATGATTGTCAATCATTTTGATGAATGTGGTCCGTCTTCTCTCATCCCAGCTGTTCGCTATGGAAGAGTGCCGCAGCGGGGCAAGAAGAACGGTCCCGTCGGGACGCTGACTCCAGGGGGCGCCACAGCCATGCGCAAAAAGAGCACGGACTCCGAGTACGGCCCCAGCGACAGTGACGACATCCTCCAGCCCTTCCCGCCCATGCCGGTCAACGGCTCCACGACCTTCGACCTGACCCCGCCACATTCCATGCACGCTATGAGCGGCGGGGACTCAACGCTACACCTCAAGCAGGCCGAGATGTACGACCTGGTCAACACGATCTCGTGCGCCTTCCGCATGACATGTCTCTACACACCCTCAAATGCACCGTACCTCAGGGGTTTCACTTTTCCACAGGTAAGCTTGTCACAGTCTCGTGTCCACCTTTTACTTATGTACACTTACCTGGAAGTGCTTTAATAAGACAAAATTGAGACTTTGGGATGAAATTTGTGATAAAGTGTATGAGTATTTAACATAAAAAATATCAATGATAGGAGAAAATTGAAACAACTTTAACCTTGAAAAACTATCTGAACAAATTTAATCTTTAAGACAAGTCATTTTTGGTCCCAAAAACTGATGCTTCATTTCATAAATACAAAATAAGTAAGTTTGCATCAGTGCACAAGCGACTGTACTTGTTGTAGCCATCAAGGGTCTACGTACATAGCCATATTTTATGAGCTCTCTGTACCTGCCTATAGATGATTCTTCCAAACATGATTGCTATTGTGTAAGTTACATTGATTCATCAGTGATGTTTAAGGCGGTGATCATATAGTCCACCAGGACAGCCAGCCTGATAGATGAGGGAGAAAGTATATTATACAATCCAAGTATTATACGTGGAGAGATGCTAAATATCTATGCAAATGAGGCATGTTATTGGGTGTGAAAATCTTGAACAAAGACTTGAAAGTGTTGAATGTACTTCATTTGTCCCGTCCCCCTCCCCCCCCCCCCCCCCCCCCCAAGGAAAACCAGAACTCGCACTTCGCCACGGAGGACATGGACGTCCGCGGCCGCAACCAGTGGGTCCAGCTGTCACAGATTCTTGACCAGGCGGTCAGCGGTCAGGTGGAATTTGCCAAAGCCATCCCAGGTTTCAGGAATCTGACCCAGGATGACCAGCTCTTGCTCCTGAAAGCAAGGTGAGGCTTCTGCATCCAGAAAAGACATGAAGAGTTTGTTCGCAAAAACCGATAAGTCCATATTTGCCAAATGGAGATATTTGCGATTAAAGGTCAAGAAAATAAAGAGAATAATAAGAGAATTTTTGCTTCTTTTGACCATAACTTCAAAAATGTACCTTTATATGCAGTGACTAATATATCATTTAAAAGGTATTATTTTGTACTTTATGACAGAGGGCGTACTTCAAAATTGTCAAAAATGGACTTATCGTTTTTTGCAAACAAACTCTTCACATGCACACAATCAAAAAGACATTATACACTGATGCAATCAATATGACATCATACATTGACACAACCAATATGACATCATACACTAACACAACCAATACACATTCAATACAAGAGTAAACACTACCACATGGTGTAGATAATAAGAATCTATGACATTAAATATATCACTGACACAATCAATATCACATTATATACTAATGCCACATTTTCCAAATGTGCTTTATTCCAAATATGTTCGCTACAGGGTATGTGCTAGTTTGAAATCTCATTTATCTGTGTATTGTATATACTTTGTATTCTAGTCCAAATCTGCGACCAGATGGTTAAATTTGTATGTTTGGATATTCATATTTTTCTTTGCTGTTTGTAATCAGATTGCAAGCATTT
This sequence comes from Diadema antillarum, assembly GCF_040938485.1. Lineage (NCBI taxonomy): Eukaryota > Metazoa > Echinodermata > Echinoidea > Diadematoida > Diadematidae > Diadema > Diadema antillarum. The sequence continues at coordinate 109,120 of NW_027272541.1, read as the reverse complement.
ATCCCCTGGTCAGAAATGCCTCGCTATTTCCTTGATTTCTTTCATCTTCAATCTCCATTAGATGTTGAAGTTAGAGTGTGCCTCAATTTTCAAGTAATGGTATTTTTCGAGGCAGTTGGCATTGATATTTCTGAATTGCTCACCCTGACTTCTCTCTGATAACAGCTTCTTTGAGATGTGGGTTGTGAGGATTGCCCCTCTTCTGATGATACCTGCTGCACCCCCGGCCAGCAATGGAATGGGCCCTCTGATGACATCGCTGACTCTGGACCTGCATGCGGGAACGGGCGTGGCCACCACGGGGTCGCTGCTGTGGCAGCAGCTCTACCACGTGGTGGGGGGAGACCTGTACCACGCCATGCATCAGTTTGCTCAGGAGTTCAACCAGCTGGGCCTTCTGGAGACTGAGGTGGCGCTCTATACAGCATCAATCTTAGCGGCAAACGGTAGGCATGCTGTTTCTTCCTTTTCTAATACTTCTTCATCATCTCCCCCACCACTACTGTAAACCCAGAGATTTTTGCGTGCATGAAACCTTCACATATTTTGTGAGCAGCTTACCTTTGGGAAAGTAAAATGCACGCTAAAGTTTTTGTCCACACAATGCGTTGAATGCCAGACACCAGTTCGTGAAAGTTTTGTGCTGCAAAAAGCATGTCGACTCAAATTCGGAAAAGTTTCATGCCACGAATGGTCCCGATTTTGCAGTAATTTTCCTTCTCAACAACCAGCACTGGAACCAGCTATGGACCCAGCAATGCATTTTCATGCCATTCCATTTCTCTCTCTGTCAAACTACCATTGTCTTCTTCCTCCACTTCATCCTCCTTAGCTTTTTGTTCTGCCTTCTCTTCCTGCTCCTCCTCCTCCTACTCCTCCCCCTCCTCCCCCCGCTTCTCCTCCAAACCTCCTTCTTCTCCTCCTCCTCCTCCTCCTCCTCCTCCTCCTCCTCCTCCTCCTCCTCCTCCTCCCTCTTCTCTTCCTCCTCCTCCTCCTCCTCCTCCTCCCCTCCCCCTCTTCTTCCTCTTCCTCCTTCTCTTCCTCTTACTTCTCCTTCTCCACCACCCCTACTTCCTTCTCCTCCTCCTCTTCCTTCTTTTCTTCCTTCTCTTCCTCCTACTTCTCCTTCTCCACCACCCCTTCTTCCTTCTCCTCCTCTTCCTTGTTTTCTTCCTTCTCTTCCTCCTACTTCTCCTTTTCCACCGCCCCTTCTTCCTTTTCCTCCTCCTCCTCCCCCTCTCCCCTTCCTCCTCCCCCTCTCCCTTCTTTTTTCTCTTCCTCCCCCTCTTCCTCGTACTTCTCATCCTCCTCCTCCCCTCCTCTTCCTTTTACTCCACCTCCTACTCCACCTACCCTTCTTCTTCCTCTTCTTCCTCCTCCTTCCCCTCCTCCTCCTCTTCCTCCTCCTTCTCCTCTTCCTCTTCCTCCTCCTCCTCTTCCTCCTCCTCCTCCTCGTCCTCTTCCTCTTCCTCTTCCTCCTCCATCCCCTCCTCCTCCTCTTCCTCCTCCTCCTCCTCTTCCTCCTCCTCCTCCTCCTCCCCTCCCCCTCTTCTTCCTCTTCCTCCTTCTCTTCCTCTTACTTCTCCTTCTCCACCACCCCTACTTCCTTCTCCTCCTCCTCTTCCTTCTTTTCTTCCTTCTCTTCCTCCTCCTCCTCTCCCCTTCTTCTTTCTCTTCCTCTTCCTCTTCCTCCTACTTTTCATCCTCCTCCCCTCCTCTTCCTTTTCCTCCACCTCCTATTCCACCTTCCCTTCTTCTTCCTCTTCTTCCTCCTCCTTCTCCTCCTCCTCCATCCCCTCCTCCTCCTCCTCCTCCTCCTCCTCTTCCTCCTCCTCTTCCTCCTCCCCCATCCCCTCCTCCTCCTCCTCTTCCTCCTTCTCCTCCTCCTCTTTCCCTCCTCCTCCTCTTCCTCCTCCTCCTCCTCCTCCTCCTCCTCCTCTTCCTCCTACTCCTTTTCCTCCTCCTGTTTCCTATACTCTGTCCTGTAGCCTCCATCTTCTCATGGTACTCCTTTTCCTCCCCTTCTTTCCCCAGTCTACTTCTGACTCCCGTGTGGTATCCATTGTTCTTCCCACTCCTCTTTTCATTTCAGTCTCTTCATTTTCATCCCTATTTTTCTTTCCTTCCCTTTTGCTAATCCATCTGTGCTCTGTAATTCTTTGTGTAGCAACTTAATTCTCAAGTTTGAGTTTCTTCAGCTTGTCTCCCTGTACAAATGAAAATTTGTTAAGATCGCAACTGCTGATCTGTAAATTAACGAACATGTCGGAAAAAAGGAACCAGTGGGACTTGAACCTGTCATCTACTGCTTTCAGGGCAGCAACACTACCACCAGGAAAGCAGTAGATGACAGGTTCGAGTCCCACTAGTTCCTTTTTTCCGACATGTTTGTTAATTTACAGATCAGCAGTTGCGATCTTAACAAATTTTCATTTGTAGAGGGAGACAAACTGAAGAAACTCAAACTTGAGCCTTCACCCCTCTGAATAATATCTTTCTTTCATTTAACTTAATTCTCTTTGACTTCTCTTCTTTTCAACAAGTAGGATTGAGTGGAATTCAAGCTGTAGTACACTGAATCTGTTCTTCATTAATTTCAGACATATCAATTCTTTAATTGACAAAGGCTATCATCCTGATTGACTACATGTTCTTGTTTCAAAGTGAAGATTTTTTTTTTTTTTTATATTCCTTTTTTCCTGAGAGGGACTCAGTAATAAATGAACTGCATCATTATAAAGTTGATTTATTTTCCATTCATCTATTCAAATGGTTCAACGAAGTAGCTCCCCTGATGAAGGCAAAAATGAATGCTGGGAAATCTCTTCCAAGACAAGGGGGTGTCAGTTAGAAAGAGAAAACTATTTCTAAATGTGATAAAATGTAAAATCTGATAATTGTATTTTTGCAAGCAAGATGTAGGCCTACACTGCATTGAAAAAAAAAATATATATCACTCTTACATCACCTGAGTCTGAATTTCTTTGAAAGACTGGCATTAATGAAAAGGGGCATTGCATAATCTTGCTTATATTCTTATCTTTGCAACTCATTGACAAGTTGTTCTGTGTCAATAAGTAAGCACCAAATCAGTAAAAAGAAGATAAAAATAAACAACTTGATGCAAACATTTGTTTGACTCGGATTCATATCCTTGTTGAGATTTGTTGGAGAGGGGTGCTAAAGATGTGACTCTGTTGCATTTCTCCACCAGATATCATGGGTCTGGGTAACCCTCCAGCAGTGGCCGAGCTCCAGCACCAACTGGTGGAGGCACTGCAGGTGCAGGTGGACGGGAACCACCCGTCCGCCTCCGCCCCCCTCATGGCCACCCTGTACGGGCGGGTCCAGGAGCTGCGGCGGATCGGTGGCATGCACCGGGACTTCGTGATGGGGTGCTCCCAGCGCTGGCCCGAGCTCTGCCCGAGTCTTCCAGCCCTCTACACGGAGATGATGGACATCACGATCATGTGATTGACGGGGCGGGAGGAGGTGGCAGCAGCCGACGCCCCAAGATGCAGATGTTGACCTGAGATGGGATGGGGTGTGCAGCTGCGTCTATCCAATTGTGATAACAGGAGCAAAGGAAATAAGAAGGAAACGGGAAGTTTGCCGGAAGCAGAAATAATGCAAGAATATGAGCAGAATGATGAGAATGCGATGAAGTACACAATTTTTTTTTTCAATGAAATGAATGCAAAGTTCTCTCTGTGGTCACCAGGAGAGTCAACCCTTTCAGAGCTACATCTTGAAAGGAGGAGACGGGGATGAGACGATGATGCAAAAAAGTAGAAAATACAGATCTGGAAGAAATTGAAATTGCACAATATCCTCATCGTGATGCTCATTATGAATTTTCTTTGGTCATCACAGGAGCCAAGGATGCACTGTGGAGATCCCTCAGCAGAGTCTCAGATGTTATTTCCTTTGAGAGAAGAACGGTGTTTCAATGTGTGAGATTACAAGTGTTACGATTACCCATGTGACTTGAGAAAACAAAAGGTAATGTTGGTGTTCGTCGCGTCTGTATGTGTGGAATTTTGTGCAGTTGTTGTAACCTACAATGTACCTTGTTCCCGTTGTGGCTCTTGAATGTCTGTTGATGTTGAGTCGTAAGAGAACTCTCTGTGATAACTTGAAAGACGGAGAAAAAAAAACAAGAAATCAAATATTCAAACTGTGTGTGAATTCAACTAAAGCGTTTACAGTTCAGGGGCATTTTATTATGTTAGTGTAGTCCTCACATCAGCATTCATATCTTTGTTTACTTTGTGAGTATTATTATCTGTAGTACAAGCTTACAATATAAAAAGTATGTTTATATATCTGGTATGTTTTTTGCTCGTAGAAGATAAATATCAGATTTAATCAGTGAACATGCATGACGTGGTGCCAAAAGATATGAATGCAAATTTGAATGTAAGTGTGATCTTGGCCAATAAGATGCCATATCTGGTTGCCATAGTAACTGGATATTGCACATCCATGGCTTGCCTAGAGCAATCGCTTGTAATGTTTGCATATTTAAATGCAGAGCAAGAAATATGCTGAACATTGCGAGATACACAGCACAATGAATAGATGAAAGAAACCAAGGAGCATTTCATTTTCCTGTATATATGTTACTATTCTGTATATTCCATGGTAGGTGTTTATAACGGCAGGGATATTTTTAGTGTGATTGCGTGTGTGTGTTATATACATACAACACACTCTTTATTATTCTTTTTTTAGGAGGGCATTCACAATCAGAGATATTCAGTAATACATCTGCTTTAAATCCATTTTGTCAGTGATATCCACATTATTAGCAAGCAAGAAATCACCTCATCGGAAGTTTTCAGTACCGCATTGATACTAGTAAAAAAAAGTGAAAACAAAATTCATATATTAACTTTGTTATGCCTGTGATATCCAAGTTTGTTGGGAAAAACAAAAACAAATGATGCTATCACAAGTTAACAAGTTGGTAACCAAGACAGTGAAAGGTACAAATGATATAAATTTACTTATTAATTTCAAAATACTTTAACTCCTCTTAACCCTACCAGTACTGTAGGGTGCCTGAATGACCTTGTAATGTTGTGGACTTCAAACATAATACCATTCTGACTAAATAAGCTGCTGTGATTCTAGCTTCAGCAATCTGATTTTCTGCACTCACATGTGCGGAGTCCAATTACTGGTAATACTTTTTTTTAAGGCAGCAACATCATTATTACCATTAAAACAAATTCTGCTCAGCTGATTCAGTCGATAAAACAATCTCTTTATAAGAAAAAAATACTATTTAGAAAGAGATCATTTTCAATGGGCAATGGAAAAAAATCAATTTCGACAGTGTCTGTTGTGATGCATAAGGCTTAGGCTGTTTAAGAAGTTAAATTTTCTGTATATTTATACCAAATATATATAATTATGATAATGATGATTAAGATAAAAGTTTTTATATTATCATTGATTATTGATACAATGACAATGATAATTAGAAATAATTTTGTAATCGCAATAACAACAACAATTAATATTATAATTGCGACATCAATATCAGGATTAATTATAATAATTATACCTATTATTACTGTTTTTATTATCACTATCATTATTATTATGACTGTTATCATCAACATCATCATCATCCTTTTATTTCACATTTCATATCAAAGTAAATGGAACACCAGTCAGTAGCATACCTGAGAACTGAATGTGGTTCCCTGACAGCTTTGAAAACACACTTAGCTGTGAATGGGTGAAGACATTGGTGTCTCCCATTAGAGAAAATTGAAAGGGGAAACATTTTCATTCATGTCTATAGATATTTTTGGCATCATTGTTGGTTCAATATGAGGTTGATTGATGAGTTGAAATAAAGGCATGTTGAGCATGGATGGCTTTAACAGAAGTACCAACTGCCTTTGTACTTCTTGTATGATGAAAAAGGTTTAGTTCGATCAATGTCTTAGCAGCATACGCACAATCTACGCAGATCTAATCAGTATTCTTTACTTGCCAATATTTCTTTTTAGCCTTCAAGAAAAGAAAAGAGAAGAAAAACACCTCTGCAGTTTGTCATTTAGTGCATTCATATTCATAATCCAAGATCAGGTTGAAAAAAAAAAATAAGAAGAATGAGAAAATTGTCTCAACTTATATATTTTTTACATCAACCTCTTCCATTCAGGAAAGTATCTTGTAAAAGTTTTGCCAAAGTCCCGTAAGCACATTCACGTTACCTCCATTTTTTGCACTAGAGATTTAGATTTTTTAAAAGGATTAAAACAGAGAGAGATGAATATTATTAATGTTGGAAGGAAAAGACGATTTGTAATATCAGGGATATGTATATGCATTGTGTTGTCATTTTTGACTGTCTTGCTTGTCTACCTCATTATATAAACATTGTGCCTCGTTCTGTTCGTGGGAAAAAAAAAAGGAAGAAAAATTAATAGCCACAGGCTGGGGTATAGATATAAGTAAAAAATGTGATATGTGTTTTGGGCCAAATGATTAGATTTGTAATTGCATGCCAGGTATGACAGGATTACTAAGCATAAGATATATAGCTCTTGCAAGAGATGCTGCTGTGTAGTTGTCATTTTTCATGCCTTGGTGATTCAAGTTGAAATGGTGAGAGGGGAAGGGGTGGGGAATGTATTGTCACATGCACAAAAGTAAATAACAGCTTCCTACCTGTGGATAGTGGTTCAATGCAGAGATAACACTTATTCAATGTTCAAAATTTGATGCAGCCAAAAAATTCATTTTTTTTCATGTGCGTCTAAGAAAGATACTTCATGTGATAAGCCAATGAAATTTATCACGTAAGAAATACTGTATATGCTGGATGTTCGCGTATGGATATTTTTGCAAATGAGGAGGTCTTGGACATTTTTGTGAGATGTTGTTATCGCGAATTGACATGAAGCTGTCCCAAGTGCACAATTACACCAGCGCATGGGCGACATTTTTGCATGTTGCTAAATTTGCTGTCCAACAGTGATTTGCAAAATTCAAAAAAATTAAACCCTCACAAAAATAACTGCTTACTCAGTAATGCGAAGCAAATGTCTGTGAAAGGTTAATGCTTCTTTTTCACACAGGCACACCAAACTATTAATGTATCGATACAGACAAATGGAATTAGAAAAGGAAATGCATCAATCATTCCCAATGTTTATCAGTGCGAGTCAGTGTTCTGCAAACAATATTTCCTTCGTTGTTTTCTCTGAGAAGAATGGGTCATAGCAAATTTCTGAAGCAGGTTTGACTGCCAATAGAGTTTGCCTTTAACTTAGTCAGACTTGATCATGTGATCTGCTGTGGTCATGTGATTGGCTTTGATCATGTGATTAGCTGTTATCAGGTGATCAGGGTAATTCCCCCCTCTGTCCTCCAGTGCGGGTTATTTCAAATTGTGCCATACCAAGTATTATGAAATGGTTCTCATGTCCAAGTGACAGTAATGATTCATCACGCACTCAGCTTGACTGCCAAGGATGAAAATGTTGTCGGTACCAAAGGATACACATTATCAACTTTTCTGTGATTATAGTAAGCTCTCTTTTTTTCTTAGGCTGGCATGACATTTGAGATTGTGGACGACGAAAGGGAGAAACAGTCAAGGTCTTTGATTTCATTGAGGATCAATGTTTCTGACACTGCTCCAGCCAACAAGTGATTGATAATCCTTTGATTGGCAGGCGTACATTATGGATTTTTTTTTTTTGAGCGGTTACAATTGGGTCAACGGTTTAAACATTGGGAGAATTTGCCTCGCATCTATCATAGAAAGATTTAACAAAAAAGTGATTAAACTCTAAAGATGAAAATTTGGAGGCATGTCATGTTCTGAGTTGATTTACTTGTGTCTCGTGGTATGATGGATTAAAGACACAATATGAGTCATTTTTTGTTCTTCACTATGTCTTCTCTAGGATGGAGATACATCAGATTAGATAACCTTACGAAAATGCTTCTCTTTTTGCTTACTAGTCGTCAATTGCCAACGTAAAATGATGCCAAAATTGAAGGTTAGGTGATCAGGGCTGCGTGTCCCAACGGGTTGCAATTGACATCAGGATTGCTCTCTGTTGATAGTCCAAACTGGATCAATCAGTTTGGTGCTTTTTGAGGAAATGATGTAGTTCATATCACCTATCTACCTGTAGTAATAATATTACCATGTTTACTCTGTGTGCCATTTCCATTTCTCTTTTACCTTCCTTATTTTGTTGTTTGCCAAGCAACCCCTGAAATATAAAACGTTGCATGCTTGCTGCCATAAACCATGTCACATGTTTGCTGTTTCACATCGTAAATTGTTAATCCAGAGGAACTTGTTCACAGTAAATTTTTTTCTTTTTGGGCACTCCTGTTTAGACAGGATTTCCTAATCAGAACATTTTTAATTTGATTGAAACAATGTAATAAAGTCTGTCAGTTAAGCTCTCCCCTTGGAAAAAAAAAATGCAATAACTGAAAATTTCTCATTTTATTAGTAGTCTTTGAATGACAAAGACCTCAATAAAATTGAATCGGGAAAGTTAATCAGGATAACTAACTAGTATTGATCCAAACTGATTCTAATTTCTCATGTAAGTTAGTGATATATCCATCAATATTTGCCCAATTAGGGGTATTGATTATGAATCATGTTAATGATTCACTGAAATTGTGATTTTGCATTTAAAACTGAGGAGTATTGATCATTCGCAATATATCTGTTTCTGATATCTGAGATTACTAAATTTAAAGGGGAAAATAACTCTGCATTTCTGTCAGTAGACATGATGTTGCCACTGAACTGAAATACCGACAAGAGCTTGAAATGCCTGTCAAGTTCACTAATGGCTGATTTACCTTTTTCTCTTTACAAGTGCCAAGTTTTATCACAAAATCCAACTCAAATTGAAATAGTGTTTGTTAGTCCTGTCGTCTGACATATCGAACTTGCCAAACAGCCACCATGTGTTTGCACATTTAGCATGTCCTTGTCTCCTACCGTCTCTTTCCTACTTTTGGTCGAAAAGTCCCTCACTGTATGGCTGCAGTTCTTTTTGTTTTTATTTTTATTGTATATTGGGGGGGATTTTTCTTCCCCTTTGGTGTACAGTGTGGTTATTATGATTCTTGGGGAAACTGATCTCACCTTTGGAAAATGTTAGACCTGGATTGCAGGCATCCTTTTTTCTTTCCTTTTTTTTTATATGAGCATCATATTTATCGTATATCATTTAATATGAGCATTCATCTGCAAAAGGACCTTGTTGAAAGTCCAGTGTATTACTCATTCTTCATGAGAGAACTGAATGTGGACAAGAAGACGGTGAAAAGAGTGTTTGATTGCTCAGGTCACTGGTTGCTCAATTTGAGAAATTGTCAAACTTTATTGGCAGAGTTGTATGATGTTCAAATGCACGAAAGATAACAATCCAGAATTCAACAGTTTTGAGAATTTTGCTGTGACCGTCATTGGTTTTAGATGAACTGATATCACCGTCGATGGTAATGTACCATTTACTTGACTGGTAATACAGCACTACTGTCTTAAAAAAAAAAAAAAAAAAAAAAAATGTTGAGTATAGTAAGATCTTGCCACTCACATTGGATTGGTAACTTGATTGGTTCAAGAAATATAATTATTATATTTTCTTCTTCTTTTTCTTGACTTTTTTTGACAGCATTGCATTTTAATGGTTGCTCCAAATGCTTTGAATGTGTTTTCAATATTTGTTGTTTTGCCCTGAAAGAGGTGTTTGTTTTTTTTTCGTTTTGTCATGTTTTTGCTGGAAGATACATTCTTTGGCCTATTAATTCTTCTAGGTTCTACCTCTCAAAAATGACTTACAAGTTGTATTTCAGTACTCTCACTGTAATGTCAAAAACAATTATTTTTCTCTAACCACTCAAAGTGTTATCATTATTACTATCAATATTTAATTTCCGTGTCACCCCCTGTCTTGGGAGACACTCACACAAGGGTCGAATGAAGGTGTACTTACTTTTAGTTGTGATCCAGGGGCATTCTGTGAATCAACAGGGATTTCTTTTTCTACATACACTGATGCTCAGGTGGATATCCCCCTCAGAAGAAACTTTAAGTCAGGAATTATTTTTGCTCACACTTATAGAAGCGGGTATTAGTGAATTAGAATTCTGATGTATTGGCATGTCTGTCTCCGGCTGAGACGATTCCTGCACATCTAGTGCCATTTTTATTCATTTATTTGTTTATTTTTTAATTCATTGATCTATTTATTTCTAATTTAGAGGTTAGGTCTGATGGGAATCTGGTGTATACTTTTGAGAATTTCAAACACAAAGGCCAGGGGGCTTAAAAGTGACCAAATCCTTTAAACTTGTGGTGTTTTTATCACACCCAATTCTCATATTTAGAATTGTGTACAGCTTGCTGGTGGGAATTTACCTCACACAAATTACCTTTTGCATAATGGTAAGCTTATGGGTTCCCCAAGCAACAGGCCAGTGTGAAGCTGCTTGTTTCCCTTGTTAAAATGGTGCTATGTCAATGGGAAATGCTAAAAAAAAAGCTTGGTACTATAAAATATTGGCGTGCCATGGAAATGGAAACTGCCTCGCCGTACAAGCACGCAAATCCCCCCTTACTTGAAAGCAGAGAAACCTCTTGCACTGAGATGTGCTCTTGCAAATACATTTTATCCTAACCTACTAATCAGGTGGAATTTATGAGTAAAACTAGAAAGCATTAGCCAATTGCCTATAATGCTCCAGTCACATAGACATGCCAGATCACCCCAAACCACCCCGGATCTGATCCGGGGTGATCCGGGGTGATCCGGAGAGAGATCCGTGTTGACGCCTTGGACATCCTTGGACATCCGTGTATGTCTGTGTAGATCCGGGGACATCCGGGATGCCAACATGGCAACTTTTGGAAGTCAAAAACATCCGGCGTCATCCGGGGATTGCCGTGTTGACATAGCAATCTAGGGTGGTCCGTGTGGCTGCAGTGTAGCTGCCGTGTCAGTCCGTGTAGATGCCGTGTTTGTACGTGTAGACGCCGCGCTCTTCCTGCCTTATCCGTGTAGTTGCCGTGTTGATACCGTGTGTACGGTCATACCAATATGCTCGTCGACACTCCATCGAGGTCGGAACTATCCCGGATCTCCCCGGATCACCGTATAGATCCTTGAGCATCCGTGTTTATATGTGACTGGGGCATATTAAGGGAACTGGGCCTAGGGTACATACTAGTAAACTCTACAGGCATAGAGTACCAAAATGTGATGTTATAGCCATTCATCGCCATGGAAACTGGTTCCAAACAGCCTCGCTTGGCCTGAGTGTTCATGCGCGCACCTGGTTCCAGCCCGAGCTATAACAAAAGACTGTGACATCATCACTAATGGGTACTCTATTGCCATGTCTTAGACAAAGCTTAAATGATTACAATTGAATATTACGTCATACGGAGAAAAACATTTAAAAATATTGCAGAGATTGCAGTCACATAGCGTTTTGTTCAACTGCAGAATAGGAATGGGGAAAAGTGTATTTTACTCTCTTTTTTTGTATCTTTGTAGATATATGCATGAATGATGCATAGTAACTGTGTGCCAACATTGTTATGAAAGCGCAAGTCACATGTTATGTATTATGTGTGGCATTCTTCGGTAGTGTAAACACTGTTCTTGTACGTGGGACAACTCAATTATGTGTACATCAAGTTGCCATTTTATGCAATGTTTATCGACTGTGTGTGCATCACATTACATATTGGGTTGCACAGATATTCATGATTTGTGAACCCACAAAGTATGTGTGGTATATTGATGAATATTCACAATGTGTAGATTTTGGTTGGAGGGAGCATGCAGCCTGTTGTTGTTGGGTTGTTGTTTTTGTTTTTTTGAGTGATGTTTTGCTATTTTGTGTGTAAATTTATGGAGGAAATTGGTGGCATTGAAAATGCCGGTGGATATTCAAATATATAGCTGATACTTCGAATTTTTGTGTTCTGCATTTGTACAGTTTTAGAACAATAGTAGATTAGCAGCCGCAGGTGAATAGATTATATCATATTGGTATAGCGTATTACTAAGATATAGCTTCTTTGTCTATATTGCCAAATGGGTAATTTAAACTTGTGTGTAGAAGACAGATATGTTATTCTAGTGAATATTATTTCTTTATGATGCATATATATTCAAATCATGAAAAACTGGACAGAAAAAAAAAGAAGAGAAAGATTTTTTTTTTGTTGTTGTAGAGAAATTGTAAGGATATTATATCATGGAAGGTTTATGTGAATTATTTCAAGGCGATGCTCTCAAAACCGTGTGATTATAGAAAAAAAAAATCAAAGTTTTGTGTGAATGTGAATTGATAGAAGTCTGTCTCGTCGTAATGTATATTTCTTAGTGTATCATGTGAATGCTGGCATTTAAGAAATGTCGAGCAGTTTTATCTTTTTTAAAAACAAAAATTTCTATGATGTCATCTGCTTGAGTGTGTCTCAATTTGTGCTGTGTGTAATTCAGCACAAATTGTGATTATTGTAAAGAAGAAAAAAACAGATATGATGTAAAAAAGGACTTTTGTAAATGTGTGTTGTATGTATGTAATGTTTGAACCAAATAGAGATTAATAGCATTTGGAGTGGTTGATGTGCAAGGGGAAGATTGTTCGAAAAGTTTTGTTCAGTATGAGCAATACGGGAGGATAGGTTTTTCAGTTCTGTGTATGTTTTAGAAAACATCATTGTGTTTTGATTAACACATAATCATCTTATCTTAATTAAGTATGGAATTCCAATACGCTGGCTCAGTGGAGCATTTAATTTCCAGTATACCAGAAACGTGACATGATAAGTAATATTTTTTTATCTTATTTTATATTTAATAATTTTTCAATTTTGAAAATTACCAATCTGGAATCAAGTGAGATTTCTGTAATTTTAGATTCCTTGCTCTTGAAGTTTTATTCACATGAAATAGATGATTATATAATGATATCATCTGATGTGGAGGATTTCACATCGATTTCAGCTTTCCTTGCCTCATTCAAACATTCTGAAACTTTAAAGGTATGTCTCTTCTAAGATGGACTACACCCAACTTGAAAATCTTTCCTCTCATTTTTATACTCAGGGGATTAGAACATGTTCTCCCTCTTGCACCAACAGTCTTCAATGTTTATTTGTCTCCACTTGTATGATATTGTGATGTAGTGCAGACTTGACCCCCATTTCCCTTCCTGTTTTCTTTTCTCTCTCTCTCTCCCTCTCTCTCTGTCTCAGTTTCCCATTGGGTTATCTCATTAACTGATTTGATTTAATCTCATTAATTGATTTAATTTGAGAGAGAGACACATCCTACGATAGATGAAGCAAAAAATGAGAAAAGCAATGTTTCAAGATTAACCAAGGCATGTTGAGATAAGTAGTTCGAGTTGACCATTAATCGCTATTGTGAATTCGCTGTTTTCCTTTTCATCAAGATGCATGGAATTTTAAAGAGGTTTTTTGATAAACTAAATGTAATGAGATGTAGAGTGTGTTGAATTAATTCCCTGAACTGCAAGGCAATAAAGACATTAAATTGTGCAACATTGCAAACTTATACAAGGTATGAATAGGTAAAATGTGTTCAGTAATTTGAATTTTTAAGAGAGAATTTTAACATATGATATTCCATGCTTTACAATAATTAGAGTGAATGAGTAGATTTCTGTAGTGTCGAGTCAATTTCTTTGTGTGGACATATTATTTCATTTTATAACATGATAGTGTGTGATTTTCTTTTTTTTTTCATATTTCATCATGTGAGTGATCTTCTTTTCTTGTAGAATTCCTCAGATGAGTGAACTACAGGAGAATTTCATATTTTCGTAACAATCACACTTACAGGGGGAAATACTTTTTGCAAACACTGAAAGTTCTTGTAATACTGGTGTGCCTCATTTTAGGAGGTACAGCTCTTTGCTCAGTATTTATCCCCATTTCCCACTAAATTTGAATGACCTCTAATTATGAAAGACAAGGTCCTAAACAAGTCTCCCAACTGCAGAAATATATTATATCATTATAGAAGACATATGTTTTGCAGACAATATTGGAGGCACCTTAACTGCCTGGAAAGAGTTTATGTATGATTGTTCAAAAACTGCTTCAAAAGACTGGCCTTGCTATTCTATATGTTACCCTGCATCACAAATCCAACACAAAAGTTGCCAAACATGGATTCTTAGTTCAGAGCAGATTCTGAAAGAGCAGAATTTACACTGTAAAATGATGTTTCACTAAATTCACATGGACTCAGCTAACCTATCTACATATTGGAAAGAAAGCACACACTCCCGAAAAGTGTGAACTGAGAGAAAAAGACTCTGAAGTGCAGGGTCTATTCATGTGCTTAATCTTTACCAAGCCGTGCTAGCTGTGTGATGAAAGGGACAAAAAAAGATTTAAACCACTGGGGCAACAACAATGAAGGGATTATGAGATACTGTAAAATGAGGAATGCTCGTGTGCATTTTAATTTTGCAAATTTCGCAAGCGCCAAGATTCACGAAGTTAAAATGCACGCAGAAGTTCTTGTCTACATTATATGCATTGAATGCTTGTGGCAGTTCACAAAAATTTCATCCCACAAAAAATGCCGTCGGCTCCAATTCGCGAAAAATTCATGCCGCGAATATATCATGTTTTACAGTAAAGCTGAAATTGAGCATGCTCTATAAAACACATTCTATCCATTATTAATGCCAACTTTCAAAACAGTAGCATCATCCTTTCTAAAGTTATTAGAATTGAAAGTGAAGAGTGTGTACAGGGTTTCTAAAAAATAAAAAAGGGGACGCTGTAAGACACACATAATCACATCATTCTACAAAGAGTGTTAGAGGGAAAAAAAATGGTAAAAACACAGTTTCTTGTTTGTTTTATGATCCGAAACTTTAACATAATGTAGAAGAAGACTTGCTCTATCAGAATGTAGGAAAAACTTCAGATTGGCTGGGTTGACCCATTTCACCTATTTTCAGTCCTCACGTAAAATCAGTGTGTGCGATTTTTTCGTGGTTTTGTGATGCACGGTCACATAATTAAGGGCAAGAGAGACGTTTGTTATATGTCAAGACATGGAGCCATTAGTACCCCTATTGTTGGTTTTTGTTAGGGAATGCCCCGCATATTTATTCAATGGTAGCTGCTGGGCTATATCTCTACACCTTTACAGCCAGGCACTACCCATTTTGAAAGGAATGTAATCATTATGTGTGCATCATTTATACATTATCAGCATCACCACTGGAAATTGATTCTTTACTACTATGATAATATTTGAAGCGAGAATACCTTTGCAAATCTGTGACTTTTCTTGGCCCTATATTTTGTGGTGACTGTGTAAAGAGAACTTGTTTCTAATGTTGTTTTTTTTTTTCTCACCTGAAAAGGCTTGGAATATTAAGTATGCTTGAAAGTATAATAGGTTATAGTAGGATCCGATCAACCTCAGATCTGCCCGAGTTTAGATGAAATGCTAAATTCTGTAAAAGATTCTTCTCTCCTGTGACAGAAAAAGAACAAGAAATCCACTCCTTATACCGTCTTGTGGAATATTCAAGAGTTGCATTGGCCAACCGTCAGAATGTTATGTTAGTTATGTGTTGGCCGACATGCAGAATATTATGTTAACTAATGTACGTGTAAGCCATGGAATATTGTACAATGCATGTCAGAAAGTGACAAGGAACTAGGAATATGATGATTGTGATGAAATGCCCTCTTGCTTTTGATCCATGTAGGGAGATGTTTAAGAGAACATTCTGAGTCAGTGTTAAGCACATTTTTTTCTCTCTCTCTTTTTAACTTGTATATTGTAATTTCTCAGGGATGTATGTGAACTAATAAGGCGAAAATGTATACGTGTTTTGCAGCGTCGGATTTGGGTGTAGGATTTTTTTTTTTTTTTTCATGAAGAAACGAACCCAGTTCTGTTTTTGTTCTTACCCCATTTTTCTTTGTATATGCTAGACACCTTCTATTTTATCTCTATGGTAATATCAGTCTTCTTGTGCATAAGCCAAATTTAATGAGTGGAGCCTTTTTTATGATGGTGGTGCACACCTTATCTGGCTGTGTATATAAATGTTCTCTATCTTTTCATCTTTATTCTTTATCCTGATATGGCTTGCCAAAGTGTTGTACCATTTTCAAACTTTGCTCCTTTTTTTTCCTTGATTGTTTGTTTGTTTGGGTTATTATTGTATTTTTTTTCCTTCCAAATCTTGGCATCCTGAAAGAAATAAAAAAAAAAGATAAAATGTGAAACATTCTCACAAATTTTGTTTCTCTTTCTTGCATTGCTGTGTAAAGATGATATAATGTAGCTGAAATAAGAGCAGATATCAAATCAAAAATATTATAAGATAGTTACATATAAGACCATGTATTTATGTATGTTCGTGACTGTGTGTGCTGTGTGTATGCGTGTGTGTGTATATATATATATATAATTATATATATATATATATATACATATATATGAATAGTTATGTGCAAAATTAATCTAAGCACCATTTTTAAACATTTCAAACTGAGGCCATCATATTAAGATAAATTAAACCTTTCCAGTAGTACCTCACTTTTGATATAACAAGGAAGATTAAAAATACTCTGTATTTTCTTATTATTTTCTTTGTCTTTCAGCAGCTTTGATCACAAATGTCTTAACTTAAATAGAATGTAGTTACCTTGTTTTGTGATAAAACTCTTCACACATATATATATATATATATATATATATATATATATATATATATATCCAGGTTTATAGATAGACATATCTACATGGTGTATATACTATGAATGTTATACACATGATGTATAAAATATTATGCTCATGTCAATATTTGTTTGTATAATACAAATGAGTGAATGTGGGTTGGCCTATGTGTCTCAATGACAGTATAGAAAATGTCTCAATGGCTGATAATAGCAATTTCAGGGGCCAGCAAATATGCAGAATGCATGACATTTTTTTTTTCTCAACACACTTATCATATACAATGTATATCTAGTTTTGTCTTGTGTCTGATGTAAAGTAATTAAGCATGAAACAGTCTGGTATTAACATTTTATTTGATGTGTAAGCAATAGCAGTACTTCTGGCATCAAAAAAGAAATTGAAGTAGTGGTAGTAGTAGTAGTAGTAGTAGTGATAGTGGTGGTGGTGGTAAAGTAGTAGTAGAAGTAGTAGTAGTAGTATAGTCGTCGTCGTCGTCGTAGTAGTAGTAGTAGTAGTAGAAGTAGTAGTAGTAGTAGTAGTCATAGTAGTAGTAGTGGTAGTAGTAGTAGTAGCAGTTGTAGTAGTGGTATGGTAGTAGTAGTGGTGGTGGTGGTAGTGGTAACAGTAGTAGTACTAGTAGCACTAACAGTAGTGTAGTATTAGTGGTTTTTGAAGTAGCAATGGTGGTGGTGGTGGTGGTGATAATAGTAGCAGAAGTAGTAGTAGTAGTAGTAGTAGTAGTAGCAGCAGCAGCAGTTGTAGTATTAGTGGTGGTTGTTGAAGTAGAAACAGTAGTAGTAGTGGTAGTAGTGGTAGTAGTGGTAGTAGTGGTAGTAGTGGTAGTAGTAGTAGTATAGTAGTAGTGGTTGAAGTAATAATAGGGGTAGTACAAGTATACTAGCAATACTACTACTAGAGGTAACATATAGTAGTGGTTGAAGTAGTACATTGTAATACAGGTAGTATAGTACAAGTACTATAGCAATACTATGACTAGTATTAGTAATAGTAGTAGTAGAAGTAGTAGTAGTAATAGTAGTAGTAGTAGTAGTAGTAGTAGTAGTAGTAGTAGTAGTAGTGGTAGTAGTAGTAGTAGTGGTAGTAGCAATGTCAGTACATGTAGTAGTAGTATATAGGAGGAGGAGGAGGAGTAGGGTAGAATTAAAGTAGGTTGTATAGTTGCAGTGGAATAGTTGTGCATAGGCCCATATTTAGTTACAGAGGTAAAACTGATGTTAAAGCAGTTGATGGTGATCGGCCAGTGAATTATATGCTAATATAAGGCTGAGTTGCTTGTAAAAATGGACAACTTCGACCTAATTTGTCACAAGCACTGTCTGATGTACGTCTTATGTTGTTGAGGTATGTGAAAACAAAGTCATATTGACGTCACTGAAATCACTTAGCGTTGATAGGGCGACAAAAGCCCGAATCTCAAAAATGCCCCCCCCCCCCCCCCCCCCCCCCCCCCAAAAAAAAAAAAAAAAAATCAGGAGTGCGAAAAACAGCATAGCCAAAGCAATATTAAAATTGGGATAGTCTTTTCGTTGACATTCCGCGGTGGCTTCATTTTGGGGGCAAGATAGCCAGGATTTGAACAGGATATAACTTAACTGATTATCTGACAATCATGTGTTTTTTTTTTTATGTGGTTTCACCAAAAATTGAGATAGGCCTACAAAATTGTATCCTCCCGGCAATGGAAGGCCTAAATAATTTGTATGATTGCTATGTAGGCTGTCGTGATTGGCTTCTTTAGTTTTGCATCCGTTAGGGGCCGTGCTACATGTACCTGTGTTTGTGTTTGAAAGAGCACCAGAGTCCCCTAATTATGCCTTTAATACCCGTTCTACAGCAAACCACACCACACATGGACAATAACTTCACATTGTGAAGTTCATTGGGGTGTGTTCGTGCTCTGTGTTTTTTTTTTTTTTCAGACGTTTGTCATGCCTCAGTTCGAGACCAAGGTTGGCTGTTCCATGCAACAACGATTTCTCTGAAAAGAGTGAATCAACTGGAAATAGCTTTATTTCATACATTTCATGAGGGGCTCGGCTAGTACAAAACAAGACTCGTGTGAAATATGAAAGCAACGGATGAAAAAAAAGAAGGTATGCTTCTCTATTACAATTGTATATGCGACTAGTTATGGGAAGCAACGTGGGTGTTTGGTGAACGAGTGTTCTATGCGAGCGATGCGCTTATATACTTCAGACGTGCATACACTGTGAGTGCTATCTTTGATATTTCATGGATACTTTTCTAAGCTAAACGTCGGCGCGTCGTTCGGGTAGAAACCAAGCAACATCCCTGCGTGAAAAAAGAAGGTAAGATTTATAAAGGCACCCTAAAAAATTGATGTTTCTTTGCAACACCGCTTACATTTCCCCATAGTTTTCACATCGACCACTACACCTCGTGTCGACGGGGGGTGTCGAGAACGTGCCGATACGAATCGTCACATATTTGCCATTCTAACTCATGACCAGACGGCTGACAGTAACTGACTTGTTTTGGGCAGACTTCCAGCCATTAGGAATGACACCTTGACGCTGAAATGTATGCAATTGTAATCGTCAGCGTTTCCTCAGTAATCATGAACCCGCAAACGTCGTTGTTTCACACACACAAAAATCTGAGTCAAATTACTCATTTGCGTGAGTCTTCAGGTTGTCCGTGAGGCGACACACTTTTTCCATTAATTGAGTCTTTTCACTCACGCTTACTGAGTCACTTGACTCAGTAGAGAAACAGCTGAGTAGAACAGCTGAGTCAAATGACTCATTTGCGTGCCTCTTCAGTTTGTCCGTGTGGCGACAAACTTTTTCCAAGAGTATTGAGCCTTTTTATTCAGTTAAGTCACTAAATGAGTCAAGTGACTCACTGTGTGTGAATCGAAACGCAAAATAATTAGAACGTCTCTTGTTCAGCATGATGATCCAGTCACTGACCTACGCATGCAGCACGACCGTAGACGGAGTTGGGAACCAGATCCTTTATCTTGCGGTAGCCTATAATCCTCTTCCTAACCTATTCCTAATCTATTCCTAACTTACTCCTAATACCTAATTTCATATCACGAGACAATGCTTCTAATATATACCCATGTCGTAAAATCGTATTTATTAAAATTAGTGTTAATGTGATTACTGTTTTCAAATATATTTTTATTCATTTATTCAAGACTAAATAACAGAGCTGAATATTTCATAAATTATATGAAATTATAGATATTTAAAAATCATACAATTTACTATCCGCGAAAAAAAAAAATCGGAAATACATTTCAGAGAATATTTTCTGAAAAATAGTTAATTCTTTTGCTTGAAGTTATTTCATGATCGATTATAATCGTCTCATTGGACTCACATGTCACATAAAATGAGTCGGTTGACTCATTAATAACAGTTACTGAGTCAAATAGAGATAATGCAATATCAGTTATCGATTTCGTGACTCATTATTGTAATTCGGTGTGAGTCATTTTACTCGTTACATTCGGTTAAACGGGTCTGTTTACTCAGAAGAACTTAAAAGATGTATCACAACAGCTATGACTCAGTAGATTTGACCTAAGATGAGTCAACTGACTCGGATAATTTTTTTGTGTGTGTTCATGGGAGAGTAAATGAGCTGTAGCTGTTGCTGTTGTTGTTTTCATTAGTGCTGTTGTTGTTGTTGTTGTTGTTCCGTTCCGCAACTGTGAAATCAATGTCTTCAAAAACTCAGATGAATCTTCAGTAATCTCACCTTCGAAATGCAACCGATAGGAAGGCCTTAAGTATAGAACAGTCAGTAAATTATTCTAGTCTTAGCATACAATATAGTGGCAAAATACTGTGGTTAATAGACAGTTGGTGGAGAAGTAGTCAGTAACACTAACTTTCGTATTGACAATTGATTTTTGCACCCATTTCCGTAGTGATTTGTATATGAATGTTATTTCTCATCCCAATCACAACAAATTCTGAAACTCTGCACCCTGTTTGTGTAACCAATTTGTGTTCGTATGTAAAAGTCTGAAAATCATCCGGAGATAATAAAGTTCATGTGCTCAGTCATGCATGACATTGTCAACATGATTAGGTATTGATGGAAAAAGGAAGAGTTTCCCTCTCCTCACAACTAACATTGTGCTCTCCATTGCTGACAACTGAAATAGTATGCCTCCACAGTTCGATTCATTGGATGGTAATAGCTTTGGTTGAGATGGGAATTTAGGTTTAAAGTTTTTGCGAGCTAATTAGAAACCCCTTTATATGAAGTTACATAAAGTTTATTTGATGAAAATCGGTTTTGAAATGGCCGAGATATCCAAAAACAAAGTGAAGCTAATAGAAGGTGGGGCCCACCTTTTATTACGACCAATTGTTTGCTTTGTTTTTGGATATCTCAGCCATTTCTAAGCCGATTTTCTTCAAATAAATGTTTCGAATTGTATGCTCTTTGATACTTCATGTAATTGGTTTCTAAGTAGCTCGCAAAAAAAAACAAACAATACAATTTGAATCTCATATCTCAACCAAAAGTACACGTCCCTTTAACTTGTTTTTGATATTGATTAAGCACTGTATTGCACAAAACCCAAATTGGCGACACGGGTCTCATTAAAAAAAACACACACACACACACTCAGGACCTTTCAATATGGTATAGGCTGCGTTTATAAGGTTTTATTTCTGGTCAGAAACAGTGTCAGAAACAGTGTTTCAAACCTCAGCACTTTTCAAAACAGTGTTGCTATCAAGAAAAAAAAAAATCTTAGAAACGCTAGTCATAAATTTAAACAGTGTTTCACTCTGTTTCAAAACACTGTTTCTGGCCAGAAAAAAAAAAATCTTATAGACGCACCCTAAAATAGTGCGTTTCAAAACAGTGTTTCTCTATACAAACAGTGTTTTGAAAATCTTATAAACGCAACAAAAAAAAATCTCAAACACTGTTTAAAATAATGACGTCACAATGCCTTGTGCACGCCCTGTTTGACCTTTTGCTGAGGAACAAACTGTGCAGAGTGCAGCTGCGCAATGGCACAGTCTGAGCGAGAGCCCCAACACTTCATGACTTGGGGAAAAAATGTTATAAGCTCTATAACCTGACAAAACCATGTTTCAAATCAGTCGGTCCCAATCATGCCAATCAAGTGTTTAAAAACAGTGATTCTCGGCACGCAAAATCTTATAAACGCGGCCTAGTCATCGCCTTGTGCAAAATGTTGAGTACATTTTAGTTCATTATGAATAGCTAGGCAGTGACTGGTGTGAAATACATTGCATGGTATTGTGTTGTGTTGTATTGTAGTGCATTGCATCACATTGCATTGTAGTACATGTATTGCAATGATTTTGTTATTGTATTGTATCGTATTGTATTGTACGGTACTAGTATTGTATTGTATTGAATGTCGGGCTTTTTAACTCATGAATGTCTTGCTCTGATTGTGAGCACATGCTTATTATGGTTATGGCTAGGTGCACACCATTAGTACCCATTTTTTTTTTTTTTTTTGGCTAATTTTAGCTGATTTTTTTTTTTTTTTTTTTTTATGACTACATGGAAGGCATTTCTTTGTCTCTTTGTTTTTACGCGTGGAGCTATTTAAAGTGAATGCAGGAAAAAAAAAATGTTTTAAAGCCCAAACAAAGTTCTGGTACGCCTGCAAAAGTTGTCAAATTTCGCTCCCAAATGTGAACGTATGCTTAGGAAATGTCCAGGATAACGATGTTATTACAAGATATTCGATGGGTAACGACGAAAATGCGAAATATTAACCAAAAAGGTTCAGTCTCAGTACTTACCCGAACGCAGTGCCGTATACGGCACTGCCCGAACGGGGTCAAGCTAAACTCGGACTCGGGGATTACTCGGCTTCGCTTTGACGGCGGGATGAGTTTAATGGTTGTCCCTCTGATTGTACAGTGTTGTCCTGTGGGAGCGGCCTGTATAAACTAGCGCTTCGTGTTCTGGCTACTCGCAGTGACAATGACAATGACAATGACAATGACAATGACAATGTTTTTTTTATTTTCCCGTGTCACTCAAATATAGAGTATTGGGGAAAATCAAATCATGGCACAGAGTGATTACACGAAAACGAAGAAAAATACAATTTATAACTACTATTTACATTATTTACAAATCAACAGCAAAGCACAGTAGATAATATACATTTGATATAATTGGCGAAATTCTTGAACGAAATGCGTTTGATAAACTATATACACTATTTACAATCAGCAGTAAAAACAACAATAGAAAAGATGCATGTATGGAAGTGTATCCTATTACCGAACGATTTTTGTTTTTATGGCTCCAAACGGCAACATTATGCAATTATTCAGCCAAAAATATCCTTATAGATAATTGAAATGCTGATGACTTTAGCTGTAACGAAAATACTTGAAAAATAAGCCAACTTCTAGAAAAAATCCTTATTTCAAATAACCCTTCCACAAAAGTTGTCTCTTTTTACCGACGCAAATCGTATTGTATTACCGAACGTGCGCCCTCTGTATGGGGAAAATTGTACATTGTATTTTCGGTCAATGTTTATTAACGCAGGACAACGAACATCGAAATTTTAGCAATTATTAGGTAAATTTGAGGTAATTTACGTTTTGTTTTGTTTTTTGCTGCAGTTTAGCAATTTTCGGCACTGGCTTCCCCTATGAGATAACAGCGCGTAGTGCAATGAATGCGTATTCGAGTTGTTGTACGCGCTCCATTGACAAAGTACGCGTTCGGTAATAGGATACCGTTCGGCAATAGGATACCTTACTATACGTATGTATGAATGAAAATCTTGACTGAGTATGTTGACTCAGTAATGGTCCGAGTTGTTACAACGCGCGCATCAAAAACCTCTTTTGCGCGCATGCAAAATTATTGTGCGCCTATCAAGCACCTCTAAAACAACCAAAGGCGCTTGATAAACAACAACAAAAACTCCAAAGACCGCGCGTCTCAGCAACTGAGGACCGCGCGCTGTCATTTTTGTTTTGTTTTGTACAGGATTACGTTAGCATGTGCACGCACTTTCCTGTCCATTCAGTTAGGCCTCAGTGGTATTATGCAGTGGCCAGTATGTGGCGATCAGTAGACTGCGTGTGAATTGTCTGAAGTAGGGTCGAATTTTTCCCGAGACCGAGTTAGTCTGGAGCCTTCTGGAATAAAAGTCGGTTTTCCTACTATTATTATTTTTCTCAAAATACTCCAAACCGACTCATCATTCCGGCAAACCGCGTCAGCCAGGTAAGTTTCTTAGTGGACTCTTTCGATATATTGCAAGCAAAAATGAAATGGTGCTAGACGGGTTCTCAAGCACTTACCGAAACTTAGTTTTCACTTTAATAGCATTAATTTTGAAACATGAACAATAATTAAGGTTCTATTTCAAGGGAATATATGCATTGCAAAATAAATGCATGTTAACCTGTATAGATTTGCATTTAATACCCTGATTATCACTTAATATGTGCCAAAAGAACAATATAATATCTGTCATATATTTTACAATAATTGCCGCAAGCAATATAGTAATGTACACGCAAAAAAACAAATAGCGCAATTTTTCACAAAAAGCCTGTCCTATCGAATTAATACATACAAAATGCAGGAGACCGACATCTTAACCTGAAGCTTGAGTTTGATGGCGGCCTCTGGAAAAGCATATGGCTTATATTTCTTTACAAATCATTTAATACATAACTTGTCAAATGTGGAACCGAATTGGGTAGCTACAAAATGCATCAGTGCAATGGTGAGTTAGGGCGCAGTGCATATGTGCAGATTTTATCATTGTTGATGCTATTTGAGAGGGGGAAAAAATCTGTGTAGATAAATATTTATATAAAAGATTGATACTTTATATTTGTGTGTGCGTTTTATGTATCACACTACTTTGGCAGTGCTGTCTCTACACTCATTTTATTGATTTACTTCGGTGTGGAAATGAGAATGATCTGTTTAGTCATGCATGAATGGCATGAATGATCACAGAGTAAAGATAAAATTGTCATGATTTTCAACAGTCACAGGAGTCAGTTTTAGGGGTTCTTTGGAACAAGACTGTGACAAGTTAAAGTGCTGTTGTTTTTTCCCCTCAAAACTATCTTGATACTTTTGACTTTTTACAGCTGGATGAGCCCTTTTTTTTTTTCTTTTCGGGTAAATGACTATGTCCATCTTTCATGAATTTGAAAAGTTATCATTCAGTTAGCTTAAAAAAGTTGACATGAGGTGTTGTCGCTAACATGTACAGGCACATTGCATGCTGTGTAAATATGAATATTACTTTCTGAATACAAAATAACGCACGTACAGATGCCAAAAGTTCTCTTTGTTTGTTGTTGTTTTGTTTGTTCTACCGGAATTTCCTAATGACATATTACAGTAAAATGTATGAGGATAAACTCATGCGTTCCAATTGTGTAATTCCAATATATTGTGTAATGATTATAACAATAACGTTGTTGTACCATTTTCGGCAGGTTATATAATTGATTGTCTCTCGCTGTCTTTCTTTCTGTTTGTCTGTCTGTCTGTCTGTCTGTGTACCTTCTCTCAGAATAGCCTACGCTTTGACTATGGCAGCTGCAAAGCAATCGACGATAGAGAGGGCCAATTACTACGGGCGCGCCCTCAAGGGTGGTCGTGGAACAGTGCGCGGTTCGAGGACAGTGGCAGTCAATGGCTATGTGTACGGAAGTCTCAACCATCCCAGCACGTCGATGTCACCTAGCAGGACACGTTAGTTGTTATTGGATTTTTTTTTTTTTTTGCGAGAGTTTGTATAATACTTTTTTCATTTTCTCGTTGTAAACTTTTGTTCAAGGTTGAGTAACACATCTCCGTTTACCTACTTCCCGAGTAACAACAATACAACAATTGAAATAAAGTCTGAAGTCTAGACTAAAACAAATCAGAATATTTAGAATGTTTATGGAAACTCTAGCACAGAGCGAGAAAGAAATTGAATTTTACCAAGTCGTGATTTTAGTTGTAAGTTTAATTAATGCAAAGTAGATGATGTGGTACTCTAACTGTAACACATCTTTTCCAGTTGATTTGAACAAAACATGACGGAAAAAATACAAGTTCCAGCGTTTTTCTTAATAATTTGACAGCTAAAACCCATCCACCTAAATTTAATTATTACTACGCTCTTAACATGATATTCCATTTGTGACACTGCACCTCAAAACAAACAAAAAGTCGCCAGACATGAATTTTTAGTTAAGACCATATTCTGAAAGAGCAGACTTTAAGCTTTAAAATGATATATAACTCAAATCAAATGGACTCTCCTAACCTATCTAAATATTGGAAAGAAAGCACAAACTCAGGAAAAGTGTGAACTGAGAAAAGAGGCTTTGAAGTACAGTGTCTATTCAAGCGCTTAATCTTTACCAAACCGTGCTGGCTGTGCCATGAATGGGACAAAAAACAGGAAGTAAACCACCAGAGTGACTACAATGAAGGGATTATCAGATTAAACTGAAATTTAGCATGCCTCATTAACACATTCTGTCTATAATCAATGCCAACTTTCAAAGCAGTAGCACTATCTTTTCAAAAGTTATTAGAGTTGAAAGTGAAGACTGTAGACAAGGTTTTTCAGAAATGAAAAAGGGATTCTAAAGACACACCTAATCACACTATTCTACCAAAATGTTCGAGATAAACTGCTAAAAAAACACACTTTCCTGCCCGTTTTATGATACCAAATTTTAGCATAATGTAAAAGAAGGCCTGCTCTTTCAGAAAATATGAAAGAGTCAACTTCGGCTATATAGGTTGACCCATTTCACTTATTTTCAGTCCTCACACAAAATCAGTGTGTGCGACTTTATGTTCGTTTTGAGGTGCACGGTCACATTTAGACTTTATCGCGTCTAACATTAATCTCATTGCTCTTTAAAATGCAAATTCACCCCAGAATATATTAACTTCAAAAAGAAAGAGAAAATATTCCCTTATTTGAATATTCAGAGGGACTGGTCAAAAAAAGGAATAAATTTCACTTCAAACTGTTACATCTTCTTCATTATTTCTCATCCGATTTTCCTCATTTTGTATCGTTCTGTTGGGAATATTATTTCTCTTTCTTCTAAAGTTTATTGATTTTGAGTGGATTTCCTCTTCAAAGCCTTCTGTGAAAAACAGAAAACAAAACCTTTTTTTGTCTGCAGCAACCGATTACGTTTGTAAAAACAATGCATGACATTTAAGAGATAAAAATTAAATGTTATCATCATCATATCTAACTGGCGACAGGTGTCCAAAC
Organism: Diadema antillarum; assembly: GCF_040938485.1. Lineage (NCBI taxonomy): Eukaryota > Metazoa > Echinodermata > Echinoidea > Diadematoida > Diadematidae > Diadema > Diadema antillarum. The sequence goes on along the minus strand of NW_027272541.1, from coordinate 82,063 downwards.
TGGTTTTGACTATAAGTATCACCTCCGTTGAAAATAAAAGTTTAGGTGTAAATCGTAAATTAAGATTCCATGACTTTGCTTTTTCTGACCTCGATTTTCATGAACTATCGACTGCATTGTTTGTTTTATTTCACATAATGAGGTGAACATTGACATAAACGAAATTAATCCGTGAAGAGGTATGCTATTCATGTACAAATAATAATTATGGCTAGTTTGACCATTGAAAAATCATATAACTTCAAGTTTTATCAATCCAGCATCGCACCCGATAAACATTCGGGAGCGCATAGACTATTTTCTCTGTTTTTTTTTTTTCTTCTCTCTTGGTAATCTATATACCTTCCACGAAGAAAGTCTCTCAAAGGGAAATTCCCGACTAATTAAAATTAGTATGAAAATAACGAATGAAATATAACGAGCGCAACAGTGAAAATTTGATCAAAAGCAGATCAAGGACAAGGGAATTATGAAATTTCAAAGATTCATTATTACTTGCACAACAGTTCTTGAACAGTTGACATGTTTTAAGGATATTTAAAAGAGTGAGCTGATGATGTCATTAAAAAAAAAATGGAGAATGAATTGTTTCTTGTGTACAGGTTTAAAGTATCATTTTATTCCCGGTTGAATAACTTCAAAATGATGATCCGTCAGGATTTGAGACTGGGCCATGCATTTGATCAAAAAAACTAAACATTTTATGATTTTATGAAGGAGATATATACATACTGTACGTAAAAAAAAAAATGTGAGGGGATAACATCATCAATTCACTATTTGCATATTTGCATATTCATATTGTCTGTTCAAGAACTGTTTCACGAAAATTAGCGAAACTTTACAATTTTACAATTTCCTTGATTCTCATTCAATCTTGACCAAACTTTTACTGTTGTGCTCTTAAGATTTTACTTTTTTTAAAATGTCAGACTAACTTATATTTGTCCCGGATATTCCCTTTAAGTGTCCTTAAAACATCATGATTTCGCCAGTTCAGTAACTATTTCGTAACTAGAACAAGCAAGGAAAAACTCAAATGATAAGTACAACCCCCTTTTAATTCCTTGTCACCTCGTGTTTCTATTTCACTTTTCTTCTTATACATTTTATTTTCAGCAAGTCTCGATAGACCGAAAAATATCAAAGAGATAATGAAATTCCTGGACGATGAGAAAATGAAACAAGTGAAACGTAAGTACATCACTGTATTATGAAGTGAGAGACAAAGTTGCAAATGTACTTATGTGTACATTTTCTGTCTAGGTTTGTACGTAAAATCGCATTATAATATTCTGTCAATGTGCATTCTATGTATGAAAATGTAATCAATGTTTGCATATTATTATACACACACACATATACACAGATCTTTTTTTGTTAATTCCACAACGCAGTCGTGTAAGCATGAGTATGGAAAGCAATTATTATTCAAATTCAATTCAATTCAGTTGTGCTATATGTTCAATCCAACAAAATGTGATACACTTGATAATTTATACTGCAAAAGTTCAAATTTTTAAGAAATACAATTCATAGATTTAATTATAGTTTCGATACGAACGAATGGATAGACACAATAATCATCAAGATTGAAGTATTGATCTTCCTCAGTCTGTCCTACCCCCTCCTCTTCCTCCTCCTCCTTCTCCACTTTCTTCCTCTTCTGTCTTCCGCCTATTGTTACCTAAAGCTACGGTCACAAAGGTTCGTACGAATGTCACTGTTCGTACGAATTCTGGAGTTCGTAGAGATTCGTAGATGGGGCACAGATTCTTACGGCCTTCTTACGAATTTCGTACGAACGCTTTTTAATTCGCAAGAACAAATTGTGTATACCTACGCCTTACGAGTTTATTACGAACGCCTTACAAACTCGAAGAGTTGTTCGTAAGAATGCCGTACGAATCTCTGTTCGTAAGGCATTTTTACGAAGGACGTGCGAGTCCTCTATGAACAACTTAAGGCGTTCTTACAATCATCGTAAGAATTTAAGGCTTCAAGAATTGTCTCTCGACCCTGCAAAATCTTGCGTAGTTGTTTCGATGTTTGTACGACGCCTTACGAAGAGAGGGTTTCGTACGAAGTTCAAAAAAAAATCTTGGACTAGACCATCGACCAGGCTACGAACTTACGAACGGTCTACGAACGGTCTACGAACGCTGGTTTCGTACGGCCTTCTAAAGAAGATCTACCGAAATTGTCTACTAATCGTTCGTACGGAGTTCGTAGCAGTTCTTAATAGTATTTGTGACCGAGCCTTTAACTCCTTTGTTCCTTCATTGTTAATAGTCATGCTTTCCTTCTTCTATTTCTTGTTCGTCTCTTCCTTTGCATTATATTTTCTTTCATTATTTTTCTAATATTTTTTACTCTTTGCTCGTTTCCTCCGCCTCTTCTGTCACCTGCTTCCCTCTTTCTATAGACACCTTTTTTTTTTGTTTATAACATCATGCCCCTATTCATCTTTCATTTCCTCTTCTTTTACTTCTATTCCTCTCTTTCTTGATTTCTCTTTCTCTTTTCCTCAGTCTTGGTTTTTTTTTTTGCTGTCCCGTCTTGCACCTTTTTGCCCTCTTTCTACCTCGCGCTTTTTCATCATATGGTCCTTTTCAAGGGGTAGATCTAGCTTTTTGCTATCAAAAAAAGGGGGGCGTCATGTTATCATTCTTTCCAAGTCAGTTGACAAGCAAGAACAAGAAAAGATCTTGGCATTTTTTGCTGCCACTTCCCTTCAAAAATCGTCTGACAAGGCAAGCACCCCCCCCCCCCCCAAAAAAAAAAAAGAAAGAAAGAAAAAGAAAAGAAAATTACATCCTGGCAGTCTAAGAGAGAGGGGGTTGAATCCCCTAACCCCCCCCCCCCCCCCGTCATCCGCCAATGTTCTCTTATTTATCTTCTTCTTTTTCCTTTTTCTCTCCTTTTCACCTGTTAAAGGGAGACATTGTAGCAATCTATCAGCATTCACACCGTCTTCCTTTTACCTTTATACTCCACAGTTCGACAACAGAAGCAAAAGTTCAAATCTTTTGTGGCAGAGCCGATGATTGGTCGACCTGTGATCGATATTCCCGGTATCGGCGAAATAGAAGCTGATAGGCTCTATCGGCATGATATTACGAAGGTTCGTTGAATTATTTTTAAAAAAAAAATGTCGGCAAGGTGACTTTTACGCATCATATGTGAAGCAAAATGAGAAACAACAAAACAGGAACAAAGTCCAAAAATCCAAAACAAAACAAAATAGATTAAATTTATTGAGATTTTGATTGCAATATATTGTCGCTAACACCCGATTGATGTTTATAATACCTCACTCTTTTTCGAAGGACACTTTCAGCGTTAAGCAATATCGTAGACACAGAAACCATTCCAAGATTTATTCCTGTTTAAGCAACACCATTATGTTTGTGGGGTTTTTTTAACAGTCATTTCATTTTCTTTTTTACAGGCATTGATTATGTATTGATTATGTGTATACTATACTCATTGTTTAACCCCTTATCAATAATTTATTCATTATTCAATATATATTGCTGTACATGACGAGTATGTAAATACAATTACTGTATATAGTAATTATATCTGTCATGTATGATAATTAGAAATTTGACTCAGTGAGGCAGTACCTCATTAATTAGTGCCAATTATTCAGTGTTTAATGTTGTTTTACACAATTAATGCTTGAAATGTCGCGCGTAGACGTAACACAATAATGGAATGTTTAAATCTTAATCAGTTATGGTAGATGGGATCGAAATAAATAATTTTCTTTTTTAAAGAAACAAACAAACAAACAAACCCCAGGAGCAATCGACGATGAAAATGTGGATATTCTTTCACTTTTGAACTTTCGCGCAGGCCTCCGACCTTCGGGAAATATTCCTCGATCTCGGAAAAGATGAGTTCATTGACTGGCTCGCGTGTCTCGGGATTCCCAAGCCCAACGTACGGGAATGCGCGGCAGCGATCAACAACTGGTGTCTGAGACACATCCGTCTTTCGCAATAGGAGCCGAAGTCAATGACCACGACAAAACGTCTTTCGATTATGACGACGGACACGACATCGATGAAAAAATGAATTGGAATAAAAAGTGACTCCTTTTATTCTGGGACAGCCGCCATTGCATGTTCTATTATAGGGAGCTTTAGATTTTGACGCGTGGACGTTTGAGACGACGGCGCTTGCGCTGGACGTTCTCCTCTCCCCTGCATCGTGTAGAAAAGTAGAAAATGCGCTGGGACGCAACGTATAAAAAATAAAATGGCGCCCCAATATGATCGGCGCATGAAGCAGTTCTCTACGTTGCAAACTGTGCGGACGTAAAAATAGCCCAGTACGCGTAGTGAAAAACTCAGGCGACGCAAGCTAAAAATAGATCGACTTGACGCGCGCTTCTGCGGATGCTCAACACATGTTTTGTTTTGGGTTTTTTTCTCTCTCTCTGAACGTCCTCGCGTCAAACTCTAAAGCTCCTTATAGTATTATCACTACATACATGACATACACACCCCTGTTATCTTTCTTCTGTTGTAAATTGTCATTCAGCTGAGATGAAGCGTTGCCATGGCAGCGAAAGAAGCTAAGCCCCTATCGTAGAGCCATTCGGGGGGGGGGGGGGGGGGGCTTATGAATAAAATTTAACCCGGCTTCACAAAACCAACAAAAAAATCGCTAAGTCATGGAATTTTAGTTGAGAACAGATTCTTAAAAAGTAGACGTTAAGCTTTAAAATGACACGTGACTCATTCAAATTTAAAGTCTCCTAATATATCTAAATATTGGATACAAAGCACTCATTCTGGGAAAGTGTGTATTGAGGAAAAGAAGCTCGAAGTATTAATTGGGTCTCTTCGAGACCTTAATCTTACCGAGCCGTGCTCTGTGCAGTGAGAGGTACAAAAAAAAATAGAAATAAAAACAATTAAAAGTAAAACTGCAAAGCAACAGCTATGACGAGATTATCAAATTGAGCCAAATTTGATCATGCTGTATTAACATGTTCTGTCCATGACTTACAAACTTTAAAAGCAGTAGCATCATCCTTTCAAAAGTTGAAAATGAGATAGTGTAAAGGAATTTTGAGAAATGAAACGGGGATCTAAGATACACGAAATTACAGCGGTCTACTAAAAAACTGTTTCAGAAAAAAAAAAAACTCCTAAAAACACAATGTCCTTTTCGTTTTACGGTCCCAAACTTTATAATAATCTAGACGTATTTAAAGAAAATGATAATAATGAAAACTCCAGATTTACCAGGTCGACCCGTGTTACGTATTTTGAGAACTCATACAAAATCACTTTTTAATATTACTTTTTGTTAGTTTTGTGATGCACTGTCACAAATGCGTCCATTACTTGTGGTTTTCATCTACGTCTAACCTGTAATCAATGTGGAAATCTCGGCGTTTTCTATACAATATCTGTATGAATTATGAAATGTCGCGAGGAACGGAATATTCTATGCTTCACTTTTTCATGTTCATTTTATCTCCGTGCATCTTTCTTTCTCCTTTCTTTTCTTTCTTTTTTCTTTCTAATTTCTTTATTCAGTTCTTTTTATTTGTCCAGCCAATAGTCATTTTTCACGAATATTGGTCTTATCTGTCTGTTATATATTCCTGGTTACATTTCCGCTATTGCTTTCATCATTCGAATTCATAGTCTAACAGAACAAAGCTACAATTTAAACGTTGGTACGTAATACGGTGCAACTCATATTTGCAATGCGGCTTTTGTGCATTAGTTATTATGACGTTAGATATGCCTGGAAAACACTATGACTATCATGATAAATTCGTAATAAAATATATATTATCATTGCATATGCATATAAATGTGTGTAGGCCTATGTGTGTATGTATGATATTTGGACACTTGTGTGCCTGATATACGCTGATATCAATAGGTTTTTAGAGCGATCTATTATCGTCTAATACCCAAATAAAAAGTCCTTCACAACGCATGCAATGATTTAAGCAGTAGCGCATAAAATGGAGCCACATGGTGACGTACCATGTGTACGATGAGTACTTAGTACTACAGACAGTTGTGTGTTTTTTTTTCTCTCGACCACTTTCCAGACACAGCCGTGTGGAAATGACTTGTGACGTTAGTTATTACAAATGTTCGTTAATTAAAAAGAAAAGAAAAGAAATATGGTTTGTTGTTCGTAAGGTTCGTTAATCCGAAAACTAAAGAGGGTTCGTTATTCCGAAGTTTCGTCAATCCGAAAACGAAATAAGTTGGGGTTTTTTTTTCCGAAACACACAAATTCCCTGTGCCTACAGCTGTTCGTTAATCTGAAAATGAAATGGGGTTCCATATTCTAAACATTTGTGAAGGTTGAAGGGATTGTAAGTTCTGGTTGAGACATAACTTCAGGTCTCTGATTTTTTATCTATTTTTTTTTTTCTGGTGAGGTAATGAGAAACCTCTAATGAAATATAAAAGAGCATGTGATTCCAAGAGGGATTCCACTTCTATTTGATGAAAATTGGTTTTGAAGTGGCTGAGATATAAAAAACAAGATGCAAGATGCGTATTGATAGGCTTCTCTTATTGCATGTATTCAAAGTTACAGAAGATACCTCTGGTGGAGGGTTGGTTGTAAGCACTCATTGCACCTGTTTCGTGTGGATATTGTTGCAGTGCTGAGGAGGCCTTGGGCAACTTGCGTGAGATGTACATAATGCGAATGTAGTATTTCATTGTCCACTAAACCGATTTAGTTGAAGAAACTAGGATATGACTGTCATAAATGAGATGAACTGTCGAGCTCAAATGCAGAATTGTATGAAGACATTGTATATAGGCATTCAGCAGTTCAGTGATTCAGTGATCATAGAAGTGGCGTCCTTGAAGTGGACAGAGTAATAGAAATAGAATGAAATTGTAAAATAGATTTATAGATGTTTAATCGATGTAGGATCCTTGATGAAGTTGACAAGAAAATAAAATGTCAGAAGAAATGTCAGAAAATGTCAGAAAATGTCAGAAAATAAAATGTCAGAAGCGACGGTAATACGTCAATCAGGGTATCGGAAAGAGAATCAATCATAACTATTATTATAATGCTTTAAAAATTATCATTGTTTCCATTATCGCGAAGTGAATTCACATTGATATCATAAAGGTTGCTTGGTAAAAAGCCGTGGCTTTTCAACTCGTTGTAATGTTATTGGAGTAGATGATTCTGACGTGTTATAGTAATACACATTGCAATTCACATTAGTGAATACATTATAACTATTTGTGTTTGTCTTATCTTTAGATGCATAAAAGTACGGCACAGCTCTGGTACTGGTAAGTGGTTCAGAGAAGTGCTTGCAGTTTAAGATAGTTTGAATATTATACAGTGGCTAGGACGTCTATGTGTGTTGTTTTCGATTTTCTCTTTTCTTTATTGCAGAAAATGTGGTTAAATGCAATACGCAATATTAAGAATCTCAACATCTTTTTATAATACATTGTATATCACAAGAAATAAATAGGTTTGTATTGACCAAACAGGAATGTTTTAAAGTTGTTCCCTTTCCGTTAGATGTGTTTCAGATGTTTGTGGTGAAGGTTCGCTTTAAGTTGTAGGGCCTATTTGTGCTTCATTGTGAGAGTAAAAAGGGTATTTTTCATGTTGTTGCCTAAATTGCAAATCATTGTTCAAAATCGTTACGAAAGGGTTGAAGATGATTATAAACACATTTTATTACGAGTAGTCAAAATGTATAAACGCAAAGCCATTTTTCCTCTTTTCTTTCTGACGTTAACGGATGCAAATATAATGCGTGTATATATGTAATATTATACAAATATAACAAAAACAGAGAGAGTAGGAGGGGAGAGACGGAGAGGCAAAGACAGGAAATGATGAAATAACTCAGAATATCAAATCTTAAATGCCACTTTTCAAAACTGAAAATGTGGATATTGCATTTTTAAATCTTCGATCCATGATCATAGTTTCAGATGTGTGTGTGTGTGTGTGTGTGTTTGTGTTTGTGTGTGAATTGTACTCAGTGAGGCGATTAGTGTAATCAAAGTTAAAAGGCATGCCACGAACTTTTCTCATTAAAAATGCCGATACTCTTAATGAATGGTTCAGCATACATACATGAACATGAATATAAAAGTCAAAACGTCATAAAATTATTTCAATTCATCACGTTCCCCTGACACAATGCAAAATGAAATAAATAAACAATTTGCGCATACATTTTTGCCAACAAAAGTTACAGTATATCTCTTGCTCAAAGACAATAGGCAATTATTGTACAGAAATTCAGGAGACCATCATCACAAGCAAACGCTTGACGAGGACAACGGCCTCAGAAATGATTGTCTAAAAAATACAACATTGTAAGAATATGTGATATACAATTCACCACTCACTGAGTGGCAATAAAGAGAAAAGAAGGGAAGAGTGAGGGGGAAAAGTGCAGCGGTGCATTGTGCATTGTGCAAGATGTGAGGTGTTTGCGTGGAAATGCGTTGTGAATATATGTTAATGTTCCTGTCTGTTGTGTATATATGTTCAGTTCGGAGCCCATACTTTAGCTATAGAAGTGAAAAAATAAAACAGATTAATAGCAACATGCTCTATTATTCAGATACATATTGAGTTAGCATCATAACTGTAAAATGTCTTTTGAATAAATAAATAGATCTACATTGTTTAAGGTTATCGGGCAAAAAAAAAAATCCAACATCAGGGCCATGATGTTTAAAGGATTTTTGTGCTATAACAATTCTTGGGTTTTCAAAATGATAATCAGATGAACGGCGAGTTGGGTAGGAATGAATATTGAAATTAGGAATTAGGATATTATTGAACACCGAGAGAAGTTGGTTGAACGTGTATTTGTGCATAAAAGAATGCCGTTTGGAAAGTATGAATCTCATTAATCTTCTTTTTTTTTTTTTGGAGAAAACAACGGGTCAGAAGGAGATAGGTAGCGGGAGTTTGTAATCAATCGCAAAGCTCGTTTTGTAAAAGTAATAATGAGTTTGTTTTAGTTGTACCACAACTTCCCCACAATACGTAGTATACAATAAGGTAATATCAAAGCATTATACAATATAAGCAAAGATTTCTGAGAAATCAAGTTTCTCAGGTGGTATAAAATTCCGATGCTTCTAGAAACTGAAGTATGAACATTGTGTCAATGATCACTCCAAGACAAATTTAGATCAATGATAATATCTAAAGATTTAGTAGATGTCTTTTCAACAATTGGCTGTCCGTCAATACAAATACAATAATCAGTACAATTAATATTCAAAGAATTATGAAGCTTAAATCCCACAAAATTTGTCTTAGATATATTAAGTGAAAGTTTATTACATAAAACAACATTGAGATACTTTACTTATCTGCAAATTTAATGTGGTAATAAGACTTTCAAATACTTTATTAGAATAAAAGATATTTGTATCATCAGCAAAAAGTATAAAACTAAGAGACAAAGGTGAACTTACTCTCTAAAAAAAATCGAGTGAAAATTTTCACTCTAAAAAGAGTGAATACAAAAAAGAGTGAATTTCGAGTGAAATTGGAGTGAATTTTGAGTGAAAATGCTCATTTTCACTCATTTTGGAGTGACGTCAGGGATCACTCCAAAATCTTCGAGTGATCCCTGACGTCACTCCAAAATGAGTGAAAATGAGCATTTTCACTCAAAATTCACTCCAATTTCACTCGAAATTCACTCTTTTTTGTATTCACTCTTTTTAGAGTGAAAATTTTCACTCGATTTTTTTTAGAGAGTATGATATCATTAATATAAAAATTAATCAAAACAAGTAAAGGACCCAATATGGATCCTTGGGGGACAGCGCATGTAATATTGGGTTTGGAGGGTTCTGAAGAATGAAATGCTACATGTTGTTTTCTGTTGGATAAAATCACAAATCCAGGATAGGGCTATACCTCGGGTACCATATCTCATCAGTTTGTATATCAAAATGTCATGGTTAATGGTGTCAAATGCCTTTGACAAATCCATAAAAACGCCAATCAGATGTGTTTTTTTAATTCGCAAATCATTCTGTCACCTTATTCAATAATCGGACAATATCTAGCATAATCAGCAGAGTGTTTTTTTTTTCTGAATCCGAATTGGTTATCGACAAGCAAATAACAATTGGTATTTAGGAAATATACAACCGTTTATGAATAACTTTCGCCAGAATTTTAGACATACAGGGTAAAATGGAAATCGGTCGGTAATTTGTCAAAAGTGAAGGATCATCTTTCTAATAAATCGGAATCACCTTGGCTATTTCAAAAGAATCAGGACATTTTCCGGTACAAATAGATAAATTAAAAATGTACGTACGAGGTTTAACTACACTGAAAATAATTTTCTTCAGTAGACACACACTAAGTCCGTCATGGCCGGTTGACCTACTAAACTTAAGATTTTCAAACAATCCGAAGTACTTCTTCTCATCTGTTGGCAGGTTGGAGTAAGAAAAAAATATCTCCTTGAAACGAGGGGGAAGATACTTTGAAAAACTGATATTAGAATTATTAACAATATTTGATCCTAATTTTGGACCTATTTCAGTAAAATGTTTTGTCTTTAAAATTGTCCAATCTTTTGGACCTTATTTTCATAGTCTCTAACTCGTGGTCTTTATTTGCGTATTGTCGGGCTTGTGCATAATATAGCTCGTGGCCGGGCCACATTCATTTCAGTGTCGAGTTTGTAGGCTGCTTGACTTTCAATGAGCTGTAAAACTCGTGGGCGTTGAGCCTCGTGACGTCCACCACTCGCCACTATCCAATTTAAAACGTGTTCATAACGGGAATACGCAGGAAACACGATGGCGCGTGCTGTAGGAGTTTCCAACTGCATATGACACTTTGTTCATCAAGACTACAATTTGATGCTCGGCCATGCACTGGTCTGAAGATTGTATAATCATTCTCCAGTACATTATTGAACAGGTAGCACTCCCCTAATTATCTTCCAGGGCCCCTCTTTATCAAAAGATAAAGACGTTTTTAAATGTCCCTACTACACAGCACAGTTGAAATCAACTTTAAAATCAATCTTATCTCTTCTCTTCATAAGACAGGGCCAAGGTCGCCGCGGGAATAGAAAGCAGCAAAAAAGGACCAATAAGAGCTCTATAGGGAGTTTTCGCAAGCACGACGCGACCGGGAGTTGAGTATGCCGTGTGCAAAATTTGCTTCTGCGCACGATCAAATCCGAGAAACGTCCTGTCCTGGGGAAAACGAGCACGGTACCTGGCCAAAATATCCCGATGCTCGGCAGGAGTGGGCCAGCCAGCCAGCCAGCCAATCAGCGATCTTAACTTGTCCCCACGTCTCCGTCCTTACAGGAAAGCGAAACTGCTTAGATATGGGGACGGGAGTCCAAGTATGGGGACTGTAGTCCATGGGCCAAGACCCGAAAAATGGGTTGTTGGTACCATCTGAGGTGGCACAACCTTTTTGGTGTCATTTTGTTTGTCGGGCATAGATATGCTTATCAAGCTATGATAGCATTTCCAAATGAGTAGCTTAGTCATAATAAATGAATTTTTAACCAATTTGGTCTCGTATTTATATCCCTATACTTCTGAATCGAAACTAAACCGCTATACAAAGAAGAGCACTGCCTTCTGTATGTCCACAGGTGTTCTGTTGTAAACGCGGTGCGCTTAGTCTTTATTCAAGGCAGCGAAAGGAATATCCAAAGGGTTATGACGTCCACAGCTGTCACGCGGTGCGCTTAGTTCTTTATCTAGACCAATGTACCGTTATCATATCTAAAGTTCCTCATAAAAGGGATTATCTATACTATTTTTATACTACCCTATCAACAAATACATCAGTTTTAAACAAAAATCACTCTGTTCATTTACAATATCATTCATTATAATGTATCGTAGCGTACCGGTACATTGTTTTTGCATTATCTTATATTGTTGGAGGGAAATAAAGCGACATTGGCGTAGTACAAGCTGTATCAGCGTTTTCACAGTAGCGTTTTCACCGGAAAATGATAAATGATTGAAAAATACGGTAAAATTCACTAGGAATTGCTTTTTTTGTTGTTGTTGATTTTAGATAAAAGGATATACACTGTATCATACGCTTTGGATATTCCCTTCGCCGTCTAGAATAAGGACTAAGCGCTGTGGACATCATAACCTTTGGATATTCCCTTCGCTGCCTTGAATAAAGACTAAGCGCACCGCGTTTACAACAGAACACCTGTGAACATACCATAGAGCTGCATTTTACAGCTCTATGGAACATACAGAAGACAGTGCTCTTCTTTGTAAGGCGGTTAGTTTCGATTCAGAAGTATAGGGATATAGCAACGAGACCAGATTGGTTAAAAATTCATTTACTATGACTAAGCTACTCATTTGGAAATGCTATCATAGCTTGATAAGCATATCTATGCCCGACAAACAAAATGACACCAAAAAGGTTTTGCCACCTCAGATGGTACCAATATCTGGCCTGGCCCATGGACTACTGTCACAGGTGATTGCTTCCGCGTATTCTCGGTCTTCCCGTCGTGTAGCGAAAACTCCCTATTATCACACGCGATACGAGCAAACAGGCAAGTTTATATACTCCTCTTTGAATCTTGGACTATGTCTCGTATGAACCAACAGTGCCAACTTGCAATATGTTGTATGCTGATCTGGAAATATGACGACTTTTACAACTTGAGCAAACAAACGACGGTGTCGCGGATAGGATCGAAACATTTACTTCCACGCACTCATTACAGACGACTTCATTTTGTCTCCATGAGTTTAATTACTTGGGGTGTCGGTTTTTTGTTTCAAATCATGATTACTGCGATTGCTTAACAGTATTGTAGGACATTACAATCAAGACGTGCATTGAACTTATTCTTTATGAGATATCTCAGTCTAGGGCAACCTGTGGTGGATAGAAGATACTCTAAGTTCTTCTATCAACATTGGCTGCTACTGTGCTCTGTGGCTACGAGGTGTGTCACAAAAGTTTCAGGACTGGTATCATTACCTATTCATTTCAAATCCAAACTTCAAACTAAGAAGTTTCACCTTCATAGTAGTCTATATGGAGTATATAACTGTGATCTTAGCTGTCTGCAGCCATCAGATTTTTTTTTCTACATAATTTTATATACACATCCTCTGTTTCACGTCGTTCAGTAATGGGCACAAACAACGGACAAACTTGAAGTTTCTGGCAGGGTTGGGGAAAACTGTAAGAAGCGCCGAAAGTGCTGCAGCAAATCTACGGAGATGAGATGATGTCACACACAGGTGTTTTTGAGTCGCGGAAGAGGTTAAAAGAACGACAAGAGGACGTGGAAGATGACCCCGGAAGGCCTTCAACAACCAGGAGTGAGGTGATGACTGGTCTTCCTATCATACCAAGTCTGATTTGATTTCAAGTTTCAAGGCACTCGATGATCTCCTGGCAAAGTTGCATGCATCGATTCTTCTGGTCATCACTCTGGAGTTTGGCACCATTTTGCGCAGACTTTCCGCATGTCTAGATCTTTAGAGAGAATGTTTTAGACGCCGTCGCGATTCATGCCAAGCTCATTTGACATCACTCGAACACTAGCCGACGACTGCCACGCAGCATCTGCCTGTCGCTCTCAATGTTGACCTCAGTCCTGGTCACTGAGGGCCTTCTGCTCCTATGGGGTTATCTTCCACGTCTTCTAATCCTTCTTTAAACCTGTTCTAACACTCAAAAGCAAATGTGCATCACTTCATATCACCTCGGTAGACTTGCTGCAGCACTTTCAGCGCTTCTGACAAAGTTCCCCAACCATGCCAGAAACTTCAAGTTTGTTCATTGCTCTGTGCTCATTGCTGAACGACGTGAAACAGATGATGTGTGAATAGAATTGTGTAGAAAAAAAAATCTGATGGTTGTAGAAAGCTAAGATCGCAGTTACATTTAAGATAGATTACTTTGAATGTGAAACCTCATAGTTTAGAGTTTGGGTTTGAAATAAATCTTCTATGATACCAGTCCTGGAACTTTTCTGACACACGTCGTATAATCAAAAAAGGTAAGTAAAGTGTATAAACTTTGTCCTTTCGAACCTGCACTCAGTTTAGTTGGCCGAGTAATACCAATACAACGGGTGAGTTCAGAACGAAAGATCCGACAAGAAATACAAAATCAGAAGATGTCTAAAATCACTGTGTGTTCCTTCAAAACCATTAGACATAGTGTCACATGGGCGGACTTAAATAATACTCAATCACACTCGTGCCATTCACTTTAATGTACAATTTAATAAACCATTTGTAGAATATTTACAAGACTGAAATCAAGGAGTTGTGACCAACATAAAATGCAAAATCAAAATTCTGAGTGAGATAAATTAAATTACAATACTCTTATATTCGACAACCATGTGAACGGGACCCTGTCTTGGTCCGGTTCCACCTGTACTTTTGGCTTGACACTTCTTCAGAATTATAACAGCTTCACTATTAATTCGTTATCCCTGACAATACACTATCTGCTATCAAGCGCAACACTATATGGTTCACACCACCGTAGTGCTGATCCTGAGATGACCAGCCTGCACGCACGACGGTTTACCGCGGTTATAAGACTTGCCTTCAATTACACTGCTTCCGTTTACATCCGGGTTCTGTGTTAACCCGCAACTATCATGGAGTGTATAAACACCAACATTCGAATTATGTGCACATCATATTCATCCTTTTACCAATTTAACATGACCTTCACCTCTCTACTTCGGCGACACTTCCTCGTCGTAACCAATCATATCAACAGGGTGTCATGCACCCGCCAGGTTCATCGCTCACCTGCGTTGTCCACAGAGTCACCTTAATTGTCAAACTATTCGCTTCCAGAACATAACTGATTCGTGGGTGGAGCGTCCTTGTATGCGAGGTTGCTGTTCCAGCTCCAAAGTCTCGCGAGGGACCCGCGCTCCGTATTCATTGGCGTCAAAAGTTCTCCCTAGCGAGGGGCGGGCACAGTCGCTCTGCTGCGAATGCGTCGGCCTGGGAGTAGATTCGACCTCGGCCTCGGCGCCATCTACAAAATTATTTAAATGCAACATATACCAATGGGGTGTGTTCTAACCACACACACAAAAACATTATCAGCTTAAAATCCTGACATCACAGTGAAAATTTGAGAACTGCATTATTATCCAATTAACATACAAAATTCACATAATGAAATGTTTCAAACATTGGAAATATAACAGTGCATAGCTTATCAAACATCACCGCATCGTTTTCAAAAACTGTACACCATTATAATATACTTTATCACTTATTCACGGGGTTCTCCGGGGCTATATGTGGTGCCCTGAAACACATTCACATCCTTTTACACGACAAAGCAGAAATCAAATCGCAATTTAACTTACCAATGACCGGTGTACTATAACCAAAATGCCTCTTCTTCTTGGCTACTGGAAGGCTGCAAAGGCTGTTGGAATACGCCTTCTGGCAGCAAACAAAATCTGAACTCAAATCAGCCAGTATACAGGCTGACGGTAAGGTGGACGGACGGCTCCTGGCCGCAAACGAAATTGGGCTGAGACACAAAATTATCTTGCCAACTGGCGCCTGGGTGTGGCAGGTTGGTTTTCTGCCATCACGGAGCTAACTCAATGTTCCCTCGGTGAAATCAAAATGGTCTCTGCCACGAAAAGATCCAACTCTACTGTTAAATTGCTACTCGACTACGACACTCCTTTTCGAGGCATTTGGAATATTTGATACAACTAAAAGGACTTGAACGAAAACACCTCTACCGCACTCTCCCGGAACTGGAGCTATTTCCTGTCTTTTCTTTCTACATTAATTGACATGCACAAATAAATGAACTCCTCTCGGTCATCGATGGCGCGACTTGTAAAACATTCACACCTGTCCTAGCACTTTCTCTCTCTCACTCTCGCTTTCTCTCTCGCTCACTCACTCGCACTTTTTGTCTCGTTATCCCTACCCGTAAACATGTTTGTCTAGTTGAATGACCGATAGGTGTTGTACATGAAACAACCTGGAAATGCATTTTCAATGTGACACATAGACACCACCCACTTGTTGTTAACTTAAATCAAAGTATAAATATAAGTATGTTCCCTTCAATGTGTGAAAGAATAGGCCCACCATCTGTTGAAAATACACATTTTCATTAGATTGGGGCCCACCAAAGGAAACTGGGGAAGAGATAATATCCTTTAAGGATCAATATTATTTCACACCATGAGCTGCGGAATGTTAATGAATGATCAGAGTAGAACATTACTAATATCGTCTGCTGAGCGGAGTTCTATTCTTCATCGTTTCCTTCTTCGTTGTCTTTTCCTCCTTCTGATTCTCCTCCTGCTTTTTCTCTTCTTCTTCCTTCTCCTCCTCCTCCTTCTTCTTCTATTTTTTCCGTGCTTTAAGCAATTTACGTACTTTCCAACCAATCCCCAGCACCTGTAAGGGCAATTATCAAATGTGGTATTTCGAGTTTGGCGTCACATAACATAAGCGTTGCCATAGACCTATACCTTTGCATCTAGAAATGTGCACATCGTCCCACTCGCATCATTTATAGTATCTCATGCACGTAAAAGATCCCGCTTCATTCATTCATCGCAAAGAGCAGGGTGTCTAACCCGGTGAAGTGGTCCCACCCCACATCCAACTGGACCCCATGGAAGACCAGCTTAGTGTAGCTGAATATGGGCTATCCAGCCATCTTCACAGAAGGAAAATGAACAACAACAACAACAACAACAACAACTCACGTAGCCTGGGCTAATCCACCAGCCAACCGTGTTAAGTACAACAACACTCCAGAGCTCCAGAGACAACTACATCAACCTGTTCAAAGGAGGAAAATCAGCGTTATTTATAGTATCTTTTTTGTCTGTTATCACTACGTCTTGTGTGACACTGAACACTCATGCCTGCATTTTTTCTCTTTCAACATTTAATGTAACCTTTCTTTGTGTGTGTGTGTCTGTCTGTGTCTGTGTCTGTGTGTGTGTGCATACGTGCGTGTATGTGTTTTTCGTCATGAAATTCAAACGAAGATTTCGCGCTGCTACAATCTAAAAAACAAAAAAACAAAAAATAAAACAAAAAATAATTACGAAGAACAATTTTTACTACCCGGATGTCCCCGCAGGTGTCCCGCACATGAAAGTACCTAACACGTATGTCACCCGTAGTCGCCCGCAGGTGCGCACTCAATTTTTTTTAACCCGCAGCTATAATTAGGCCCTGTCACGCCTTACCGAGCAAGCTATGCGGGTTTATTGCGTGTACGGAATTTTCAGCATACCGTACAATTTCTGAAGGCGGACAAGGATTTGGGAGAGTCAGTGTATGTGTCTTACTTGCTGGACGCGTTCTACTTAAATTCTACTTACGGGTATAGTGTGTGACCGTGTGACCGTTATACCAGTCGCGTGGGTGCTGACAACTCAGTGAAGGAATTCCTCTGAAGGAATGGCAGAAGTCCCACAGAATGTCATTATCTTGGCTGCATACTGGGACTGCGAAGTACCTGCGTGGGAGTTGCCTGCGAGGTGCTGCCGCTAAGGGCCTCCTACTGCTGTTCTGCGTGGACCTCTCCGGGCATCCCCGCGACTCACCCGGTAAATGTTTTGGTCATGCTCAAAACTTGGCTGCGGTTAAATGGGACTTGCGTGAGCACCTCCGGGCAACTACAGGCGAGATACGCGCTAGGTACTGTCAGGTGCGGACCAACTGCGGAGAGCTCTGGGTGGCAAATTTGTTTCCCCGCAAGTCAAGCCGCAAAACTTCCCCAGATACGGTATGACAAGGCCTTGAGCATGCTCAAAACTTGTTCCAAGTGAGTTGTGGGGGTTCGCTCGCAGAGGTACACGCAGAACACAAGTAGGAGACCCTTACCGGCAGCATCTCGCAGGCAACTCCAACACAGGTACTTCTCAGTACCCATAAGTCGCTTGCAACAGAAAACGGATCGGTTTCAAAGCTCTCATGCAGGTCACACGGAATGCACGCAGGTAGAAGCTAAGTAGCACGCGTCTATTAGGTAAGAAATAAGTGCGAAACTCGCTAACATTCTTGTCCTCCCGCGGAAAATCTCCTGCGTGCTGGAAAATCCCTCCTCGCTACAGGCCATCGTAGCTTGCCCGGAAAGGTGTGACACGGCCTTTACTTCAGTTTGTCTATTTAACGCAGCTGTTGAAAATCCATTGCCACAACGCCAGCATTAGCAACAAACTGAAAGTTATCCAATGTGTTGTCATCCACTCCAGTTTTTAACACGCTGTCGTCCATTTCCCTTTAAATTATCGTCACCATCAGACGTTAATAGAAGTAATAACGATTTATCTCAACTGACAGAATTTGAATCCAGTTTAATTTTGTTTCAATAACATAATGTAGGCCTACTCACTTCCATGGAAATTAAGGATCAGTAATTATAATGAACTGAAGTGGATAATAGAATAATGACCTACAGCTGAAATGTGACCCTGGGTCACAAAACCAACAAAAAGTCGTCAGCCATGGATTTTTAGCTAGGGCAGATTCTGAAAGAGTAGAATCTAAGCTTTAAAATGATGAATAACTCTATTCAAATGGACTCCACTAACCTACCTATAAATACTAGAAAGAAAGCACACACTCTGGAAAAGTGTGAACTGAGAAAAGAGGCTCTGAAGTACAGGGTCTATTCAAGCGCTAAAGGCCGGGTCGCACCTTTCTGGGCAAGCTACGCGGGCTTGTGGCGAGGAGGTAGTTTTCAGCACGTAGAAGATTTTCCGCGGGGGAACAAGAATGTTTGCAATTTTCGCACTTGTTTCTTACCTATTAGACGCGTGCTACATAGCTTCTACTTGCGTGCATTCCGTGTGACCTGCGTGAAAGCTTTGAAACCGATCTGTTTTCTGTTACGAGCGACTTATGGGTACTGAGAAGTACCTGCGTTGAAGTTGCCTGCGAGGTGCTGCCGGTAAGGGTCTCCTACTGGTGTTCTGCGTGTACCTCTGCTAATCCCCACGACTCACTGGGAACAAGTTTTGAGCATGCTCAACGCCTTGTCATACCGTATCTGGGGAAGTTTTGCGGCTTGAATTGCGGGGAAACAAATTTGCTACCCGGAGCTCTCCGCAGTTGGTCCGCACCTGACAGTACCTAGCGCGTATCTCACCTGTAGTTGCCCGGAGGTGCTCACGCAAGTCCGATTTGACCGCAACCAAGTTTTTGAGCATGACCAAAACTTTTTCCGGGTGAGCCGCGTGGATGCCCGGAGAGGTCCACGCAGAACGGCAGTAGGAATCCCTTAGCGGCGATGAGCACTTCGCAGGCAACTCCCACGCAGGTACTTCGCAGTCCCCGTGTATGCAGCCAAGATAATGACATTCCGTGGGACTTTGCTATTCCTTCATAGGAATTCCTTCGCTGATGAGTTGTCAGCCCCCACGCGACTGGTACAAAGGTCACACAGTATACCCGCAAGTAGAATTTAAGTAGAACGTGTCCAGCAAGTAAGACACATGCACTGACTCGACCAAATCCTTGTTCGCCCTCAGAAATTGCCGGTATGCTGGAAAATCCCTACACGCAACAAGCCTGCGTAGCTTGCCCGGAAAGGTGTGACAGGACCTAAACATGGTTGCGGGTAAAAAGATTTGCGTGCACACCTCCGGGTGACTACGGGTGAGATACGTGCTAGGTACTGTCATGTGTGACTTATTCCGGGGACCTCCGGGTAGTTAAAATTGTTCTTTGCAAGTCGCACGCAAGGCTTGCCCGGAAAGGTGTGACACGGCCTTTAATCTTTCACCAAGCCGCGCTAGCTGTGCGATGAAAGGGACAAAACCGACACAGGATGTCAACTACCGGAGCAACAACAATGAAGGATTTATCAGATTAAGCGAAGTTGGGCATGTCCCATTTACACATTCGGTCAATGATTAAAGCCAACTTACAAAACAGTAGCTTTCTCCTTTCAAAAGTTATTAGACTTGAAATAAAGAGTGTACAAAGGATTTTAAGCAATGAAAAGGGCCCCTTACCATACCTGATCATTCTACTCTCACAAAAAAAGGGTTGTAGAAAAACTGTTGAAAACACACTTTCCCATTTGTGTTATGATCCCAAACTAAAGAATAACGTAGAAGAGAAAAAGCTCTTTCAGAAAATATGAAAAACTCAAGATTAATTTAGTTGACCCACTTCACCTGTTTTGAGTCCTCTTGTAAAAATCAAGGGGTGCGACTTTTTTATGTGTTTTGTGGTGCACGGTCACAAATAATGCTAATTTGCTATCAGATAAACCGTTGCTATGTCACTGTTCTATCCAGGTATCTAGGGGCGCAAAACTGCGAGTGAATAGTGTGTTCATGACGTTTCTATTGTTAACATTTGAACCTGCACCACCTTATTCATCACAAATATAATAGATGTTGCAGTGCTATGCACTGAATAATTGCACCCAATCCAATTGCACAGGTGTAGCACCCCTATATCTACCTGTGAGGTCTGCTTTGAGCGCGGGAAACGAATGTGTACTATAGTATCCGTTGTACGAAGTCATTCATGCATGATACCAGCAAACGACTTTGTGTCTCATGAACTGTGTCTACATTATGTTGTAGGCGACAGAATGTTCAAAATATGAGGACTTAACACACATGAGCAGCGAAACAGCCGCACCGCGTCTAAGAGCGTCGCATAGTTACTGCTACGCTCTCATTTAACAAAAGAATTATGTCTGCATGAAAAAGATGTACTGCTTGGGATGTGTTCGACTATCGCCATTTTGTTTTTGAAAGTTACGATTATTTATAGTCCTGTGATTACTTGACAGTCTTTCGGGGCATTGCGGTCAAAATGTGCATTGAACTTATTCTTGATCAATGATCTCAGTGTTTGACAACCTGTAGTGATGGATAGAAGATACGACCTCGTACGCGTTCTCCTATTAACATTGGCTGCTACTGTCCTCTGTGGCAACAGTAGAGAAGGTAAGTATTTATTACTTAATTTTCGTGACCCTATTATACACTCAGGTTGAACAGCGTTGCCGGGTCCCAGTCGAGTATTATGCCTCCCTCTGAAAGGTGTGTTCAACACGACAAAGCAAACTAGAAAACTACCAATTCTAGAAAATACTCTGTGCGAAGAAAGTTGGTTAACGATTTGATTATTCTTTAAAAAAAACCTGAGTATTGGTCTTATACAGCACCATACTCATGATAATAAAAGAGCCAAAATCAGCTTGGTTGTATCGGACTTAACCTTGCTTCTTCAAGTCTATGAACACAAATCACCTGGAACAACGAGCATGTTATACTTTCGATGGATTACCAGAAATCACCCCTCTGAATAGAGATGAACCCACTGACTTATTCAAATTAACATGTTCATTTGATTGGAACATAGGACTATGATGATTGAAATTTATTTTACGCGTACGTGTGTGATTATGAACGAAATATCCCAGCTAGAAAGAGCACGGTATCCCTTCATAAAAAAAGACTCTGTGAAACACGGTGTGAACACACTTTCAACAGGGTGTTTAATCTCTTCTCATTGATAGCTATTTTCATTTTACCTTTTAGACAGATTGGGAATCATCATTACACAATGAGAACAGAACATTGCTATATGCGAACACTATGGGGAAAAAACAAAAACAAAAACAAACACACACCAAAGCGTGAAACCATCTCAGTCCACTATGTGTGGATGTGAACACACTGTGAACACATTGTGGCTCATTGTGTTCTTTCCATCATACAGGTACATTAATACTAGCTTCTTTTTCTTTTCTTTTTCTTCTTCTTTTCCTTTTTTTTTGGGGGGGGGATCCTTGAAAATAGCTAAAGTAGTACCAATTTTTAAAAAAGGACAAAAAGAATCTGTGACAAATTATCGCCCTATATCTTTGTTAACTTCATTTTCAAAACTTCTTGAAAGGCTGGTATATACGCGCACACACAAATTTCTCGAAAAGTGTGAAGTTTTTTGTAACTCCCAGTTTGGTTTTAGGAAAAACCACAGTACGACCCATGCCTTACTCACTTTTATCCATAAAGTTGCTCATGCTATAGATGATGTCTCCCACACTATTGGAGTTTTTCTTGATTTTTCGAAGGCCTTCGACACAATTGACCACGATATTTTGATTTACAAGCTACGACATTATGGTATACGTGGGAAGGCTTTGGACTGGTTTCGAGATTATTTATCAAACAGAAAACAATTTGTGAGTATAAATGGCCGTGATTCTCAGTTAAAGTTAATTTCATGTGGTGTTCCACAGGGCTCCTTACTAGGCCCACTATTGTTCATTTTGTACATTAACGATCTTCCTAGTTCCTCGCCAATTCTTTCCTTTATATGTTTTGCTGACGACTCCAATCTGTTTTTTACACACAGAGATCCTTATACTCTTGTTAACACAGTGAATAAAGAACTTAAATCTGTGCAATCTTGGATATACGCCAACAAATTGTCACTTAATATTGATAAAACTCATTGTATGCTTTTTAGCAATAGTCTTAAAACCCTTCCTTTTCATATTAAGTTTAATGAAACTGAATTAAATCAAGTCAGTAGTATAAAATTTTTAGGGCTTTTTATTGGTAGTGATTTATCTTGGAAATCCCACGTTAGTTATTTAAGTAATATTCTTTCTAAAAATACGGGTGTTCTTAATAAACTTAAGAGTGTTTTTCCAAGTCAAATTCTGCTTAATCTTTATTCTACTTTGATTACTCCGTACCTTAATTATGGTATTCTTGTGTGGGGGAATGCAACTAGAAATCTTCTTGATATACTGTTCCGTATTCAAAAACGTGCCATCAGAAATATCAACCATGTCGGATATTTGTCCCACACGAATGATTTATTTTTGAAAAATAAAATACTGAAAATATCAGATCTGTTCAGTTACAACGTCGGCATATTTATGTACAAATTTTCTGCCAACGAGTTACCGGATGTTTTTACTAGCATGTTCAGAAAAAACTATTTGATTCATAATTATCCTACCCGCCAAAGTGACGCATTTCACCTTCCACGTACTCGAACAATTTTCGCTAAAAAAACGATAATGTATACGGGCCCTAGATACTGGAATGACCTCTCCCCCGAAATAACAAGCTGCTCGTCTTTATATTCCTTTAAACGTAAATTAAAAGAGTTTTTATTGAGTGCATATTTTGCAGACACTGAACAGTCGTAATGTCTTATGTAATACTGTGGTATGTTATTGTCCAATCAAACATTTTGTCAACACGTTACAGATTCCATTTAGGGTCTTGCCATGGGGCTCTCTGAATTCATCATTAGCAATTCCACACTCTACTTCGTTTCCCTCTCTTCCTCTTTCCCTCTGCCCCTCTCTAACCTTCTATGCAGAGCTTGACGGCAGGCACCAAATGGCTTAATAGTTGTACATGTTACTTCTTGTGTCTTACTGATCATATCCTGGTGAAAGTTTTAATGCAACAATAGTTTATAGTATATACACCAAAGTAGGCTGTATAATAATGATGGCTCGGTCACAGTAAGTTCATATTAATGTATAGTTTGTTTGTTTTTCTTCTACTTCTTTTTCTTCTTCTTCTTTATTACATAAAATTTGGCAACCTTACATCATCATTCTGGTCTTCTATCCGTTCTCCGTTTCTTTTTCACAAACACTGATTACTCGGGGCTTACAGCCAAACAAGCTAGCTTTCATGTAGGTCCCGTCATACTTCTCTTTGATCAACCCCATTTCGATTTCGATTTTGACCAGTTATCATTACATGTAATTACTGTGTTATCACCATGTATATTGTTTGTTTTCTGCACATTGTTCACAAGGTAAAAGAACTTGTCTGGTTCTGTTGTAATGTTCATAAATGAGAAGTATGAAAATAAAATGAATTGAATTGAATTGAAACATCAGTGTTTTTATATGATTCTTACTGAATGAACTTAGAAATAAGTTAGAGAACAAAACGGAATAAAAATACAGCTTGAATTGGTAGTGGTTATAATGAATTAGTAATATTTACCAGCAGTTGCCATTTCTCTGACATTAAGAAAAAAAAAAGATTTTGACCTTGAGTCTTAGAGTAACTCAGCCAAAGCTGTGACGCACGACATTCGTATGTGGAAGAATAATTGCTATCCGTGGGTTATGTATGACAGTTAAATGCACTCCCGTAATAACGAACACAGTTTTAAAAAAATTCCGGCCATAACGAAGTAAAAATTCGATATCCGCTCCATTCTTTTTTTTATGTCTTCGGCTATACTAAACGAAATTTCGATGCAACGAAAAAAAAAAAAAAAAAAAAAATCTGCCGGTCCCGAGGACTTTGTTATAAAGGGAGTCCACTGTATATGCCTAGCTGGACAAACTTATAATATTTTTAATGAATGAGTAAGAGTATACTGGTTATTCCAGGAATAGGTGAAGCATCATAAATACGCAACGCAGGTAGCATTCATAGAATAGGAGGAGTTGGCACTTGGAAGTATGTTTAGCTTGATAATACATGTATACGTGACATAAACTTACTTCGCTAATTACCACCGTGTAGCCTCAGTGGTATTCACTGCCCCCAACGTTCAAGGATGGAAAGGAGAAGACATCCTGTTGCGGTGTAACATCCAGGAGGAACCTTTCGTTGTGCAGTGGGTCAAGGAGAAAATCTCAGATCAGCAGCAGAGGACGGCGAAGGCTGAATTCGTCGATGGAGAATTTTTTAGCAGGGAGGAACGGTTCGACATCGACAGGAACTTCAGCCCCGTCATCAGCAGTTTGGAAGTGGCAGATGAGGGTCGTTACTATTGTCAGGTGCTGCTGAAGAATTCTCAAAGTTACGGAAATTCTACCATCATGTCGATTAGCTGTAAGCAATGTTTTCTTTTCTTTTGCGATGTCATTGATTAGTGAGAGACACAGAATGAAAAACTATTCAGTGATCAGGTGAAATGGCCAATAATAGTGATAACAATACTACTACTAATAATAATAATAACAATAACAATAAAATCTCGCACACACTCAAGCTAAATAGTTACATACAGAGGGGACGAATTTTTCAAAATTCAAAATCATCTGCCATGCGGCATGTGATTATGATTTATAAAGAAGCACAATGCGGGCAATTATCAGAGTAACTGTGTTTTCAGATAACTTAGACTTTGATTGCACTCAAGAGTCTTTTTTTTTATATTGTTGTTGTTGTTGATTTAAGAGTTTGTGACAATAACATAATGTGGGTTTGCTTCACCATGTGTTAGTCCTGAAAAGGACTGTTGGAAGGAGAGGAGGTATAGGAGATGATTGATTAGGAAGAAGCGAGAGAGTGAGAGAGAGAGTAGAAGTATTCTTTCTTGAGATAGTGATAGTCCTGAAAAGGACTGTGGACCAGAGGAGAGTAAGGAGCAAGGAGAGAGGTCTCTCTCTTACTATCTCCTCTACTTCCAACAGTCCTTTTCAGGACCAACACATAGTGGACCGCAAACCCAGTATATGTTATTTACACCACCCCATGCAAACTTGTTCCTTTAACCCTATAAAGCCCAAGAGGGGGGGGGGGGGGGGGGGGCACATTGTGCCCCCTACCATATTTTCGTTTGCCACTCCTACACCCTTTACCCGATTTCAACCAAATTTGGTGACTTTTCCTAAAATCTTATTGCAAACATTTTGACGTATAATTTAGGTATGTCTGATATTCCTGGTTGCCATGGCAACCGTAAACTGACAGCCATGTTAGTCAGATTTTGCATGATTTTCTGTTTCAATTTCAGTTAACAATATAATTATGGATGAAATGGGGGTTTTCTTGGCCGTAATTTGCTGAAGGACCGAAATGTGAAGTAATTATAGATGAGAATTACCCTGAAATGGTCTTCTTATTATTTCTTTTATTTTTATATGACATAGGCGTCAAACAATAAATATGATAGAAATAATCGAAAATATAGCATTTTTTAAAGATTGCCTTTTTATTTTGTGTTATCTTCACACAAGCTTTGCCTGTAATATCATTTGTTTATCATAATATCAATCTGCAAACTCAAAATTTCAATATTTTGGAAATATTAAATGTGATACCAATATATGCACCCATTCCAAGCAATACATTATAGGTTTCATATATTTCTTTATATTGTAATGAATTGCGCCCCCACATGTTGACCTTGAGAAATTTCAACCATACCAAATAGTAAAAGTTGACTTGCTATTCCTTTGTAGTAAATATGAAAATGATTGATATAAAATAAAGACATACTGGGGATAAAGCAACAAAGAAAAAACATGATTTTAGCATATTTCCTATGTATTTCTTTATATTTTGGGACATAGCGCCCTCAGTGGGTGACCCTGAGAAATTTCAAATGTTGGTTCATGTAGAGCATGAGTTGCTCGACCAATGTGCCAAATATGACGGTCATACATCTTACAATAAAGAAGTTATGTAGGGGGCACAATGTGCCCCCCCCCCCCCACCCCCCTTGGGCCTTGAAGGGGTCAAAATAGCTCGGGCTTTATAGGGTTAAAGGACAAGTTCACCTCCATAGACATGTGGGTTGAGTGAATGCAGCAATATTAGCAGAACACATCAGTGAAAGTCTGAGGAAAATCAGACAATCCGTTCAGAAGTTATGAATTTTTGAAGTTTCTGCTCAGTCACGGCTGGATGAAAAGACTACTGTAGCTTGTGATGTAACATGTGTACAACGATATAAAGAAAGAATAAAGAAAATTCAACATATTTTCACTTTTCTCGCATAACAAATGAATACTCGACTTCTCTCTTTCAGAAGGCAGGAGGATTAATATAACCCTAAACACACGTCAGTAATAAGTCGAAGAAATGTGCACTTTATTCAAAAAGTAAAGTTTAGTGAAATTCTCTTCTTCTTTTTTTCATTTCAGCTCCTACCATTCATTTCATTATTTTGCGCTGTTATTTTGCCTGTATTAGTTAATTATTTATGAATTTATTAGTACCTTCTTAAGAGTGATTCGATGGTACATAATTATTATTTGTACATTACTTATTTCAACTTTTGAAGATTCGAATTAAAATGCAAACATGTGAGTTTTGTTTATTTTTTTTTTGTTATCCACTTGCGTCTTCTTGTTTATCATTATGAACATTCTTCAGCTGAGAGTGTGAGTAGTAACATAGCTAATCGTATTGTATATAATCAAGTCCGCAAAAATCATGTCGCTTATTTGTTCAGTAAAAGTTAGGATTCGTTTAAAGCTATATCTAATTTCAAATTAATTTTCCTATTTTTCTAGCGATGGCATCAAGACATGCAATTAAGGAATGCGCTGATGGGAACCAAACTCGTCAAAGCCGGTGTACATACCAATCTCCCTCTAACATTCCCTTTTCTCTTGCGTGCGTCGTGAGTGGATTCAAACCCAACATTTCCATGCTATGGACCGAGGAGTCGGGAAAGAGACTGAATTCCGTGGTCTCACAACAGAGCACACTTTCTGACGGCACAAACGAGAGGTTCGAGACAATCACTGTATCAGCTAAACATGGGACAGAGCAAACCTTCATGTGCGTGGCTACCGGTGACTCAATCGAAGGGACGTCGACCGTAGAAATCACCGTTCTGCCTTTACCAGGTTTAGTGAAATGTTAACTTTTCAGTATTTCCGAAGATGATTGTTGAACAAGTTATAATACTATAACATTTTTGTTTATTGAGGTTTGTCACAGATAAGTTTAATCTGATTGAATATTTTACCATTGCGTTTCCGTTTGAATACCCCTAAACTCATGCGCACAAGTACCAAGATCAATATTTCAAAAGTAAAGACAGAGAAAAAAAAACAGCCCTCTGACTGTCACCTGATTGACCTTCGAATAATGAAATATGTTCTACCAAAACATGTCTAACCATTTTCACTGTTTAAATGATCACTCCTCTGGTGCTCACAGCATAGAAAACAAAATGTCAATGCCATACCTGTATCGAGGTTTACACGTTCTTACTGTCTTCTATCAGTAAAAAACGCGTCCCACATGTGTCTATATTATATTTCAGGAAAACTTGGTAATGCGGGTCTCATCATTGGATTAAGCATTGGAGTGCCTGCTGCCATT
The DNA here is from genome assembly GCF_040938485.1 of Diadema antillarum. Taxonomy (NCBI): domain Eukaryota; kingdom Metazoa; phylum Echinodermata; class Echinoidea; order Diadematoida; family Diadematidae; genus Diadema; species Diadema antillarum. The sequence continues at coordinate 53,952 of NW_027272541.1, read as the reverse complement.
CTCATCCTATTTAATCTTCTTGGAAAGTATCTTCAAAACAAACATCAGGACTACCTACCGAGAAAAGGTGCCGATTTATGCAATGTTGACATCGTTTTTCATCTGTGATTGTTGGGAGGGGCGGAATGGAAGGGCACTGTGTCTGCTTTACCATACAGTCGGTCTGCATTTGCACAAATTTTGTGGAAGGGAGAAAGCTATTACCCATAATGAAGTATGTAACATACTTTACTTTCCTCTGAATAGTTGTATAGAAATGGTAATGGTAAGCCATTTCTTTTGAACACTTGTATTATTACCCATTATTACCCATACGAGGTAGTTTTGCGAGGCAATTGCAGTTGATATTTTGCTCGGTCGTCGAGGTCAGCGGGCGATATTGTTGGGTATCACCCTACATCCGGGTCTCGCCATTCACTTTACATGTAAACATTGCGGTCAATCACAAAGAGGATACATTCGCAAATCTGCGACAACGCATCGCTAGCGGAGAGGTTTCGCGATGAAGGGCAAATTCCCATACGTTATCACGTAAAAAACGAGGACGGTCGCTGCGACTAGCTGTGTGAGCGCGCGGCGTACCTTATTGTGCCTGGGGTTGTGTGCAAGCATGTGGGTGTAGTTGAGCGCAGTGGTGTAGGGTTCGACCTGACGCCGAGTGGATTTTGTTACCGTAAATAGAGAAGTTTACATTGTATTGATTTGAGTAACTGCTCAAAGATGCCTGAAATACCTGAAAATGGGTAGTAGTAATAATAATAATAATAGTAATAATAATATGGACTGTCCTTTCCGGGGATACGACATTTATTGCCCTCACTAGAAAGTATTGCCCTCGTCTTCGACTCGGGCAATAAATGTCGTATCCCCCTCAAGGCGAGTCCATATCATATCAATATAGACTGAAAACAGAAACAACGTGAGAGCAATATCTAACAGGTAAGGTAACTACTAGTATTCTGGGTCTCTCTACTCTTCGACAACTGCCTATTAGAGGCATTGCTCTATACAGCCGTGATTTCCAATGAATACACATATTAACAAGGTTATACAAACATCCGTTTTCATTGTAATTGAGTTTTGCTGTTGTTGGTGGTGATACTTTTCAGGATGTGGCTGGAATCCCTGCTGGCGCAGACCAAACATACCAGAGCAATGTCAAGAGGAACAGGAACTTATACAGAGTATGAAAAATATCTAGATAATCACAGTATCCTTTTGAAGACAAAGAGAGATTGCTGAGTCTATTCTTGAATAATGTACACTTTCGAATTTTAGGTTCTCGCCATCAATCATTATACAATAATGTTCGATTCGTTTTCTTTCAATTTATTTCCTTTCTTTTTTTCTCAATGAAAACACTCCGCGTACAACAAATTAAAATGATTCGTGATATAAAAGCACACCGTTCACGAATCATTTTAATTTATTGTACGCGGAGTGTTTTCATTGAGAAAAAAAAGAAAGGAAATAAATTGAAAGAAAATGAATCGAACTTGTATATATATATATATATATATATATGACAAGTGTGTGTGTGTGTGTGTGTGTATGCTTGTGTGATATGGTGCTGATTATGTGTGCAGAATGTTTCTGCTGTTCTTGGGGCTTATGATTGTGATAAATGAATAAGGGGGCTGAATATTTATTATTTCGTTGCGTATACATCCAAATGTAATACATAATAACCCTTTGTATCACCCTTTTCATTTCTCTCCAAAGGACAATCGTTGCTTACAGAGGAACAAGTACAGCAATGCAAAGAAGACTTAAAGGCGTATTACCGCATGACACGACGAAGGGTCAGAGTGGATCCACTCAACTTTATGAAACTTGCTGAATTGGATGACATTTATACAAATCTAAGTATTATCGACCAAAACAGCATGCGAAAGAGTAAAATAATATCATACAGCGATCTTTTGACAAACAATGGAAATCTTTCACAGCGTATTCTGATACAGGGTGAGGGAGGTGTCGGGAAAACAACACTATGCGCTAAGATTGCCTGGGACTGGTGCCAGGGACGGATTCTCCAGGATTTAGACATGGTGATCCTAATTCCTCTTCAAGATGTCACTAACAAAATGAGTATTGGTGGGATTGTAAAAACATATCTCTCTGACTCATATACAGCGACACAGAAAATGATAGATGACTATATTTCAGGAAATCAAAGTAGGGTTCTCATTACATTTGACGGTTTCGACGAGTTTGACGAACAGTTAAGTAAAAAGAACAGCTGTGAGGTCATTCGCATTCTAGGAACAGAGCAATATAAATCATGCAAACTGATTGTCACCACACGTCCATGGAGAACAAATGAATTCATGCTGGACAAGATTCTTGCCGAATCTTATACTTTTCTTAGCGTCGAAGGATTCAACAACAAAAATGTATCAACTTACATAAGGAGGTACTTTCATATTAGAGAGAAGGACAATCTTGCAGAAAACTTGATCAGTTTTGGAGAGGAAAATGATGTCATCCGGTCAAGCATTGCCCCATTTCCTATCTACTGTACCATGCTTTGCCTCATGTGGAATGACTTTAGTGAAGAGAGAAGACAGAAAATGCAAAAATTGCAAACTTTCTCCAAGATTTTTGGAGAAATGATCTCTTTCCTAAAAGAACACTACGCATCAAAGGCTTGTGAAAATCTACACGCTCAGAATATTGCCTATCATTTGATTGAAGCTAGTGAGGCAATTCAAGACATAAGTAAAATAGCGCTAAATGGTTTATTTGAGAGAAAATTTTCACTTCCTGTAGAACGATTTAGCGACTGTCACGATGCCATGGAAACATGCTGCAAAGTGGGTGTTTTAACAATAGAAAGAGATGTCATCACAAGGGAGCGTCGGTGCGATACCAACATTTCATCCTTGGTGGCTTCAACTGTTTCTTTCCCCCACAAACTATTTCAAGAATACATTTCAGGAGTGTATATTGAGTTCCTATTCGCCAATGATCGAGCCAGGTACCACACAATGAAAAAAGAACTGCTAAGTCGCCCTGAAGAGTTCCGCTACGTACTCTACTTTGCCTCAGCTTCAAGGAATGAGCTCGGCTTGGATATCATTGAGGGATTGATGGAGTTTTCTAAGCGGTATTTATGCGTTGACGTCGCGTTTGAATGTCACACTGAAGAGCCAGCAAGAACAGTGGGGAAACGTTGGAATAAATACAGGTTATCATCCTCTTGGACAGAACACACAGTGTCAGGAGTTGTTTTCATGGTGCGATTTAATCAAGTGGTGAGTGATACAGCATATATATATCAATTTAACCTATACTACAGAAAGATTGTATAGAATAGCAGCAGCAATATCATTGCAGCGTGTGGGTGCGTCTTTCCCTGTGTGTAATTGAGTGCAGAATAGGCCTACTCAACCTCAACTGCTGTATATTTACAGAATCACAGCGGTTTTTAGATCTGATAATCTGTTAATATTGAAATAATCGCTTTAAAATGCCAAATCTTGTAAAGGAGAAAAATCATTCTCATATTATTCCTCATATATTAAGCAAGTGACTTGGTGTATGAATAACTCATTCTTAACCGCCCTGTCATTTCTCTAATATCGGCAGTTTCACTCTTGATTCAAAATTCAAACCGACATGGGAAAGTTACTATTGCCAAAGCTCTTCTGGCACCAGACGCCGCGTATCAAAGGAAGATGTCGTACCGGATATCCCGTTTAGTACATATTCTGTATCTTGGGCACATGAGTATGGATAAAGCTGTTTTACATGTCAAAGTAAGCATGAAAATATTGTCGCCCGTATTCAAGGTTTTGCGATTATTCAAATTACGATATGAATCGTAATATTGTTAATCATCTCATTTGATCTGAGTTTCCCACCTCCAACCAACTGCGTTTTCATGTGTGACCCTGCATCACAATACCAACTGAAAGTCACCAGACGTGGATTTTAAGTTAGGACAGATTCTGAAAAACCAGACATATACAACGCGCTACAAATGGAAAAAGTGTATGTGTGCGTGTGTGTGTACGCCTCATACACAAACATAGTGACCGCGAGCTGCTGTGATTGGAGGAGAGAGGCCAGAAGACGCGCGGCTTTTTTGGCCTCTCTTCATGAGCATGCGCACTGAGAGTGTGCGTCCATTCGGAAGCTCTCGTGGCTCGGGCAGCCATTTTGGGTCAGGAGATTTGTAGTCTAAAGTGTTATTCGCTGACCCATTGAGCCAGCGCTATTCTCATTCGGTGTCACTACATTTGGCACAGAATGGGGGAGGCAGCGTGTTGCCTTCGTCTCCGTGCCGCACAAACCACTCGCCACGATTGTAAGGCTTTAAGGAGACCTTTTCAGATTTTTCCATTTGAACAACTATAATATGGTTATACTGAGGACAGAGTTTCAGAATTTATGATAACTGGGATGAAGAATAAGAAGATTTTCAAAGTTTAGAACAAATTGCAATGAACAAAGATGATGACATGGCAGAGTCACCATAAGAATGCATGAGTTGGGGCTAAATGAAGCAGAACAAAAGAAGAAGGCATGCATAGATTATACACAGGTGAACTCGCAAACAAGCAGTATTGTAATGGAATTACACTGCTACATTTCTGAAATATGAGCCTCCTATGTCATTAACCTTGTTCAGAGTAATTTGTTTAACGTTTTTCAAAGTATTGTGTTTCTCTGCTCAAGATTCACAATAAATTTCACAAATTTACAGATGGAGTAGTCGATTTATGTACTACATGATGTGAAATTATGAAAATCGTCTGGAATGTCCCTTTAAGCGCCGCAGATAGATTCAGCCCCTAGCAACGAGGGAGTGATCTTATTGGTCAGTGCGTGGCATCCTGTATGCTGAATGGTCATGCGTAGACCGCGGGCGCTAAGCTTGAATGAACATTCTACAGTCCACCATGCGCACGACGCTTAAATATTAAATTATCAAACACTAAATATTGACTAGATTGACCCATTTTTATCTGTTTTAAAGGGACATTCCAGGCGATTTTCATAATTCCACATCATATAGTACATAAATCAACAGCTCCATGTATAGATTTGTGGAATTTATTGTGGTTCTTGAGCAGAGAAACAATACTTTGAAAAACGTTGAATGAATTACACTGAACAAGGATGATGACATAGGAGGTTCACATATTCCAGAAATGTAGCAGTGTAATTCCATTACAATACTGCTTGCTTGCGAACACACCTGTGTATAATCTATGCATGCCTTCGTCTTTTGTTCTGCTTCCAAGAGCCCCAAGTCATGTATTCTAATGGGGAACCTGCCATGTAGGCCATGGGGTGAGCTGGTTTTTTCGCTTGTTTCGTTCCGACAACTGCGGCACTAAAATTTCTCCACAGCTACGTGTAAACAAATAACCAAAAAGGCTACAGGAAAAAGTTCGACACAAACCCTCCTGCAGTATTTTGGTAATTTAGGGGGAAACAGTGAACTTTTTTGTCACTGAGGAGCTGAATATGTACACTTTGCCGTGTACGATATTCATTCGCGAACGATCATGTGATGTATGTTATCCAATCCGAATCGAGAATTATTGTTTACGAGTCAAAATGGCCGCCCCCTGTGAGCCTGTCGACGCGTCTACGTCGTCTGCTCAGCCGAAACTTATTATGCGTTATTATGCATGTAACATCGATGAAGTTTGAAAATTTCACGGCTATGACAAACCTAAAATAGACGAAACCTATTTTGTGTGCCAAAGAGTGGATCAAATTGAGTGGGGGAGACCGTGAAATCGCAGACCAGAACGAAGTGATTCAGCTGCTCAGGGGGACTGACTGCTACCTACGTAGTAGGATAATTTACAGGTTAGTTTACGTGCGTACAGTCGAGTCGTAGCAGTCGACACTGCAGTGCAGTCTCACTCATAATGTTAATGACCATGATGACTACAAGTACAGTTGTACAACGTTTAATAGCTATGTTATGAACGTTGCTTGTGTATGTTATAATGGGCGCTAATGCAGTAGCTTAGCCGTTAGCGTGTCTGTTACTTAGATAAATTATCTTGAATTTCACCTTGGCATGGCATAGCGCCGTTATAATGTCACCTAGATGTAATTTTACATGTTGTTCTATGTACAGCCCAGGTTAGGTTGATGTAGCTGATCGGTGATATTGTTTTGTAAAAGTCTTGACACAAAGGACTGGATTGAAAAAGGTCTAAACTGCATGTAAATTTATATTTTCATAATCATGGCCATGGAGTATTAATATTAAAAATCCATCCTGTTTCTCTCACCCCGAAATTGGCGAATCCTCCCTCAAAACACACATTTAGCATCTCATTAAATTAACTTATTAATATTTGATATAAATAGATCTAAAAGACCGACAATGACAATAACATCATTGCAACAATTAAACTCCCTAAAACATATGATTACCATTATGTTGTGCCAAACTATAAAGCAGTGGGTGGTGGTGATAGTGAAAGGCCAAGGATTACTAGTATTAATGATGATAAGGCAGTTGTATTCATAATTATGATAATTGATATTGCATGTGATCAGGTGCTGAAAGCTGTAGATGTAACTTGAAATCAGTAATTGCACTGCAAGTACAAGTTGAAGTAGTTGATGATGACAGTGATCATGAGGTGTTTACAAATGATTACCTGGCATAGTACTAGGGCCTGTGTATTGGTAATTACAAGATTCAAATATTGGCAGTCAATAGTCTACCGTACATTTAATGACATATTGAGTGTAATGTTCAACCCCTCCCTCTAGCATTTAGCCTTTTTTCCCCCTAACAAAATCCAACGGCTAATCATTGCTGTTCATTTCTCCATTGTATTAAATAGGATTCCATGAAACGTGCTACAAAAGGTTTATAGATAGCAAACGCCTGAATCTCGCTAGGAAACGAAAGCTGAAGGAGGAGCCTGGTCCGTCAGCAGGAGCATCTGTTTCCTCCCCTAAGACGCTCACATCAAGATCAAGGTTTTCTTCTGGAAGCTCTTCAGGTTCTGCTGTGTTGCCTGTGAAATGCATCATTTGCAACAGAGTCAACCTGCTCATTACTTGCCAAGGGAAATAATAATAATAATAATAATACATACAATTTCTATAGCGCCGTTCTCCACTTTGATTAAATGCTCAAGGCGCTTTACAATTGTACATCAAAGCAAACAGATTGAAAATACAAGTACATCACAGTAATAGAAGAAGATGAAGAAGCAGGAAAAAAAAAGACATGAAAGTCTGTCTTCAAAAGACACTGGTCTTCAAAATGCACTGCTAAACAGATAGGATTTTAAATTACTCCTGAAAGATGTTATAGAGCTTGAGAAATAGGTTAATATGATTGATATTGAAGCATGAAAACATTGTCATGTTACTATAAGTTGTCCTTGATAAAATGGAGCAATATATAGGCCTATACACCACTGAAACATTCACACACATACTCAAAGAACTTCAGTGCAAAGTTCAGAAACAACAGAATGTACTGTATATGCACCAATGCTTTGGTCAATGTGATTGATATTCAAGAATTGACATCTTACCAAAGTTGTGCATGATAAAATGTCTTTGTAATACAGATTGCTTCCTGTATTTTGAATGCCAATGTTTATGCAACATGTTTTGACTCCTTGCCTCAGTATGTGATTGTTCGCCCTTTAGCAAACATTTCTGCCCACTATTATGATTTAATTAGGGTTGAATTATTCTAAGAACAAAGATGTTTTCCTAAGTGTGTTTTTTTTTTCATAAAACTGAATGACTACGATTAAAATTTGTTTCTCCCACTCTGGGGAAAAAAATATGTAACTATTATTAATACTGAAACAGAATGTTCATGTAGAAAGGTCAGTACAATGTAGGTGTGAGTACAAAATCAGTTTGCTAAAACTAATACACACCAGCCAAATGAAAATTGTGCATAAGTTGAGTCAGGTTTGCACAGATCCTCTGATATTGGATGTTAATTGCAATGTTATCATAATTTTTAATGCCAAACCTGTTTTATTCTCTCCAAGATTTTCAGGTACACATTGCCTCCAATGCAGAATCCAACAGTTTTCACTCATGAATGGGTAAACTATAATTTTGCCTTTATTTTATATACTGGCATTTTTCAGAACTTTTACACCCTTTCAAGGATATTTGGACCATGGAATGTTCCAGGAAATTTATTAAAACTAGAAAATTTGACTGATTATCATTTTGAGCTATCTTACATGAAAGGAGGTAGTGTCCCACCATGTTGTAACCTAATGATAGCAATGAAAACTTCAGGAAATTTTATGAAGATTAAATTTTCTAGTGCTAAAGTAATGCATAATATTTCATGAACAACGTGATTGCTATGTGATCGAAGTATATTAAAGCTTCTTAAGAAGAAGAAGAAGAAGAAAAGAAAAACATGTTTACTGATAAACAATATGATCTGTTTAATAGTAATGTCTCATGTGTGTAAATGAGTTTGTATGTGTGCGTGTGAGTGTATATAATATGTCAGCGTTTTTATGCACCTGTGTATGTGTAATGCACTGATCAGTACATGTATTATATCATTGTGTGTGTTCATGTTTATGATAATCTTTTTTATGATGCTGATGTGATAAATGGCCAAGGCATGTAGAATAATATTTTAATACACTTGGGTATATTGAATCTTCATAACTATGTGTGTGCGTATGTGTGTGTGCATGTGAGGGTGTGTGTGTGTGTGTGTGTACAATAAGATTCTCCCACATGCACGCGGACACACACACAAACAAACACACTGATTTTTTTTTTCTTTTTTTTTTTTGCCTTGAATGATTAGTCATTTGATTAATAACATGTCTTTGAACAGAATATAAGGCATTTGCCTTGACCTCTGACGGTCAGTCAGTGCTCTCTCTCATATGGTCTTGAACCACTTTGCTCTTGTCCTCCTTTGCATAGCCAGCATCAGGAAAAGCTGAAACATGAGATATAATGCAACTATTAAACCAAAACTTCACTTTTTTTTCTAGGTATATGGCTAAAAGCAGTGCTTTACAAATGTGTATATGTATTTCAGCTTAGAAAAACTATGGGAACTATACTGCGGCTAGCAGCCCCATACGCATAACTGCGGCCAGCAGCCCCATACGCATAGCGTCATGGGGCTGTGAACTGTAGCATACAGGATCATGACGGATATTTTATCGCGGACAAATATCAACTTAAAATCGGGAAAAAATCTTCAATTTGAAGACTTATTAATAAATTTGAAGTATTGATAACAGAGTTCGTGCAAGGTTTGCTTCTGCAAATAGTTCCTTTCTGTTCAAATTGATGACTAAATGTGACTCGGTCGAGAGGAAACTGGGAGAGCTACACTGAATTGACGGCCAGCGCATGCACACACAGACATCTAATATCCAGTCAATGGATACGAAATTTGTGCGCAGTGATGTGTGCGCCTGCTCTGACCGTCAATTCAGCGTAGCTCTCCCAGATTCCTCTCGACCTAGTCATATTAAGTCATCAAATCGAAGAGAAAATGACTATATGTAGAACCAAACCTTGCACGAACCCTGTTGTCAATACTTCAACCTTACTTGTAAGTCTTCAAATTGAAGAATTTTTGTTCGATTTAAGGTTGACATTTGTCCGCGATACTTCCCTGTCATGATCCTAAATGCTACAATCCGCAGCCCCATTACGATATGTGTATTGGGCTGCTGGTCGCAGTTTATAAAATATGGATTTTCGCAAAAACTGCAGGATATTTCGAGGAGAACTTTTTACAGTATATTTAGGATGTACAAAACATCACATTTCCGCATTCAGAAAGTAGTGCCAGTGTTGCTGGAACGAAACCCATTTTCTAAGCCTCTTTTTCAGCTTCACCCCATGGCCTAATGTCATCATCCTTGTTCATTGCAATTTGTTATAAAGTTTGAAAATATTCTTATTTTTCATCCCAATTATCATATATTCTGAAACTTTGTCCTCAGTATAACTAATTTATAGTGGTTCAAATGTAAAAATATGAAAATCATCCGGAGGTCTCCTTTAAGTCCTTACAAAAATCAGGGTGTTTGACTTTTGTTGGTTTTGTGATGCACGTCACAATAATTTCAATTTTATTTTACTACGGATAATTAATTGCCTCTACTGTCGTTCATTGTTTGTTCTATCAGCAAGTGTTGATTATAAATATAGGGGAGTGCGGAAGAACTGTGTCACATGTCTTGGCGGAGGGTATGTGTTCCAGCAGTTTACTGAGTGAAGTGAAAATATCGTACCCACAATTTCACCAGGAATTCTACGAGATCCTCGGCGCAAGGGCTTTCAACTGTCAGGTAAGACCTTATCACCATAGTTCCAAACTCAAAGTTATAATGTACATACCGGAGATGGAGTGTTACTACCGTATTACAAAGATGTAATACATTGATTTGATAGAAGATACTCAACAACGAACAACATCTTATTGCCTCTGTAGGGATGATAAAGAATTTAAAGTGTTCTGATACTTAATGACCACACAAAAATAAAACATCTGAAATAAAAGCTCTCATTAACTGTGGGAAAAGCTTCTCAAACAAAGAGTCAAAGTCACATCTGAAAAATAAGTAATGCCATGTACACTATATGAGGTTGTTCTATAATACCTGTTGAGCCCATTTTCACTTCAAAATTAAGGTTTGAGAGGAATATTTTGATTTGATTTGATTTATTTCTGCATTCAATCATATCCAATTTGAATACAAATTTCAAAAGTACAAAGACAAAGAATAGCAAATGCAGTGATATAAATCGATAACAGTACACAAAATTAGATACATATAGGTGATTGCATTGAGCAGTGTGCATAAACAAAAACATGAAATAACATATACAGTAAATATATTTGTCGGTAAATAACAGAGATCATTGAATGCAGGAGACCACCATCATAAGCAACATAAGCGACTAAGCTTGAAATGGATGGGGCCTCATATTTACTCCAGGTTAATCATTCTGAATAAATTACATTATACTGAGTAGATTGCATTATTGCAACTGACTGTCAATTTCCAAATTTATCAGTGCCTTAGCCAAGATTGAAAAAACAAACAAACAAATACATAAACATGCACATTCATACTCGGGCAAGATTCGAACCTACGATCTCAGGACTGTCCACCGGAGAGGCAACTTATTCACTGGATCGCTGAGCTTCCGCCCAACAGCTATGTCGATCTAGGGCAATTTTTCAGTCAGTTTTGATTAAATCTTACAAACAATCAAGAAACACAAAAAATTACACCATATACATAATCTAATCTTAAGAAATTAATAACTTTGAATGATTACACAATACTCGCTGCATGCTAAAAGGATTAGAACCAGTTCTACTTGGGCGGATGCTCCGTGGTCTAGTGGATAAAACGCCTGTCCGTTGATTAAGAGGTCATACATGTAGTTTCGAATCCTACCTGAATATCATTATGTGTATACCTATTTTTCCACTATTTATATTTCTTTGTGGCTACTACTCAAACACTGATTAATTCGGTGTCTATCAAGCAGATAAAGCGCAATATGTCATTAGGTTGCAATAAAAATCAACTCGACGCAAGAATTTCATTAATTTGAACGAAATTCATTCTGTTGAACAATAGGCACATGTGCCTTGTATCAATATGTCAGCAAAACATACAACTCATTAGCCACGTAATAAGCGGGCTCTCGGGGCATTTTCCTCTCGAACTGATGTATACGGGAAAAGCTGTACGAGGTCCCTTGACGATCTTGTAAGTGTTGACTGTAAGTAAAATCCACTTTAAGACTTTTTACATTTATTTATTTATTTATATATTTATTCATGCATTTATTTATTTATTTATTTATTTATTTATTTATTTATTTAATTCTAATGTTTTGTCAGGGTGACCCATCACCAATAAGTAGTGGTCTTCCATGGAGCCCTAAATAGTATTGATGAACATAATTATACATTAAATAGCAAAACGTATATACAAAAGATATCATAGATACATACTGTATATTGCAAAGTAACATATATTGGTCTGCACAGCGGGAGAGACATGGTGGGCATGCCGAGTCGCCAAGGACGAACGCGAGAAATCAGCACAGAATTACAAGAAACATTTCCATGTTAAGGCTTGGAAAAGGCGGTTACACTGCGGTGACCGAGTATTGTTGTTGCTCCCAACCTTATCGGGCTAATTGTCAGTGCAGTAGAGACAACCAAATACGATTGTAGGATAGATTTCCAAATACATTAGATGATGGACGAAGTAAGATTTTCGGAAGCCTACGCTTAAAACAAAATTTTATTCATCGTTTCATTCATTCATTCATTCATTCATTCATTCATTCATTCATTCATTCATTCAATATGAACCATACATGTTATGACAGTGTTTAATCAAACTTCTAATTAAAACACAACCCCCCAAATAAAAACAAACAAACAAACAAACACACACACACACACACACAAACACATACACACACACACAATTGAAGCTGTCGAAAGTTTAAGGACTACGGACAAGGAGTGACGAAATTAATCCGTATACTATCGTTTACTTGAGCCACTGGGTCAGATTTGGGCGTGTTGGGTCTCGACATTCCTTTGTTCACTTTTGACAACTGAGTATTACTATCATAACTTTTCTAGATTCAGGAACTGTTATAATTAAGAGAATGTCCAGTACAACAACAACAACAAGATATCGAGCTAAAGGCACGACATTGGGGTTAAGATTGATCGCAAAGTGGAAGATACAATCGTTAGGTTTTCAAATTATTGTTTTTCGGTAAGTCTATGCATGTAATTTATACCCATGTAATATTTGTACTGCCTCGAGATTGCCATCGTAATTTAATTATTGTGAGCAACACATAACATTAGTTCATATTTAGAATCATGTTGTCAACATAGCACACCAGAGATTGCTGGACCTGAGTCCAAGTATTTTTCTAGTACTTATCTTGTATTATATATACACGTATATCTCAATATATTATACACGTATATATATATATATATATATATATATATATATATATGTTATATATATATATATATATATATATATATATATATATATATTGCCATTGTCTCCCTCACTCCCGTCCCAAGTCTAGCAGTCCGTTTTGCATGAAAAACTGCCCAGATAGTGTTTACTTGTATTCTTTCTTGTTCTTTTTCGTCTTTATAAACATGCCGCCTCAAGAGACTTAGAGATATCGGTTGCTATTCAATGGGCCTGGTTTGTTGCAGTATTGAAAAACAAATAGCATTCAAGGGGAAGAGAACAAGAGTCTATCCTTAGCAGCGGGTCGATCTTTGAAATCTTCATTATTTTTCACTAAAATTTACTATCCTTTTCTCTTATTTTGTTCTAATTGTTTTATTTTTCATTATACAGATACAAAGTCTTGACGTGACTTTTAGCATCCATCAGGATGATTTTCTAAATCAGCCTTCGGTGGGAGGTAACTTGGCCCAGTGGATGTGTGCTATGCCATGCCTTTCGAAGTTCAGACTTTAGTGCCCGTACTTGCCCGATAGTTTCCTTGCAACAGCCGCAGCCTCAGCAATTTCATGTCATGTATGTAGTTCTCCACTATTGATATTAGTCATATAATGTACTGTTTGGAGCGTAATATACTTTCCTCTTCGAAAACAAAACATAACAAAACCGAATAGCTATTTGTCATACTTGCTTTTCTTGTTTAGTGGTAATTCCTTTGCAAATCAACCTCATTTTGAAGATGAAACATTGTACATGTATATGTGACCCTGCATCACAAAACGCACAGAAAGTCGCCAGACATGAAATTTTAGTTAAGAGCATATTCTAAATGAGCAGACTTTAAGCTTGATGATGTATAACTCAAATCAAATGGACTCTCTTAACTTATCTAAATATCGGAAAGAAAACACAAACTCAGGAAAAGTGTGAACTGAGGAAAGAGGCTCTGAAACACAGTGTCTATTCAAGCGCTTAATGCTTACCAAGCCGTGCTGCCTGTGCAATGAATGGGACAAAAAAACAGGATGTAAACCACCAGAGTAACAACAATGAAGGGACTATCAAATTAAACTGAAATTAAGCGTGCCTTAATAACACATTCTGATCATAATTGATGATAACTTTCAAACCAGTAGCATTGTCCTTTCAAAAGTTATTAGAGTTAAAAGTGAAGAGTTTGTACATGTTTTTTAAGAAACGAAAAGGGGACTCTAAAAACACACCTAATCACAATATTCTACCAAAAAAATGTTCAAGATAAACTGCAAAAAAGAACACACTTTCCTGCCCGTTTTATGATCCCAAACTTTAGCATAATGTAGAAGAAGACTTACTCTTCCAGAAAATATAAAAAAGTCAAGATCGGTTAGGTTGACCCATTTCACCTATTTTCAGCCCTCACACAAAATCAGTGCGCTCGACTTTTTGTCCGTTTTGTGGTGCACGGTCACATAATTATAACTTTAGTCTCCCCCAACATTATGATTTTCAATGCATGATCATTATGATCTGTTTGGTCAATTTTCATCCAGTAAAATTATCATGTAATGAAATAAGAAGATAATCGAGACAATTTGAGTAAGAAACATTGAATACTTTATCCGTATCATCCTTGCATAGTCTCAACACTTTCGGACCTAACAACGTTTTACTTTGATGAATATGATTATCGTATTTCTGTCAAGTGTCTGTTATGAAGCATGGAGATTGAGAGGCATAGAGAAAAAAAAAGAGACGGGGGGGGGGGTCCCTGAATGTGGCGATCTGTTGGTGCAGCTGTATCATCATTCACTAGAAACAAACATTGCATGCATTTCTCTACAGGAAGGAAGAAGGAAATGACTGCTTATAGGGCATCGTTGCAAAAATACAGACGCACAAACATACAGAGTGACAAACAAGTAATGATTATATTGAGCAAATACACATTTGACAGAAAATGAAACAGATCGAAATTATGACTTTATAGTCTTAGTATTAAGTAAGTAAATTTAAAACAATTTCATTTTGTTTCACTGTAATTCACAGAGTAAAATATTTTATTTGACTGGAAAGCAATACATTTTCCAGTGATTTGATCATATGAATTCTAAGCCATGTCACAATTGTTATGCAGTGCTTCCACGGGCCCGGTTTCACTGCATGCTCCAGAAGTTCGCTTTTTTTCACATAGTGTCAACAAAATTAGATTATGTCAGATGTTTTGTATCTTTACAGTCAATATAGTCTTTAAAACAATCAATGACGTCACCGGTTTCAGCTATCTCGCGATTTCAGTTGTATGAGGTACAAGTGTCTGAACCACGATCAACAAAGTGACACTGGAGACTGGGAAAAAAATGCAATGATGACAATCGCCTTCTGAAAAAAAAAAAATCTCCTCCATGGGAAACTTTCTCTCCTATACAGTTAAATGGATCGTTTAGTTTTGGTTGAGACCTAATTTCAGGTTTCTAACATTTTGTGTGTGTGTGTGTGTGTTTGTGTGTGTTTGTGTGTGATAATGAGAAACCTCTTACGAAATATGAAAGAGCATATAATTCCATGAGGAATTCAACGCCATTTATTTGATGAAAATTGTTTTTGAAATGTCAAAAAAAAAACACGATTCTAATAAAGTGTGGAACCCACCTTTTATTACAATCGCTTTGTTTCACTTTGTTTTTAGATGCTTCAGTCATTCCAAACCCGATTTTCATCAAATAAACTTTGAACATTAAAATGGTATGCTCTGTACTATTTCATAATAGTAACCATACCTTTAATACTGCCCTAAAGAATATGAAGTCTGTTAGGGGAAAAAATGAGGTCATTTCTAAGTGATCAATTCAAGTAATCAGCAAAATTCATTTCCAACTCGCGCTGAAGGGATTTGTGATTATGCTGTTGTTGCCATCATTCTTACATTATAAATACAACGTGTCCCAGGAAAAACGTTCATTTGATGTGCAACTCAAAGTTTATCATCCATGCATGACTGAGTTAGAATAATAGACAATAGTGCTGCTAAATTTTCACTTGCACGCTCAAATTGCAACTTTGTAAGCGAAATTTGTCTGTCAAATGTGGGGGTAATATAGGGCATGTACTTGCAAAGATGCAGGGCCTAGGTGACGTGCTTCTGACCATTAACGCCCGTTGACACTGTCAACATGATTTCAGATGGAGCAGTTGTTACATGAAAATTAATGACGCATCAGACATAGGCCGAATGCCTGCAAATACGGGGATAGTAGCATATGTAGTCACCACGTTTTGCAATGAAGTATATATACATTGTATTATATATATATATATATATATATATATATATATATATATATATTGCATTTGAAAAAAAAAATCGCAGCCAAGATGGCGTGTGAGCAAAAGGTCGTTATTTTATGAAATGATCTTTGTAACGTGGTCCATATGTGTTCAAAATATATGGGGAATCCAACGTGTTTTCTCCAAGATACAGGATGATGTATATCTGCCCTTTGACCCTATTTTGCACAGCGAAGATGGTGTCTGAGCAAATATTAATGATATATTTTTCAGAAATGTTTCTTGTTACTCGATCTATATGTGTGCAAAATATGAAGGCGATACCACACATTATAGCCTCCTAACGAAGATACAGAATACAGTATAATTGACATTTTAAACGACCTCGACAGCCAAGACGGCACCTAAACAAATGTAGTTATTTTGTGAAATGATTCTTGTAACATGTTTAAGATATGTGCAAAATATATATGAGGTCGATACTGCATGCACTAACAAACCTCACAGGCTTTATAAAGAGCGTTAAACAATTACATTTGCAATTACAATGTAATTCACATAATTTTTTTTTTCCAATAGCACACATTTGTTGTCGATACAAGTTCAAAGGAAACAAAAATATACTCTTATACAACAATATAATTGTTCAAAATAATTGTGTTATTGAAAATTGGAAATTTGGCGACTCTCTTCTGCTAAGATGTGCACATCGAATACTGTCTTTACTGCCATGCTATCATGGTATGGGACAGTGAGTACATTATTTTGCTCTTATCAAACCTTTTAATTATTTATTGATTATTATTATTATTATCATTATTATTATTATTATTATTATCATTATCATTATTATTATCATTATTATTATTATTAAGTCATTGCTTGACCGAATGGCTGTGGCTTTACTTATGCCTGTACATGTACAGGACATGTTCCATCTACCCCTTTACATTGGTCTGTCACATTATACTATCATTCTTTCTTGCCATTTTTCACTTGATTTTTTTTCTCTTTCAGTTTTCAGTACTTCATTTGGTCTATTTGATTTTTTTTTTCAGATTCAGGATCTGGACTTACATTTTGACAGCCCTCCTGGTGACCCCCGATATCAGTCCTCGGTGGGAGGGGACTTGGCCCAATGGATGTGTGCTATGCCACATCTTTTGAAATGCAGTTTTAGCTGTCCCTACTTGCCCGATAGTTTCCTCTCAACTGCAGCCAGCTCAGCAACGTCCTGTCAGGTGTGTTATACCTTCGCCTAAGCTGTATTTTTCTTTACTTATTATTAGTAGGCATATACGTGTATATTTGTTAGGGAGCATAGTCAGCGATAGTAGACTGACGCATTTGAAAGAAGAAAAGAAAACTAAAAGTCACATAATATGGATTTACAACACCTTTGCCAAGACACAGAGGTGTTTTTGCTGAATATAAACAAATTTTCGGTTTAAAAAGACTGGGGCTGAGTCGTGACAAATACGTCTAATAGAAAATCAACATTGTTGTCATGAGTGATGTTCTATTTTTCCACAATGGAAATCAATCGCTCCGTTTACAAGGACAAACCCCAGTTTCAGGAGATGCCTCTATTTTCTCTTTTTAACAAAACCTCAGATGCCCATCCACATCCGTAATAATTACTTTGTATAAGACCACGCACGTGGAATGTGTTGGACTCTTTACTATTGTTGCACCTAAATCCCACTTTTGTGATGAAACTGAACTGATATCAGAGTAGAATCACTTCAATTTTGACGTAGAATGACGCTTTTAGGAGTGTGCATTTGATAATGGCATAGGTGTCCTTGGTTATTTTCTTGTTTGCAAAGACTTGAACAGCCAGTGTGACGGAGAAACAACAGTATAGTTTTTTTATCCTCATTGACTGCATTGACTTGCTATTGTACAAGGAGATACAAACCGTGACATGAAGCCTACTTCATTGTCTATGATGCTACTAAAGCTTGTGAATCATACAGCGACGGGAGAGTAAAGATGGCAATTTGAAACATTCTTGTTAACCCTCTCCTGCGTATTAATATTTTCTCAAGGCTTTAAAACATACTCCTATTGACCAGTCATACAGGAAGTACGCTACGAGTATGTTTGAAAAGCTCTTTTTTTTATTAAACTGTTCAGTACTTTGGATACTGTTTTCCTTCTTTATTTCTTTTTTCTTCTTCTTTCTGTACTGAGAAAGCGATAGCTGTTTCATTGCTGCGATGTGTTTTACCGTGCAGAGCGTAACGACATTACAGCAATAAGAACAGGCCAAGAGTACATAAGAATGCTTGATAGTTGGTCATTGTTTGTTTGTTTGTTTGTTTTTTCGCCCGAAGATCCGCAGTCTTTTCTTAGAGTCAACCAAACCATCGTCAAGTTTCCTCTCAGAGTCAGCTGCAGTAAACTTGGCTGAGTTTCTTTGTAATCTGCTTCATCTTGAACTTGCCGATCTGAAATGGCTTAACCTACCAAGGACATTCTTCACAACAATTGCCTCACAGGCTTCACGATGTAATAAAGTAAGAATCATTCTTTGTCACATGTTTGCGATGCTTTGTTGAGAATGGGGTGGGGTTAATATCAATAGCCTTCAGGGCACTTTCAAAATTTGTAGCACCTGTCAGGTCATTGCGGATAGGAGCGTTTTCCTAGACTATTCTCTTGACTGATGTATGGTAATATTACATATCAAACGAATTAATAATTAAAACAAAGCAAAATCATTTTATACATCACAAGCATTGACAATACCATTTCCAGTTTTAAACTAATCAACTCTTCTTTTTCCTTTACAATTAAATTATTGAAGTAACATATTTCTGCAGCGGATAATGTGCCATTCTTTTATTTAAAAAAAAGAACATGATTTCCAATTTCTATGCGGCATGTTGTCATTAATATTCTTAAGAGAAAATAAGAATATATTTTCATTGATAATACGTGCCTTTCTTAATTCGTTTTGTTAATCCTGCTACAGTTGGAGTGCATTACCATCGATGCCAAGTCGTTAAGCGAGTTACTCAGCGACAACCAATGAGGGCCACAGGTATGAATTTGGCTCTTAAATATTTGATTATTGTGTCATCAGTACAGATTATGCTTGTGTTGTAGTCATAAATACTTACAGCTTATTTTGATGAGCCAGCATTATGATCTCGTCTGAAAGCCCGTTGGAAACAACAACAACAACAACAACAACAACAGCAACAACAACGACAAAATCTCCGTTAACCCTTTGCTTGCCCCACTACTTTCCTTTCCTTAGGATTGTGTGTGAAGTTTGTGCAACTCTTTTATCGGTGCCAAAGGAAGGGTCAAACAATGTTGTTTTTGTAAAGAGTACTCTAACAACCTCTACATGACCAATTGTAGCGCATGCGTAAAATTAATGTCGATATCATTCTATTTCGAGTTACATTTGTACAAGTAGAATAGCAAAGTGACTGTGAAGTCTCGTAATGTATGACGACATGATATTTTGCACTAAAATTCTGCTGAAGGCCCCGCCAGCCTATCTCCACCTTATCCATGCTACATGATTGTTATAATAAGGTGTTTTCTCTTTCATTCACACCTTAGAACAAAGACTCCATAATCTATCTATATTTTGGCCGTGCTTTTTGGTCGTCCATTTTTTTTTAAATGTCAGAGCATGATTATACTGCCTACCCTCAAAACAACTTCGAAAACTTCTCAACATCAGTATTCTAGTCGTAATGCATGTAAGTCGCCCTGCGTGGTTGACATGCTCTTATTTTGTGCTCTGACATTTTGTGTTATTTTCACTGTATTTCTGTGAAATATTGGATTTTCGATTGTATCATCCTATTTTGTAACGTACATGGATACAGGTGGCCAAATCTGGAACTGTATTTTGCTGTATTTGGTGAGATATTTTATGCATTATTTTCTTACAAGTTCTGATTTGAGCTACACTGAATTTGTAAACCATTTTGTGTACACAGTGACTATGCACTTCACTTTCATCTGCGCCTTATTCATGTTCGCTCAACTCTAACAGAGTGCCCGCCATACTCTAAGTCATTGTTACTCTGGTAGTATAATGGATCTATTGAGACTTTGGCTCATCATTCACATTGTATCTGTTTGTCAAGTCTCAACCACAAACTATCATGTACGTGTACAAGGGTATTCAGGGAATAGAGAGCCCTTTCTTCATTGTAAATACTTCAAATACCGGCTGCCATACTACAAGAATTCCTCTGCAACATTTCAGCTCAATTTACTGAAAGCCGGAGATGTCGCCCCTAACCCAGGACCAACAGCTGAGTATTCTCACTTGAGCTGTCGCACTCCGATACATTTTACATCCTACAATAGACTTGGTACTGGGGAACGCATTGTATACAACAGGGAGATTCTACTGCTGTGCAACCCTGCATGGAGACATTTGAGTCTGGAGACAGTGACTAATGATTTGCCCAATTTTCTTCATAGAACAGGCAAGAACAGGGTCATGCTCAATGAGAATGTATGGAGAAGAATCAAAGAGCTAGGTGTTCAGACACATCTTCGAGGGAAGAGATGGGGACGTCGGAAGAATGTTAAGACACGGACACGAGTGAGCACAATACTAAGTGCCCCTTCATTGTCACATATACCAGTGATCACCTCATCATGTAGGAAACTGACCTACAAGAAACTGAGAGGGATGAACGTCGACAATCTTAAAGTCGTGCCAAATTTAAGTAATTTTTTTGTAGAGTCCAATTGTAATGTCTGTTTATGGAATGTACATTCTGTTAGAAACAAAACAATATGCATTGCTGAATATGTTCACGAACATGACTTCGATATCATGTTTATCACAGAAACGTGGCTTAACCCCCAGGATGATGTGATAATTGGGGAGTTGACTCCTAGAGGGTATTCTTTTATAAATTCACCACGAAATACAAGTACACCTGGGGGTGGAATTGGTGTATTGTACAAGTCTACTCTTAAGTTGATGATGAAAAATTCTGTTCTGTCTTTTTCCACTTTTGAGTGGGCACACATTACTGATTTGTCATGTTCGGTCAATTTTTTCATTGTGTATAGACCACCACCCTCTTCAGTAAATAGACTCACATCTTCTAAGTTTCTGAACGAATTTGATGAATTTGTAAGTGAGATATCCTTGTATCCGGGGAAATTGGTGTTATTAGGAGACTTTAATATCCATTGGGAAGACATGTCTAAAAGCGATGTGCTTCATATGAATAATAGTACAGCATCTGCTGGGCTTATCCAACACGTCCAAGGTCCAACTCATAATCTGGGTCACACCTTAGATTTAGTTTTTACCCGAGATGATTTAGTAATATCAGATTGTAATACATTTGAAACATGTATCTCTGATCATCATATGATCCGTTTCTCACTGGCTAAACAGAAATCAGAGTTAATTTCTATTACTTCGTCATTACGCAATTATCGCAAAATTGATAAAGTTCAATTTGCTAATGCTTTGCAGGAATTAGTGTCGTCTCAACCCGCAGGATTAGATAGCGAGTCCTTGTTTGATTGGTATGTTTCTGGAGTTACTAAGGTACTCGATACCTATGCTCCATCTGAGACAAAATCTCGCCCTTTGAAATCACGTATGCCTTGGTTTAATGAGTCCACACTTGTAGCTCGCCAACTTCGTCGTAAAGCAGAACGAAAATGGCGGAAAACAAATAATAATAATAATAATAATAATACTACATTTATAAAGCGCATAATAAGCACATGCTTCTCTAGGCGCTGTACAATTCAGATACAACATGCAAACAAATGACTAACAAATGTAACACTCAACATAATAAATACAATAATTAACAAAAGGAGTAATGAATGTTCATCTTAATCAAGGAAGACGAAACAGGTGAGTTTTAAGACCGGATTTGAAATTTGCAAAACTGGGTGCACATCGAATTTTTTGTGGTAAATTGTTCCAAAGCGTAGGTCCAGCAACTGCGAAAGATCTGCCCCCGTAATATGAAGTGTTGGTTCTGGGAATGTGAAGAAGCGCTTGGGTGCTTGAGCGAAGGTTGCGAGGAGGGTGATACTGCTTGAGCAAATCTGCCAGATATGTTGGGGAAGAACTATGTTGTGCCTTGTAGGTCAGCAATATGAGTTTGAACATTATACGTTTGTCAACAGGTAGCCAGTGTAATTTTTTGAGGGTATGGGTTATACTTTGTTGACGAGGAGTCCGTGTGACAAGCCTGGCTGCGATGTTCTGCAGCATCTGCATGCGGTGGATGTCGGCAGAAGGAAGGCCATACAACAAGCTGTTGCAGGAGTCTATCCGGCTGGTGACAAATGCATGAACCAGTGTGAGTGTAGCTTTATTCGTGAGGAAACCTCTGACTTGACTGATGCATCTGATTGCTGCCATAGCCGATTTGCAGACGGTTTTTATATGTTCCTTCATGCTGATGTGCTGATCAAAGACGACCCCCACATTTCTAGCATGAGGCACAGGATTGATTTGGCCATCACCAACACAGACATTCAAAGGGTTGGGTTGAGAACAAAACTTTGATGTGAAATGGATCACTTCCGTTTTGGCATCATTCAGAGACAACTTGTTCTTCATTGCCCAAGCTCTGACATCAGCAATACAGGCGTTTAATCTTTTCAAAGATTCTTCACGCTCAGTGTTCTTAAACATTATGTACATTTGAGTATCATCTGCATAGAGCATTATATTCACATCATGAGCTCTTATGATGTCATTTATTGGTGCTGTATACATCGTAAAGGAAAGGGGCCCGATGACGGATCCTTGAGGAACCCCTAGTTTGTCACTGCAGGTTTCCGAAAGGGCATCTTTTATCTGAACTGTATGCGTTCTGTTCTTCAAATAGGAGCAGAACCATTGAAGAACAGTTTCCCTAATTCCAAAGTAGCATTCCATTCTATCAAGCAGAAGATCATGGTCGATCGTATCGAATGCTGCGCTAAAATCTAGCAACACCAGCACCGCTTCCTGACGAGCATCTAAAGCCAGAAGGAGATCATTCTGGACCTTCAAAAGAGCTGTCTCCACACTAAAATGTTCACGATAAGCCGACTGGGTTTGAGGAAGGAGATCATTTTCACTCAAATACTCCCTGATCTGTCTAGCAGCAGCTCTCTCGACTAATTTTCCAACATAGCTGAGATTTGCTATAGGCCGGTAGCTTGATATATCATCATGGGGAAGATCATCCTTTTTTAGTCTGGGATGAATAATTGCATGTTTCAAGCATGTTGGCACAATACCGTTTTGTAAGCTGGTATTCACAATTTCAGCAAGAACTGGGGTGAGACAGTACATCACATTTTTAAGGAGAGTAGTGGGTATTGGGTCCAGATCACAATAAGCATTGGATGTTGCTTTGATGATTTTGACTATTTCATCCTCTGCCACCACGTCAAACTCACTCAGACTAGATGAGCAATGCTCTCGGACGGAAACAGACAGGTCCTCGTAGACTGAAGTATCTAGATTCTGCCGGATGCGTTTGATTTTCTCGTCAAAGAATCTACAAAAAGACTCTGCAAGTTGAATGGGGGAATCATGACGTGGCAGGATCTGGTTTGATACACTTGGTGATGACAAAGTCCGAACCATGCGATACAACCCTTTTTGATCACGAGGATCAATTTTCTTTAGAAAATAATCCGTTTTTGTCTGGCGAAGAAGTGCAAAGTAAGCTTTACACTTCTCTCTATAGATGTCCGTATGAACTTGAAGACCAGATTTGTAGCATGCCCTTTCAGCTTTCCTGCGCTCTTGCTTTAGTCTCCTTAGAACACCAGAATACCATGGAGCGTGAGGTCTAAGGATGAATTTCTTCTCCTTGCGTGGGGCATGTTGATCTAACAACCTCTGCATCTCCCTGTTATATAAATCGGTAATATCGCTGCAATCATCGGGTGGATTTGTGATTAATGAAGAATCCTCAATGTCCTGTCGAAATTTTACCAGATCAACATCCTTGCAGTTCCTCAGGATAACGGAGCGTCTGACAGGAAGAGGCCGAGCAATTGACAAGCCACAGATTGCTGACCGATGATCAGAAGGCAACGAAAAATCAGTTGTTGTTGTTAATACTAGATCATCACATTCACGAGATATGACGAGATCAAGTGTGTGACCACTGGAGTGGGTTGGGCCCTTTACGTGGTTGCGAAGATTTGCCCCATCTAACAAGCTAAGGAATCGTTGGGCATCGACATTAGTTGGGTCATCAATGTGAAAGTTAAAGTCGCCAACTATCAAGAGCTTCTGACGGTTGGTGCAGAGAACTTCAATCAGACCAGATACTTCACTGAAGAATTTACTCATAGTCTCCCTTTTTCTACCAGAAGATGGCGGCCTGTATATGACTATGAGACGAAGATCTACTGATCCAGGGGACTTCAGTATCAAGTCAATATACTCAAAAGACTGGAAAGTCAATCGTTGATTAACACCCACGTTGAACCCTTCATGTACCAGTACACCTACTCCACCTCCCTTCCCGCCCAGTCGGGGGAAGTGGTGGAACGAGAAGTTCGGTAGTGTTGACTTAATGTCTGCAAGGGTACGATTGTCACGATCTGAGTTAGTGAGCCAGGTTTCTGTGATAGCAAAGATATGGAGCTTTCTGGATATTACAAAGTCACATAAAGCTGCAGACTTTCCGCGGGCCTTTACTGAACGTGCATTCCAAACAGCAAAGTTTGTACATGAATATGGTCGTAAACTCATGTTTCTCTGAATGTTTACGACTTCCCGAGTTCTCATGACTGTTAAGGGAAGTAAATGCTTCTGCTTCTCATTACGCACAGTTATTCTAGTGCGTATGTGGTTCACCCCGGAAGGCCACTTGTTTCGTTCCTCCTTGTCCAACATATCATGATTTGCTCTCTTCTTCCTGACACCAGCGCGTTTTCCACGGTGGGTTTTCCTATACCTGACTTCATACCGTGATATACCAAGCTGATTTATCAAGTCCCGAGTGTCTCTAGGTACAGGAACAGGTGACAAGTTGCCTAACGATGGATTCACCCTAACAAAAAAGTCCTGTGGTACTCCCTGTGGTACTTGTCGGTACCACACAATGTACAACACACTTGTAATGTTACCACAGGAATTGTGTGGTACTGTACCACAGGCTTGTAGGGTACTCCCTGTAGTACTTGTCAGTACCACACAATGTACCACATAAATAAATGTTACCACAGAAACTGTGTGGTACTGTTTTACAGGCTCATGTGGTACTCCCTGTGGTACTGGTTGGTACCACACAATGTACCACACAAATATATGTTAACACAGGAACTGTGTGGTACTGTGTCACAGGCTCGTGTGGTACTCTGGGATGTACCACAGGGCAGTACCACAGGACATTACCACAGGAAAGTTCCACAGGACAGTACCACAAGACAGTATACACACAAATTGTCCTGTGGTATTTTGGGACGTATACCACACAACAGTACCACAGGACAGTACCACATGAATTGTCATTTGGGACGTACCACAGGAGAGTACAACAGGAATTCCACAGGATAGTACCACAGGACAGTACCACACGACTTGTTTTGTGGTATTTTAGGACGTACCACAGGACAGTACCACAGGGCAGTTCCACAGGACAGTACCACAGGAAAGTACCACAGGACAGTACCACAGGAAAGTACCACAGGACAGTACCACAGGAATTGTCCTGTGGTATTTTGGGATGTACCACAGGACAGTACCACAGGATAGTACCACAGGACAGTACCTCACGACTTGTCCTGTGGTATTTTGGGACGTACCACAGGACAGTACCACAGGGCAGTACCACAGGACAGTACCACAGGACAGTACCACAGAAAAGTACCACAGGATAGTACCACAGGACAGTACCACACGACTTGTCCTGTGGTATTTTGGGACGTACCACAGGACAGTACCACAGGGCAGTACCACAGGACAGTACCACAGGACAGTACCACAGGAAAGTACCAAAGGATAGTACCACAGGAGAGTACCACATGACTCGTCCTGTGGTATTTTGGGACGTACCACAGGACAGTACCACAGGGCAGTACTACAGGACAGTACCACACGACTTGTCCTGTGGTATTTTGGGACATACCACAGGACAGTACCACAGGAATTGTCCTGTGGTATTTTGGGACATACCACAGGACAGTACCACAGGACAGTACCACATGATATTACCACAGGACAGTGCCTCACGACTTGTCCTGTGGTATTTTGGGACGTACCACAGGACAGTACCACAGGGCAGTACCACAGAAAAGTACCACAGGACAGTACCACACGACTTGTCCTGTGGTATTTTGGGACATACCACAGGACAGTACCACAGGAATTGTCCTGTGGTATTTTGGGACATACCACAGGACAGTACCACAGGACAGTACCACAGGATATTACCACAGGACAGTACCTCACGACTTGTCCTGTGGTATTTTGGGACGTACCACAGGACAGTACCACAGGACAGTACCACAGGAAAGTACCACAGGATAGTACCACAGGACAGTACCACACGACTTGTCCTGTGGTATTTTGGGACGTACTACAGGGCAGTACCACAGGACAGTACCACAGGATAGTACCACAGGACAGTACCACACGACTTGTCCTGTAGTATTTTGGGACGTACCACAGGACAGTACCACAGAATAGTACCACAGGACAGTACCACACGACTTGTCCTGTGGTATTTTGGGACGTACCACAGGACAGTACCACAGGGCAGTACCACAGGACAATACCACAGGAAAGTACCACAGGATAGTACCACAGGACAGTACCACATGACTTGTCCTGTGGTATTTTGGGACGTACCACAGGACAGTACCACACGAATTGTCCTGTGGAATTTTGGAACGTACCACAGGACAGTACGACAGGAATTCCTGTGGTAATTTTCGATGTATACCACAGGAGAGTACCACAGGAACTGTCCAAACTCCCACAGGAAAATCATAATATGGTGCTATTCCACACAGAAGTACCACACAGCAAATTAAATTCGTAAGTACCACAGAAAAATGCTACAGCATATTCTTTTTTTTTCTTAACATTTTATACCAGAGGGCTATCACATCAGGAGAATATCAAACAGCAGTACCACACAGGAGTACCACACAGGAAAATTGTAAGGCAGAATCAACTGAAATTTATAACAAAAATACAAACAAAAAAGCACATATTAATATTCCTCAATTAATTGATAGATGAGTTATGCTGTGAATTATAACAATTGATTTGCCATTACTTATCCTGTCCTATACTCCTACAGTATTACCTATTTAGTGAAAGTGCTGATGTAAAGCATGAGAAATTTCATAAGGACTTCTGTGGTACTCCTGTGGTACTCCTGTGGTACTCCTGTGGTACAAATTTTTACATAGCTCATGAATATTCATAAAAAGCACTCTAGATTTTAGAAAATACATATGGGCAATTCCGCGGTTAGTAACGTTACATTTGAACAAATTTAGATATTTGTTTTTACTACAAAATTACCATTTATTCATTTCAAGTCAAAATTATGTCAAAAACATATTCATCCTTCCCATGTTTATGATACAGAAAAGAATGAATATAATCCAAGAAATATTAGAATTGCTATGGCAACTTAAAGGGCTGGTTAGTAACGTTACGAAAAAAGGACATGACAAAAAAATCAATGTCTTGTAACAAAAAGTGTGCAAAAATTCAAGTTACTTCAAACAAAGTATTGCATTAATTTCAATTATTGCATCATGACAAATGTTCATGCAAATTTTTTTAGCAGTTCCAGCGATAATTTTTTAGTTAGACCCCCAAAAGCATGGTTAGTAACGTTACGGTTAGTAACGTTACATTTGTCCGGAGTAATTCCGCAGGTCATTTCACCCTTTTGTAATTGACAAAATGTCACGTGACTTCTGGAGTATTTAAATGTATTCATCTTTTACCCTTTAGCAAAGCTTTGAGGAAAAAATTTCAAAGGAACCCACTGTAATTTGCATTTAAGTGAATTTCAGCATCCCCAGTCCCACATGTACATTTTAGATGATGGTTTTAGATCTCGCAAAATCAATAAATACGAAAAATAAAATCTACTGAATTTGAAAGACCTTAATGATTGATGAACATCCATGGCATTAGTTGATACCTAAATCAAGGAGTAAGATAAAGAGGCACATTTCTTTTATCCACGTCATGTCCACCTAACTGCGGAATTGCCCATATATGTCTTAAAAAATCAAAGTATTAATGATGGAAGTTACTTTGAACTTTATGAAAGATTGTCTAATTATGTTATGTTATTCCCAATACCATAGATATTGTTATGAAAGTGTAATTTCATATCTTGATAATAAAGTATAATCGAGTTAGTAACCATGCCTTAATGCTTTACGGATAGACGGCCATATATATATGTACTGATAGGGTCGATGGCTACCTAGGAATAGAATATGACTATATAGATCTATTATAGGACTAGATTGGCACTTGGCCATTAGACTCTCGTTTGTGGTTATATGTTAGGAGTAGGACAGGTTATTAAGTAGGGCCATGTTTGTCCTGAAATCCATCACTCACCTATCAGGAATATTCCGTGAAATGTGGCTAAAAGTCTACCAGATTTTTTTTTCGATCTGTCCTGTGTGGTACTCTCCTGTGGTACCATGGAAATGCTGTGTGGTACTGCTCCGTGGTAATGCTGTGTGGTAATGATCGACCTGTGGTACTGTCCTGTGGTACTGTCCCAAAATACCACAGGACAGTTCCTGTGGTACTGTTCTGTGGTACTAGTCCTGTGGTACTGCCCTGTGGTACGTCCCAAAATACCACAGGAATTCCTGTGGTACTGCCCTGTGGTACGTCCCAAAATACCACAGGAATTCCTGTGGTACTGTCCTGTGGTACTGTTCTGTGGTACCGGTCCTGTGGTACTTTCCTGTGGTACTGCCCTGTGGTACGTCCCAAAATACCACAGGAATTCCTGTGGTACTGTCCTGTGGTATGTCCCAAAATACCACAGGACAATTCCTGTGGTACTGTCCTGTGGTACTGTCCTGTGGTACTTTCCTGTGGTACTGTCCTGTGGTACCGTCCTGTGGTAATTACCACAGGAGTACCACAGGACTTTTTCGTAAGGGGCAGCGACATCAGAAAGGAGCGATCATACCCATAATTACTTCTCTGACATACACTGACAGCACCACATACAGGCTTTGCGGCATTCACATGTATATCAGAAAAGTTGCGTTCACGTGGTCCTGGATTAGGATTTACATCACCACATTCTAGAAGCTGAAGTTGAAATGAAGCTTCTGAGTTTGAATAATATGGAATGCGGGATCCACAGATCTTTCTGCGAATAGGTGTAAAACTGCATAGCTGTTGAGGTTTCAATTGGCCAACATGGCTGACGTGATGGCTTTCTCCACAGTGCCCACATAGCAGCACAATGAGAACAAAAGATAACAGCCTGAGTGACTCCATTGTCCCCGTATGCAAGGTACTCCTAAAGATAGCTGATGGTCAGTTAGCAGCCAAGGCTGAGTGAACTTGAAAAGAGCATGAGCCCCTGGAAGGCATGCTATGATGGCTGTTCATGTAGTGTGTACAGAGTCCAATCCAAACATGGTGAAAACTTGGTTCTCAAAATGCAGGAAAATTACTCGACCAATTCCTCCACAATCGGTCCTGTGATGTCCACACTACTTATTCAACAGACTGTTAACCTCAAAACAAATGAATCTGATGACATGCAGCCGTAAGAGTGCAAACTATAGAGAGCACATTTAAGGGCTGCCTGCTAGGCGCACACTCTACAGATAGACTTGATTCAGATCGTAAACTGTTCATTGCAGCAAATAAAGATGTATGTCGGTTTATTAATGTCTCTAAAGAGAAATTTTTGAAAGACAAGTTGAGTTCATGCACTGTCAAGGAGGTATATCGCATTATCCACTCACTTTTGAATAAGAAAGCAAGTTATCTCCCCTTGTATGATTCTGCATCCATATTAGCGAATCAATTTTCTTTGTTTTTTGTCGGAAAGATAAGAAAAATTAGAGATGAAGTAGATGCGTGCAACAGAATCACTGTAAACCAATTTTGTGATACTGTAAACGTAAATATTCCTCTTTTTGAGAATTTTCAGTTGCTTACACAATCAGATTTATCCAGAATCATTATGTCATCTGCTACTAAATCTTGTCAACTTGATCCCATTCCAACATGGCTCCTGAAAGAGAACCTCAATCATGTATTACCATTGCTTACAAACATAGTCAATCAATCTCTTTCCACAGGTGTTTTTCCCAAAGGAGCACACTCGGCAATAGTAAAACCACTTTTGAAGAAACCCAGCCTGGACCAAAACGAATTTAAGAATTATAGACCAGTGCCAAATTTAACATTTCTAGGTAAACTTATTGAGAAAGCAGTTTGTAAACAGTTAGTTCATCACATTGAGTCTAACAATCTTTTTGATTCTTTTCAATCTGCTTACAGGTCTCTGCACAGTACTGAGTCAGCTTTAGTAAAAGTGAAAAATGATATTATGTTTGCCATTGATTCAAACAAGGTTGTTTTTGCTGTTCTTTTAGATCTGTCAGCCGCATTTGACACGATTGATCATCAAATTTTTCTTTCCCGTTTATATAAACGAACAGGTGTTAGGTCAACAGTTTTGTCCTGGTTTCAGTCATACCTTTTGGGATGGTCTTCTCAAGTTGACATTGCCGGTAATTTGTCAAACCCCACTGTGTTAGAGTTTGGACTTCCCCAGGGATCAATAGTAGGACCCATAGGATACTCAATTTATACTCTTCCAGTTGGCGAGATAGCCCAACATTATGATGTTAATTATCATTTTTATGCTGATGATATACAGTTATATATTTCTTATGACCCGAAGACTCCAGGAGCTTCTTTTAATGCCATCACTAAACTTGAAATGTGTATTTTAGATATTAAGAAATGGATGGTAGCATGTTTTTTTGTGGCAGCTTCAGCCCACAATCTGCGCGGTCTTTCAAACATTCAGCTCAATGTTGGTTGCACACTAATTAGCCCCTCAGAAACAATAAGAAATCTTGGTGTTATTTTTGATTGTCGAATGTCAATGTCTCAACATATTTCTCAAATTTGTAGTACTGTTACGTTTTATTTAAGAAATATTGCTAGGATTAGGAGATTTATTGATCAATCTGCATGTCATAACGCAGTGCGTTCTTTAGTTTTATCCCGTATAGATTATTGTAACGGGCTTCTCTCTTCCATTCCTTCAACTCAACTGGATCGTGTGCAGCGACTTCAAAATTGGGCAGCCCGATTAGTGTTTCAGGTTTCTAGGGACTACCCATCTCAGCCACTTCTGAAGTCGTTGCACTGGCTTCCTTTGAAGCAACGGATAATTTTCAAATTAGTTTTGTTTGTTTATAAAATCCTTTACGATCAAGCTCCGAAATATTTAGACGCCTGTTTGACTTTATATACACCTACTAGAAATTTGAGGTCATCTAGTGATCCGCTTCGTCTCACATACTCTGTTACTCGCACCTTAGCCGGTGATAGGACATTTACTGTGTCTGCTTCAAAGCACTGGAACAATTTACCACTTACCGTTAGACAGTCTCCATCAGTCAGTGTGTTCAAAAAAGCCTTGAAAACACATCTTTTCAGTAGCAACTAGTTCGTAGCTGTATATATAACATTTATCCAATTATACATACTGTCATACATGTTTTGAATTGATTGTAAGCGCTTTGGGCCTTGTGGGAAAAGCGCACTATAAATAATAGTAATAATAATAATAATAATAATAATGCTTAAGATTAAGACACTTGTGGAAAGCGATAACCCCCCCCCCCAAAAAAAAAAGATAATAAAATAATTACCTAAAAGCGCTAAAAGATACCTGCCAAGCTTTAATCATACATGATAATTAGTTTCATAATTCATTCTATTGTAGCACTGCTTGCCCCGATTCTAGGCATTTTTTTTATTTTCGAATGATTTGACGCTCATTTGTTGTAGACATAAATCCTTCGAATATTCTTTAAAGAATGACAGTCCTCAATAATCCAATATGCTCTTATCTATCAATTGATCTTCCGTAATGATGTTTGGAGAAGAGAAGTAAATTTTTATCATTACAAGAATGTACAGGCAAGTGAAATTTCATCAACGATGATTTATTTTTCAACGCAATTATTATAACTATATATTGTTTTCTCTCTCTGGTAAATAAAATAAATAAATAAATGAACAATAAATAACTTAATAATTGAATTTACAAACAACTTTGCAAGATTAGACTCTTAACCTCTGTAATAACATCAAATTCAGAGATTGAAAAATAAAACAACTGGGCCCTGTTTCATAAAACTTGTTATCAGTGACAAGTAGTAATAGTTGTTACAAGCTACAGAAATCCGTGCATCTGATTGGTTGAGAACAAATTTGTCATAGAAATGTGGCAGTTGTCACTGATAACAATTTTTAGGAAACGGGGTCCAGGTCACCATGTAGGCATATCGACTTCAATTTCATCATAAGCAAGAAATTTGTTGGTATGATTTGGAAAATATATATTTAACAACATGAGATGGTGATAGAAACATTTCACTTTTCGTGAGCTTCTATAGTCATAGTCTGCTGCCTGCTAATGTGAAACCAGAGTTACCAACCTCATGCTCATTGATGTTTACAGTACCCTCATATCCACGCAAAACAAGATGGAAAACTTCAATTTTGGATTGTGAAGGCAATGTATGTATGGCAAAGAGTTGTTTTGAGCGAAAATATGCAACACCGCATATTTAGGTAGTGCAGTGCGTAGGTGCGCAGCCTCCTTGGCCGAATTTATGTAAGTGCTACCATGTAAGTTTGTACAATCACAAGACACCATATTTGGGTATTAAAGGAGGAATTACCAGTTTTTCGATTACCTGGCATAAACCTGAGACTTTGTCATTCTATTCAATCTCTTCTCACCCTCCAACACAGACACGCGCTGATAGGAACGCATTCAAAGGAAAGAAAAAAGTCAGGGCAAGTAACGCCACGGTTCTATACAAGAAAACTTAGCACAGGCTCCGGACGAATCCGAGACCAGCAGCTGTGCATGGAAGAATGTAACGGTCCTCGGAGTTGGTTTCTTGAGAGGACCAGGAAAAAAAACAACTATTGTTTACCAGAAAAAAAGAGACTATTCAAGAAAGATCTAAATATCGACGCAGGAGAGGGAAATTAAAAAAGGTGTTACGTTTATAAAGAAAAGTCACACGATTCTATAGAGATTGATTAACAAGAACCGAAGGGGAAGGAGACAAAAACGATGAAGAACGGGAGTTTGGGAAGCTGAAGAGATGAGATCGCCGAGGAGAAAGAAAAGGCACTATAAAAAAGGGAAGGCATTGAACCAAGATTAGATCGGACAAGAAGCGAGAAGGGACAGAAAGGAGTATGAACGGAGGAGGGGACGAGAATATGGGATATAGGGAAAGCAAAGGCAAAATAAAAACTCACAGATTCTAGTTGGAAAACCTTACAACGGTCGACCTCTCAACAGGTCTCAGAGAGCCTCAGTGAAGTAGGACATTAATCAAAAATATACTGGGGGAATAAAAAGACGCCACACGTACCGAGGACCTGTTTTACCCATAAGAATGTTGCCACATAACCGAGGACCTGTGTGTCAGTAGGACTCTTGTCAACCGAGGACTCATTCGTATATTACCATCCAACCGAGGACTTGTTCCAACAATGCTAATTGAGGACCTACAAACATGTATACCCCTACATGCAAAAGCATGCAAAAGCAGACCGTTTGGAATGGTCTGCGTACCAAGAACGTCCACGGTTCTCTACGTGTTCACGGTTTAAATGTAATGTATAGGTCGTATGTGTGTCCTCGTTTTACACCATGGGTAAGTGCACACACATAGACCGGATGATCTTCCAAATTTCATTGTGTTCGCACTTTTCCGTCTGTGGATACGTGATCTATCGCTCTCCAAGGTCAAACTTTCTGCATTGATATCAGAATCCATGCCAATACTATTCCATACTTGTAAGAAAGTTGGTATACAGATTTATGTTTGTATGTCATTACTGACTAACGATTCGTTATGCTACGTGCTGTACAGTATTTTGTAAGAAAGTTGGTACAGATATATGTTATATTTTGATTTTAGATACAATAGATCTTCGAATTATTGATGAAACGAATATTATGTTTAAACACAACAACAACAAATACAATGAGTCTTAGATCCTCAAAGGAGATGACTGAGAACGAGGGCGTGACTCAAAGATGATTACATCACATTGCACAACATTCGTTAGGTACAAGGAATAGGAATATGATATCATCGTGATCATTATTTCACTCCAGTCATATCCGACTCAGCTCCCCCATGACATTCAGATTAATACATGTATTCGCCTTGTTGGAATTAATTTGTACAGGCAGATTTCGAAGTTTGGTTGTCACAATTACTGTTGATAATTTAATCATGTTACAATTGGTAGCAAGACATTTTTGGCATTTCAAGACATTTTTATTGAGCTGTATGATCATGTAAAAAAAAAACAGTGTTGATGCCATACATACCACCTTCCGCAGATACAGTATTAAAAAGCGTTCATTTGAGGATTTTATCGCATAGCTCTAGGAAATTACCTACACGATGCCTTTCGACGGGGCTGTTCATTTATCATTCATAGTTCAAATGATTTTTTTTTCCTCTTGTATTGTGTATATTTTATGTTAAAATCACTTTTGATCAGATTACTTACTCCATATTAACTCACACTCATTTTGTATTTGACAGTTTGAGACACATTCCGTTTTAATATAAGGTCATATTGATAGCTTCCGTTTTGATGAGTTTGCAGTCCTGCTTCGGAATTATTATACATTCACTCTTATGAGAGTGGATTAACACTTCTATATAACAGTGGATTTGCCTCGAATTGAATCAATCTGATCAAATCTACATGATTCACGAAACTATGTCCGGTCGGAGAGTTATCGTACTCTGTTCAGTCTGGGCCAGCAGTAAAATTTGGTTTTCAAAATGAGCGAAAATTGAACCATGAATGGCCTGTACATGCATTAGTTGTGACAATCACACAAACATGTGAGCTCTATTTTTGTTATTTTCCAAACAAAGAGTAAAAATACGCTGACCGATCATCGACAACCACAACTATCATAATAAAACTTTGCAGTTATAATTCTAAATTAAAATGGCGTTCTGAACAGTGATTGCATCAGTGAATTGTTGGTCCATATGCTACACATTTATCTTTAATCATGTTAATGAAAACCTAAGATTTTTTCTTACCATAATTATGATTTCCTCATCATAGTGTCTGTACAATGAATGAAAGATATTCAAACCTGACATAACTGACATAGTGGGAGAGGGCCAGGTTTCCATTTCCGTGAGTAATATCAAACTCGCTTTCAGAAATAAATCATTTCAGCGCTTGCCTTTACCAATAGCCATCCTTCGGTAGTAATTTTGGAAATGTGTGAGTATGCCTGTGGTTTTAATTTGCGATTAATAGAATATCAATCTTATCCTGACCTTTACACCTTCATCCATGTACGGAACTTGATGTTGCATAATATTATGCACTAGTGTGTGGTTTCATAAACTTCCCAAGCTTTCGAGGTTGAAAGAAGAGTATAGATTTATATTTTGCGCAAGAGCAGATGTACTGAAAGGGCAATAGACTCAATACAATGTGGTAGGAATGGCGTATCAAACATTTTAGGAGTATACACCAATTTCGTTTGCACAGTGGATTTCAATGGAAGTTCATTGACCTTTTGCCATTTGACCTTGTCAATCTTGTCTTATACTGGTATTCGAACCTGAATTTAATTTTATGGTGATGTACCTGTGGTGTGAATTTGTTGTTCACAGCTGAAACACTGTGGAAAGTTACTGAGAGTACCCTACAGTATCGTGAGCAAAATGCTTATCAGGGAAAAGTCATTGAGTTGTGACCGTTAATCTTAGCGAATTTCACTCATATTATGCACTTGACCATTAAAGGTATGAAATCTAATGTATGATGTGAATTTCAGTGGTCACAGCTCAAAACTATGGAAAGTTATTTGGAGTACGACAAATTATCGACAACATTGACGACGACGACGATGGAATTATCCATGTCTCAGTTCTGTTTGCAGGCGAGACAATGGACATTTTGTGCCACCGCTGTATTAAGATTAGATGACGTGGAAATTACCTCGTATTAACTTACGCTTGCTATAACTCATGTATATGTTTGTGTGTGTGTTTTTTTTTTTTATAAGATTGGCTGTGATTGTGAATGCAAAGGTTTTGACGTGATATGTACAAGTAATGTGAATAATTGCTCATTTGGCATGTACAGTATTTAAACTACTCATTTGCTTACACTGATTGTTATTATGAGCTGATTACATCCATACCAAACTCTCGGAGAAAATCGGATCGATTTTCTTTGGTTTGAACCTATAAACCTAAACCAAATGCCACTGTTTGTTCCTTGGTATTGTCAGGTACATTGCATTAAGCTTGAGACCTTGCTCAAATTTATGTTTAATATCTCAACATCTTCCCAACAACTTAACAAAGCAGGTCTGTCATAAGTATGATGAGCCCCAACAGGTACAGTAAATGGCCTTTCATACAAAATCCTTATATCCTTTTTGGCAATAACTTGCACGAATACAAGTCTATAAACATCTCTACTCCACCTCCATATCTGCTTCCAGTCTTTGTCACATACTAGTTTTAACTCTTTCCATAATTATGGTTTCAGATAGCACCATTATTGATACTTCCTCTGGCCATGCACGTTCATGGTATGTTGTTGCTGCACTGAAAATGTTGAATTTGTATAACACAGTTTGTTAATAAAACACACTTTGCGATACTTAGCATATCACATTGCTTCAGGATTTGGTAGTTTTTTGTGTTAAATGCGGTAATGTAATGATTTCTAATTATTTTGCAATAGGCTACCAGTTGATTAACCTCACAAAATACAATGGAACCTTGTGAAGAAAGATACTTGGGACCAGAAATTTTTAGTATGTTATATTCACGTCTTGTGCTATCTCGTTATGATGTATTCTTACATCAGGTCAGTTCAGTTCAGTTCAGTTCGATTTTGTTTCAGATTTTTTTTTCAAGGAAATTAAATATTGAAGAAAAATGACAACACATGTATCTGACAACAGAATAGGAAAAAAATTACATTCGCATAGTATCAAAATCACAATCTTTAAGGTATAAACATAGCAATGAGATCAAGGTAATCAAGGATACACTTGCTTCAGAATAAAGAGGAAGAAAAAACATGCAGGAGCCTGCCGTCTTTAAGCACATGCTTGATAGTGATGGCAGCCTCAGAATCTCAAAAAAGGAAATAAGAAACATGAAAGT
The DNA here is from genome assembly GCF_040938485.1 of Diadema antillarum. Classification (NCBI taxonomy): domain Eukaryota; kingdom Metazoa; phylum Echinodermata; class Echinoidea; order Diadematoida; family Diadematidae; genus Diadema; species Diadema antillarum. The sequence goes on along the minus strand of NW_027272541.1, from coordinate 16,240 downwards.
ACATATACAAAATGGGCAATTTCCCATTGAAATGATTTGTGCTAATTCTGTGGCTTCCGCAAGGGGACGCCAGTGAGATAAAAAGAAAAGAACAAGAAAAAAAAAGCAACATGTGCAGAGTAGTGAATAACGTGCATGAAGTGCAGTAAAATGTGATTTTATTATTACTATATAAAAGTCAATAATGTTAGTACGTATTATACATACTCACATCCATAATGGATAATATCAATACATACTGCTATATTAACAAAAATACAAAGTAGAGAGGGACTGGAAATGACCTATAATGTGAGAAGAATTATACCACTGTTCTTTGTAACGAGTTTCCACTGTTGTATTCGGCCTTACGAAGTCTAAATTTCATTTACTTAGATTTTGAGACTCACAGTTAGATGTGTGTACGTATGTGTGTGTGTGTGTTTGTGTGTGTGCGTGCGCGCGTGTGTGTGTGTGTGTGTGTGTGTGTGTGTGTGTGTGGTTCAGGCATTTGGACCTGCCGCATAAACACTATTTCTGAAATGGTTGGAAACTGCGCTTGTTATTGCAAACTTATGTCTAGAACGAACCCCATGGTGTATACTTTGATTGTGCGTATACCACCTTTGGCGCCGCGTTACCGTATGCAAATGGTATGGCTGGCGATCCGTTACAAGAACATAACAATAATGCAAGCCTGCGTTTCCCCCATATATTTGAATGGTATAACTACTTGTAATGGAATAGCAGTGTTGTACACAAAACAACAACGTGAACCATTTTCCCGCCATTTTGTTACTTTTCCAGACTAATATATATATGTATAACTTATGTGATATAACTGATCATTTTTACAAGATAGAGTTTGTCATACATTTGAAAGCAATGACTACGATTTACTAGCAAGTGAAATAATTATAATCAGTCGCTGAAAAATAGCTACAGGCAACGACTTCATTACACTGGTATTTTAGCTGATACTCCTGAAATAGTCATGACGTACTCAATAATGTTTTATAGGCTCCTTTTTCTCTCACAAATTTAGATGAAAACCAATTTTCGTTGGGCGATAACACAAATCAGAGTGTTGTACTTCATATTGATACTTTAATCTGATTAAGTGGAGTACTCCCCCCCCCCCCCCCTCCCCGTAGAAGATTAAGCACCCCTCTCTGCATGGTAGCATGCTCTAGTTACCCTGTACATCCGAAAGCTCTTTGCACTTTGCACGCAAGAGCAGGTGTAAAGGACTGTTTTTTCTCTCTCTCTTTTTTTCTTTACGTGTAAAGTGAGACTTGAATAGTCACTCTGGCAACGCCGTTAATGAGCTCAAACAATGTATTCTAAAGATAAGTGGTTATTTGACTGAAATGTTCCCTACTGGAGAGAACACAGTGTCCCACAGTGTGTTCACAGTGTGTTCACAGAGTCGACTTTGTGAAAACGCTCGAATTTAACAGTGTGAAAATGATTTCACACTGGTGTGGTTTTCACAGAGTGTTCGCATAATAATGTTTTGTTTCACACTGTGAATTGATGACTTACCATGTGTTCACATTGTTAAAAGGCTCGAATTTAAGAGTGTGAAGAGATTTCACACTGTGTTCACAACGTGTTTCTCAAAGTGCGGGACACTGTGTTCTTTCCAGCAGGGTTGATGTAAGCTCAAATACCCGACTTTCGATATATTATTGACGACCTTCTAATATTCAAAAAGAGAAAAATTTCATAAATTTTGTCATCGGTAACTTAGTTTGTTTGCTTTTTGTTTGAGTGTTTTCCTCTGGGGCTTTTGAATCGCCGCTGTGTCCTAAGTGTCCAATCCCCTTTCAGGCTCAACTGGTGATAGATAAAGCCGATATTTGTAGGCAGTTTTCATCTGAGGGTGTCAGGCCGCCCCTTGGATAAGTTTTATGCAGACGAAGTAGACAAACTATGTATCATAATATGTGAGAGTAGAATCCAGGAAAAAAGATAGATGTCAATGTACCTGACGTACCAGCAACAAATGATTGGTAATTGTGTTGGAATACATTGACACAGTTTATTGCTAGGTAAATGTATTACAGAAAAATTATAATAAAGTTGACGGTACGGTATAGTAAAGTGGCCCATTGCTCGATATCCGATAGGCTGAATACGCTTTTGACATTTTTTTTAAATGTAATGACATCATCATTTTTTTTTTTTTTATGTTGGGAGGGGAAGGGGCGCGCTGAAGGTATGGGGTTGCTTTCTCCAGAAAAAGATGTGCCTTTCGTCTATAGATTTATTACTGAAATTGGTCCGATATGATGTTAATGCTATATTTCAATTTCGCGTTTTCGAAATAGATTACCGATGAGCCCTGATGGAATAATACCGAGGTTACGTCGATTTATGCTAAATTGGAGTACGTTCGAGAAAAGCCTCTTTTAGCTATTGCAATTGCTGAGTGCCATTTCATTCTGAAACAAATGTCATCCGCCGCTCTTACTGCCCAATCTCGGATTATCTCGAGATATTTTTATTTCTCATATTTGGCACAAGGTCGCACGTGTTTAGCCATTAATGACACGATGACGCTGGGAAACATATTCTTTTCTATTGTCCCTATTTGTGCCAATGAACCAATTGTGCCTATCATTATTACAACGCACAAATCTATGGGAGGAAGTAAATATGGCACATGGAGGGATAATATTCAAAACAGTCGAAAAGCCACGTCAGCACACAGACCCTGCAAAAACAAAAGTATGAGCGGTATAACAGACAAGAGTAATACGAAAAGGATGTATGAATAAACGAGGCTGCATTTTGATATAGTCGTCACAACCTACAACAGGGCCTCCAGACTACTGAGGTAGTACGTGATTTGGACGTTTTCGTCAATGCTACGATTGACAGCAACAAGTACTGCATCAAAAATGTTCTCCACACAAAACCGAATCCCATTCGTCATCACAACAGTGTGTCTCCTTGCAAGCCTGATCGCAAGCGCAGGTAGGTTTATAATTTCAATTTCCTTATATTTTTCACTTTCACTTTCATTTCATTTCTGAAATCTTTATTTTTCAGAGACACAATGTACAAACGAAAAAAAAAATAATAGTGTCATTCATTATGGTAATATAAAATTTTCCAAGGGTAATGAAGAGTTGCAAACAAATTCATAGATCATTTAGAGGCACAATGCAGCATGTTGTTACATTTTCATTTGTCATGGGTGTCGCAGTATACATACGTACAGTTGTATGCTCAACAATGCTCAAGAGATGATAGCCCTATTATGACAAAACGTCTAGAAATCATTCTCAATAATTTACTCGCAAAAGAAAAGAAAAGAAAAGAGGGGACGAAAGGTCCCAGTGCAGGGGGGGGGGGGGGGGAGGAGTCATGAATAGCCTGGATTGATTTCGCTTAGAAAAAGACGTAATTATCAGTATCCTCAAAGGGACAATCATGTTAACATAACTCTATGAATCTGTTGCATTTGTCACTACTTTGCTATATTCTAATCATTCGTCTGCACTCATAACTTTCATTATTCAAATTTTTACTCATGTGCAGCAATTTTCTTCATTTTACAAAAAATAAAACAATTGCATAATTCCTCTAACACGTGGGTGTGATAAAAACGTATCTGTATTCATTCTAAAGACAAAAATGAGAAATTGATTAAAAAAATGGAGGAAAGAGAGAAATCTGCCATGATATTGTTTATGCATAGTTTAATAATTGCTCGGGTATGTAACATCACTGTGAGTAGGTATTGACAGCGTGACCACCTGAAACAGAAGAAATCACCTATGAAAACAGACTTTTTTGTGGGGGGGGGGGGGGACATCCACAACAACGACACCCATGATTCAAACTTACGGCGCTGGAGCTCGACAGTACCAAACAACAAAACAAATAAACAAAACACAAAAAAAAAGGTCCATGAGTCATTCAGCCCAGGCATGAGCTCGACACTAGGCAAACAAGGCCTGTTATTATGAGCCCAATACGAGCGTGTAAGAGGACAAAAACGGCGTAGGTCTTACATTAAAGGAATGGTACAGTTTTGGTCGAGATGGTGAATGAGGTTTCCAAAGATTTTTGATGATGATTTTTTGAGATAATGAGAAACCTCTTATGAAATATGAAAGGCAATGTAATTCTAAGAGGAATTCAAAGTTAATTTGATAAAATAGTAATTTGATTTTGGAATGGCTGAAATATCCAGAACAAAGCGATCCTGATGAAAGGTGGAGCCCACCTTTTATTAGGATCGCTTTGTTTTACTTTGATTTAGGATATCTCAGCCATTTCAAAAACCGATTTTTATCAAATTAACTATAAAGAATACCTCTTAGAATTGTAGACTTCATAAAGTGGTTTCTAACTATGTTGCAAAAAGTTAAACGCTGAATTCACACCTCAGCCAATACTATACCATCTCTTCAATGCCCCGTGATGTAATTTCGGTTTCATAGACCATTTTTGCTTCGATTTGTTTTGTTTTGTTTTGCTTTTTGCATAATGACGGACTCGTGGGTCTTGTTTGCGTCGCACTGCGTAGTGTCGGTCTCATTGACTTTGCTTGCCTATAGTGTCGAGCTCATGAGCTGTATGACTCGTAGGCTGTATGACTCGTAGGCTGTATCACTCGTCGGCTGTAAAACTCTTGGGTGTCGGATTCGTGACGTTCCGTAATTTTTTGAATGGTCCCGTAACCGTACAGAAGTTGGCGTCAGTACTTAAAGCAATATGTCGTGATGTTATCTGCATTCAAAGCAATGCCCTTTTTTTCTCGATTCACCAGAGGAAAATTTATTCTAAAAGAAGAAAAAAGAATCAGAATTAGGGGAAAAAAGAAGTCAGCGGAATACGATGTGATTTAATGCTGATTACTATATTTGTTCTGCACACAAAGATGGCACTAATTGCCCAAGAGATTGGATTAGCATAGGATCTGGCTGCTATAGATTTGCTTCAAACGCATCAATGACGTCATATGATGAAGCGGTGGACGCATGCAATTCAACTGGAGGTCATCTCTACGTAACGAACAGCAATGAGGAGAAGGGGGAGGTGCAGAACCATCCGTACGTCACAAAAGATTCCACGTCAACTAATCATGTTTGGATCTTGGAAGGCTGCAAGAAGAACAATGCAACTGAACTGTACCAATGCGTAGACGGAACACGCTTTAATGCCAACGAAAGTAAGGGGAAAAACTTTTAACTGTTATGTTGTAATGAAAGACTGCTATCAGTCCAGCGTCCATGTTTTTAGTTTTTGTTTCCTGTTTCTTTTATAGTCTAAATATTGTTCAAGTATGTGTAATTCCCGACAACAGACTATAAGAGGTTTGACGTCCATTAAATATGCGATTGAGCATTCAATAATGTAGTTTTAGGGCAAACGAATTTGTTGGAAAAGGGATGGTAGGCCTTTACTTTTGCTTGAGATGGCGAACGAGTCTTAACTTTTTGCTAGATTAAAAGAAACCACTCATGAAATAAAGAACATACAATTTTAGGTATTCAAAATTTGTTTGATGAAAATCCATTTTTAAATGGCTGAGATACCCCAAAGCAAAGTAAAATTAAAGGGTCCTAATTAAATGTGTGTCTCACCTTTCATAGGAACTTCTTTGCTTCTTGATATGTAATCCATTTCAAAATCAATTATCATGAAATAAACTTTGAATTCCTCTTTTAAGAACCGTATGCTATCTTATTTTCTTCACAAGAGGTTTCTCATGATTTTACAAAAAGAGTTGGAAACCTGAAGCCCTATCTCAACTAGATTATAATAAAATCACTTTAAGGCCCTGTGCGGTTAGACAGAAATAAGACCCCTGTGAAAATAAAACGGAATAAATGAATGAATAATGAATAAGTAAATAGATCGACAGAAGTAAAACTTCCTGGCTGCGTTATAGCTTAATAAGTCACCCAGATGAAAACTTTCGTGAGTTCCATCGTTTCAGTGCTTTTAAAGGGGAACGGACATGTAATTCAAGAGGGCGCTGTTGCACGGTCTCACGCAGAGCCTTCCATTACAAGGCTCTGGCCCCACGCAGTGCCATCTATGCATTAGTCTGGCTTCCAGACCCTCTGCTCGTAAAATTTTGCTATGAAGGATATTCAATTCAATTCAATTCAAATGATTTTATTTCCATATAAAGTAATACAAAGCAGTATACATAACGCTTACATGAATCATAATATTTTAAGGAACTTTGAATCACATAAATTTCAACAAAACATGGATACATTGCTATAATGATATCAACTTTGGTTTTTAGATAAATGAACAAGTAAGCAATACAATCGTATTTTGTAACTCTATGGAAAAGAGGAATTCACAAGAAAAGCATAGCTTGTAAAATTTGTGAATCTCTCTAGGAGACGAGGGCACCTCAAGATATTAACACCCTCAACGTCGAAAATTGGAGTAGGTTTAGGGGGATTCGTCGCGAGGCGGCGACTTCATTGCCGCGGAGTCCAGTTGCAAAGGGTCTAGAAACCAAACTATCTCTGCAAAGACTCTGGTCAACTATGGAGTACTACTCATTACCTATCACTGGTCAAAATTTAATAGAGTACTGGCACTCTAGAGTACCGAAGTGTGACGTCAGAGCCATTCATCACCATTAGAACTGTTTCTAAACAACCTCACGTAACCTGAATATCTGTGAACACAGCGGTTGCAAACCATGTTCGCACCTGTTTCTAAACCACTGCTTGAAGCCTTGTGGAAGGGTATTTCGTGAGGAGCCGACACTATTTAAAGTAATGGCAAACGTTTGCGGGATAACTACCAGCATAAACCTGTGTAACAACGGTGTAACATTCACATAGAACAGTAAAACGAATTGCTGCATATCTTTAAGAGTAAAGTCTACATCTCGATGTATAATACCGCATTTCAAAAAAAAAAATACAAGGGAACCCTCTGCAATGATATTATCTTTAAAAGTAGTGAATCAATCCAAATACAAATTCAGGGTAAGAAACTATAACTCATTGCCTACAGAAAACCCCATTCCATTTGCTTTAGTGGTCAAAGAGAAATGAGGAATTTTGTAGAGGATATCAAGAATCTCTTCCCTCCAAGTTCTGTCTATTGTATTCACACACAAAAGCATCGAAGTGCTAAACTTGGAAGAATCAGGCTCATGACATGCTTTACAACATTCCACATTTGTCTGTGACCGCTTAACCAAATTGAATGGGGTTTTCTGCAAAATAGAGCTGAGATGTTATATCTTAAGACCTGAAGTAGCATTTAAGCAGTTTAATCATATTGGGTGTTATCAATGCGGATATTTGATTGTATATATTTTTTTTTTTTTGGGGGGGGGACATACTGTACTATCGATGTACAAACCATACATTACCCTATATACGTAACTATTAACTGAATCTGTTCAAAAGAAAGCGCACTTCTTTATTTCTCATTTTATCGATTATCACTCCATCTTAATTTCAATAAATGGACCATTATTTTTCTAAATTCCATTTCTACCTCTCCCTGCGCGTGACATATTGTTTGAAATAAGATACAGCACCTCGCAAGCCCGTTAAAGGGCCCCTGAAATTCAAATGCATGTTGATTTGTGTTGATTTACGATACCTCAACATCACTTTTACGGTGAAACGAATATCTAAAAACATTCCACATATTTTTAGCAATTTTTTTTTTCTTCTATATTTCTTCAGATTACTTGGGAACGCCCCCAGAAAATCCTTCCAAACCAATATTCCTCAGATGACCTCATCTGTCAATCATTGCTAAAGTACTGAAATGTTTAACAAAAGATATTGAAATGTGCACCTTCCCCTCGACTCAGCATAACTTGCACGTTCCCTCGCCATGTCTTTTGTTAGTCACATTAATATCACAGAAACATGCAAGTTATGCTGAGTCGAGGGGAAGGTGCATTCTAATGTCTTTTGTTAAACATATCAGTACTTGAGCAATGATTGACAGATGAGCTCATCTGAGGAATATTGGTTTGGAAGGATTTTTGTTGGGCGTTCCCAAGTAATTTGAAGAAATATAGAAGAAAAAATCGTTAAAAATATATGGAACGTTTCTAGATATTCGTTTTACCGCAAAAGTAATGTTGAGGGTATCATAAATCAACATGCCTTCGGATTTCAGCGGCCCTTTAAACGTATTACACTTTCTGTGGAAGTGAGTCATAAGCGCACAAATTTACCATTCAACCCTATGGACAGGGCGCTGTTGGCAGGTTGTTTGACGTGCTGTAGAGCCATTCATGTTCATTCAGTATTTATAGCCAGACATGTTTATTCATAGATGGCACTGACGTTAAGACTGACGCTAACTTAATTAGGAAGATCACTAAGATACACTGAGAAATAAAGGAGATTTGTTATTTGATAGGGTTTACCCTCCCTTTTCCACCTTCACTATCTGTTTTCATTATCATCATCAGCACCGCCTCAATCGTAATCGTCTTTGATGCGGTTTATGCAGCAAATTTAATTACACATCCTCAAACTAAGTATCCGTCTCAGCTATAACTGTGTGTTGATTTCTGATTGGTCAGTAAAGCCAATGGTGGCTTCGGTTTAGCCAATCAGGATACAAGATAGATGAAGTATGATTATAGACCCTTTTGCGAGAAAAGTGTTTTGGGTTAAGTCCTTTTTAAATGAAACATGAATTTCATCCCAAATTTTAACAAATTTCTTGAAACTTTTGGGAGTTGGACTATCGTCAATTTGATGCACATGGTGAATGTTTATTTAGGCATGTTTAAGACTACCAAAATTTGGTATTTTTACACATGTCTAAATAGAACATTCCTAAATAGAAATATAAATCATTTGATGATAGAAATTAACATAGACCCTTTTCAGTTTCAGTTTCAGTTTCAGTAAGTTTTATTTCTCCACTTGTACATAACAGAAAATAAGTATAACAATATCGAACATATTATTCACAAGTCATGAAAATATAAACAAAATTTCGCATTACAAGTATATAATCATATGAAATAATACTTAAGTATCGTTACAGATCTTATAGTTAAGTGTACAGCTGGAGGAGACCGTTATCAATAAGCAAAACGCTTGACTTGGACAACGGCCTCTGAACACAATATGCCTTGGAACAATTTTTTATTTGATTATTTTAAAAAAAAAGGAAGGGACGGAACAATTATACATACGTAGAACAAATAATGTAAATCTTTAAAGTATTTTAAATGTCATTTGACCAAAAAAGACAACACAGGGTGGAATGTATGAAGACGAAAGAAAAAACAAAACAAAACAAAACAAAACTCGAGAATAAGCGACCCGAATAGGAAGAGTAGATGGAAGAGAAAAGAGAAGAAAAGCGATGAGATACATTGTTCAGGAGTTGGGAACTATAACAAAAGCGTAAATTCTAATTCGAGTGGTACATTGCGAGAAGAACGTTTTTATAAGATGATTTAAACATTGCAGAGAAGAACTGCGTTTAAGGTCATCATTCAATGAGTTCAACACATCTGGACCATGATGTCTTATAGAATTTTGAGCTATAATGAGTTTAGGATTTTCCAAATGATAATCGGTTGCATGACGGTTAGGATATGAATGAATACTATAACTTGGAATATACATATCTTTAGATAATTCAGGGAGCTGATTGTTAGTATATTCATACATAGATATTGCTGTTTGCCATGTGTGCATATCAGAAATTCTAAGAGTCTTTAAATCATAAAACAAAGATTCAGTGTGTGCTAAGTAGTGTGAATCGGTAATAAGTCTTACCGCACGTTTTTGTAGTAACAATATCAACTTTATTTTGTTAACACCGTAATTCCCCCACACAATATTACAGTAAGTGATATGGGGTAATATGAGTGCATCATAAAGAATTTGAAGGGTATGTTTGGTAAAATATTCTCTTACTTTCCATAAGAGGATCCCGATTTTTTTTTTTATATTGTGTATGGCTATTTCTAAAGAAAATGTAATTCGTTTTTTCAATATTCAATGATAATCTATTCCACTTAAACCACGTTGAAACCTTTAATAATTCTGAATATTGACAACTGTAGTCAGTGTATGTAGGTTTTTGTGAGAAAAGAGGATGCTCGTGTCATCTGCGAACAAAATAAAGTTGAATAACGAAGATGAATGCCTTAAATCATTTACATATATCAAGAACAACAAAGGTCCTAAAATCGATCCTTGTGGGACTCCACAGAGACGTTTTGTTTATTGGATTCAGTCGATTGATAAAACACAATAATTATAGCTTTCTGTTGTGTAAATGATCTTTAAACCAGTTTAAAGCTTGGCCGCGGATACCGTATTTCTGCATTTTATACAATAAGATATTATGATCTATGGTATCAAATGCCTTGCTTAGATCCATGAAAGTCCCGATAGCATGTTCTTTTTATTTCATAAACGATTCAATAATTTGATCACGTAATTGAATAGTTGCGTAATCAGCAGAATGTCTTTTTCTAAAACCAAATTGATTAGGAACTAATAATGCATTATCATTTACAAACCCATAAAGTCTTTTATGTACAATCTTTTCTAAGACTTTAGATAGGGCATGCAGGAAGCAAAGCAATTGGACGATAATTCTTCATTGACATGAATCATATTTCTTATAAATTGGTATAACCTTGCCTATTTTTAAGGAATTTGGCAATTGACCAGAAAAAAGCGATAAATAGAAAATATGAGATAATGGTTCGGCTAAATGGTTTATGATCTGCTAAAAAAGGTTAACACCAAACCAAGCATAGCCTTTAGAATGACTAGGTTTAAGTTCCTTGACTGTTTTGATAATTTCATGACGATTTGTGGGCGTAAGAAATAAAGAATTTTCGGGAGATGACGGAAAGTATAGAGTAAAATGAGCATTTCCCGAATCTATGGTAGAGGCAAGACGAGGACCCATCAGAACAAAATACGTATTAATTTCTTTTGCGATTTTGAGTGGATCGTTTACCAGCTCATCATCAATGTAATATTTTTATATTATAATTATGAAGAGCTTACTTTTGCAAGTGAGCTCTTCATAATTATAATGATGTGGCCTACGATAAGTGAATGACTTCATATCAATATGCCTCTTTATGATTAACAAGAGGAAAGCGTTACAGTGGAAATTTCATTTTTCCACAGGACAGTGGCAGGAACCAACTAGCTCAAATCAGAACTGTGCGTCAACTCAGGTTGCAAGGCAGTTCAAGTTTCAGCAAATGGAATGCAACAACCTGCAGCCCTTTAACCATGTATTCGCCTTGTGTGAGGGTGAGTGAACAGCGATAATGCAGCCCATCCCCCATGAATATAGATTATATATAAAGAGGTTTTGTTTTGTTTTGTTTTTGCAAAACGAGCTAACGCCATATTTGCCAATTTCAGATATTCGCTGAAAAAAAACACAGAAAATGATACGAAAGGATGAGATAATTTTAATCATAACTTAAAGAATATTCCTAGTCATGCAACGTGTGAGGTATCCCTTGAAAGGTTTTAATTTGTTCTATCTGATGATAGACTTACTTAAAAAATAACAAAGTTTTAAAACGGCGCTTTCATTCATTCATTCAGTCAGTCAGTCATTTTTCATCTCCAACAAAACATGTAAATACATTTTTTTTAACAGAAGATATAAACGCATGTATAATTATATATGCACTTATATCTTCTGTGTATAATAAATATCGACATTAAAAAATATGATAAATGGAATTTTTGGATATGCCATTGATAAGGTAAAAGGAAAAACGCACAAAAACATTCTGAAATATTGAAAATAGTAAAACAATTATCTACATAATGTCATTGACTTTCTATTTTTGCACACGAGCAGTTGAATTGCAAGACCGAATTTCACGAACTAAGAATACAAAACTAACTATAGCCATAGACAGACACCAAGACAAATCCCAAAGTCGCTGTCACGCAGAAAAAAAAATAGGACAGAAGATAAACAAGGAAGAGAGAGAAAAGAAGAAGAGCTGAAAACATGGTGTGAAAATAGAATAAAAAATGTCGATATCGTAGACAAACAGTAATGGATGAACGGAGGCGCTGAGCCAATGTTGAAGGAAAATTTAAGGTAATAATATTCCGGCACGTTTGCAACTACCGAGAAATTACAGAGTTTTGTCTTTCTTTTTAATTTTGATGTAGTTATAAAACGTCATATTCGATAATTAAATTCAGATGAATTATTGTAAATATCTAAAAAGATTTTTTTTTTAAATCAATCTTAAAAGAATTCAAAATCGTGGCCGTTGTTAGGCTATCACTGAGTCTATTCCAAAATTTGGGTCCAAAATCTTGGTTAAAGGAAAATTAGATTTATCAGAGTGATGGGTAGGGTATACGAAAGGAGTTGTTTTCACAAACATGCTAGTATAGGAGTGAGGTAATAAACCATTAGTGAATTTGTACATAGATTGACCAAGATGATAACAATAAAGATCAGTAACCTTTGATATCTGCTTCTTCTTTTTTTCGAAAAATAAAACGTCAGTACGAGCTCCCCAAGATACATTGCAAATTATACGAAGGGTTTTCTTTTTCTGAAGACGTAACAGTTTATCGAGGTACATTGAATGAGTGTCTCCCCAAGCTATGATACCGTCAATAAAGATAAGGTAGAATCAAAGTGAAATATAACATTGAGAGGGTGAATCAGAGGTGGGATACAAGGACACTATCTGTTACAAGATATTGTATGACACACACTATCAATATGTAACTTCCACAAATGTTTATTATCGATTGTCAGACCTAAAAACTTCATTGATCTGACTACTAGTACATCTATAACTGTATCATGTAATACTGTATCAGTACATCATTAAATGATAATACACTTTGTTTTGAGAAGGTTTAAAGACAATTTGTTTGACCTTATCCACGTTATCCAATAATGCAACTTTTGACGTTTTGAATTTAAGGCCTCCACCTAGGTGCGGGGATCTGGATGTGATAAAAATCGGCAAACAAAAGGAAAGAAAAAAAAAACGATGACTGATTTTTCTTTAATATTATTTATATACGTCATAAACAGAAGAGGTCCCAGTAGACTACCTTGAGGGACATCGCAATAGGCAGATTTTTTTTTTTCTGGAACTTTAACCTGAAAAAGAAGCAAATATTTTGCGATCAGTAAAGTAGCTCCTGAACCTTTTCAAGGCTTAGCTCGTTTTGCGATCAAATTATTCATATGTAGGCCTACTCACATATGCTTAATTATGATAGACAAATATGCGTTCTTACCGAACGTGTACATGACAGATGATATGGATAATGATTACAATGGCAATCAAAAATAATGGGAATTGAAATGGAGGGTCCCATTAAAAATCAAAGCGTGTACGATATGGGACCCTCAGAAAAAATACATTCGAGAACGAATGATTAATTAATGAAGCTACTAACAGATATAAAACAAATTTTATGGGAGCAATGTCAACTGACATACCAAATTAGGAAGAAAAAAATGAGAAAAAATGAAAATACAACCATAGTGAACACAAGCAAACTGGAATCCATGATGTATAAGAATAATGATAAAAAGCAACCTGGCTTGAATGTATTGCAAAGAATTGTGTACATATACCAGGGTGAGTAAGAATGCAAAAGAGCGGACATAAAAGAAGAGAATAGACACATATTATGTTGTATTGTATACTGTACAATAACAAGAACATCTGGCAGATGCCGTACATAACGTGCTCTATCATGGCAATCGACTGGTATTACGAAAAGACTTAAAGACTACTTTAGCAACCGATGAGAGGGATTAGAAATGTCAATTTCGATGAAATGATCCCTACTGGTAACTTCTCTTTTCATCTCACTGCATAGTGCCACCTCTAACCCATGAGCTGAAGTCTGGATACTTCACTGCGTTGACAGATGGGAAGGGGAAACCCCTGACTGGCAAGTGTCTCTTGGGTCACGTGATCAAGAAACTATCGGCGACGAGCGCTGTTCACTGCGCCGCTAGGTGTCTTCAGCTGCAGGAATGCGTATCGTTCAACTTCAGAGCAAACCTTTGCGAGCTGAGCAACAGCACTACAAACAGCGCCACCAACGGCGAATTTCAGGAGGTGCCAGGATGTCGATATTTTGAATCGGTCAATGCTATTGACGAACATTAGATGGTATACCGTGGTCTTCTTCCTGCGAAGAAAGTACCAGGTAAATGGTTACCACACGAGAGTCTACCACAGGACATTTACCACAGGATTACGACACAATATTACTACCAAACACACACACACACACAAACAAACACACACACACACACACACAAACACACAAGAAATACCAAACGCTATACCTCTGCACTATTGCCATGCACCCCCCCCCAAAAAAAAAAAAAACACAAACAGAACAACCAGTTACAAATCAAAATACTGAAATCAATAAAATTGAACGGCAATCAACTCAAGCCCGTCCTTGCCCGTAAGTAGGATTTTTAGGGGGGGGGGGGGTTCAAAATTGGAAATAGTGGACCTTTCTGAGAGAGTTAAGTATAAAGCAGCCAAGCGGGATAGGGTCTCACTCTGGGGGGGGGGGGGGGGGGGGGGGTATATTTTCAAACGTAAAAACAATCAATTCTTCACCTTCAATAGTTTGGTTTGACACATGTATCAGCCATGAAGAAAAGTCTGTGATCATCTTCGTGCCTATATACTGAATTGTATACCTGTTTTCTAGGGAAAACGGCGCCCGGGGCAAGCGCGAAAATTGCGCCCCTAATTGCTGAAAAAGTGTTCAACGACAACCCCATCCCGGTAGGGACTTTAAAAAAGTCCACATGACATGCTTTTTCAAGCACTTAAAAGGGGTCTTTTGAGGGTGATTTGTAATTAATTTGTTGTATTTTGTAATAAAATTGTTGTATTTCAGCTTACAAAACATGGAATTCGTGGATGCTTATTAAATCTTACAATTCTGATCAAGATACAAGATATAGTGGCTTGCGCCGAAAGGGTGGGTTGGGTGGTGGTCACGTGATCAAGAAACTATCGGCGACGAGCGCTGTTCACTGCGCCGCTAGGTGTCTTCAGCTGCAGGAATGCGTATCGTTCAACTTCAGAAAGAACCTTTGCGAGCTGAGCAACAGCACTACAAACAGCGCCACCAACGGCGAATTTCAGGAGGTGCCAGGATGTCGATATTTTGAATCGGTCAATGCTATTGACGAACATTAGATGGTATACCGTGGTCTTCTTCCTGCGAAGAAAGTACCAGGTATATGGTTACCACACGAGAGTCTACCACAGGACATTTACCACAGGATTACGACACAATATTACTACCAAACACACACACACACACACACACACACACACACACACACACACACACACAAACACACAAGAAATACCAAACGCTATACCTCTGCACTATTGCCATGCACCCCCCCAAAAAAAAACAAAAAAAAACAAAAACAAAACAGAACAACCAGTTACAAATCAAAATGCTGAAATCAATAAAATTGAACGGCAATCAACTCAAGCCCGTCCTTGCCCGTAAGTAGGATTTTTAGGGGGGGAGGGGTTCAAAATTGGAAATAGTGGACCTTTCTGAGAGAGTTAAGTATAAAGCAGCCAAGCGGGATAGGGTCTCACTCTGGGGGGGGGGGGGGGGGGTATATTTTCAAACGTAAAAACAATCAATTCTTCACCTTCAATAGTTTGGTTTGACACATGTATCAGCCATGAAGAAAAGTCTGTGATCATCTTCGTGCCTATATACTGAATTGTATACCTGTTTTCTAGGGAAAACGGCGCCCGGGGCAAGCGCGAAAATTGCGCCCCTAATTGCTGAAAAAGTGTTCAACGACAACCCCATCCCGGTAGGGACTTTAAAAAAGTCCACATGACATGCTTTTTCAAGCACTTAAAAGGGGTCTTTTGAGGGTGATTTGTAATTAATTTGTTGTATTTTGTAATAAAATTGTTGTATTTCAGCTTACAAAACATGGAATTCGTGGATGCTTATTAAATCTTACAATTCTAATCAAGATACAAGATATAGTGGCTTGTGCCGAAAGGGTGGGTTGGGTGGTGGCGCGTCGCGTTAATGTTAACACAACCCTTTGTCCAAAGCCCCCCCCCCCCCCCCCCGGTTTTGCCGAAAGGGTGCGTTGGGGGCGTTGGGTCGCGTCGCGTTGACTGGAGACCCCAACCTTCGTCCAAAGCCCCCCCCCCCCCCCCCCCCCCCCGGTTTTGCCGAAAGGGTGCGTTGGTACTTTTTCTCATGTA